>NC_050445.1:100949737-101274182 GCF_903995425.1 Onychomys torridus | reverse complement strand
TGGCCCATAGAACTGTGATGTCCAAATGTACTGTATTAAGTATTCAGGTTGGAGTAGAACTGAATATTTCATTCTGGGTTAGCATCCCCTGTGACATCTTATGAGCAAACTTGGGCAATCACTGTTCTGTCCATCTCATATTTTCTGTTTCATAAAAGCCTGAGGATGCTTCCCTACTTCTTAATAAATGCCCTAGGCTTTAATATATTGACATGTAGTGTACTAAAAACTAGTGTCACTTTTGCTAGGAATGGTATTGGTTGATGTTCAATTTACAGACTTGAATCTATATTCTGAAATGTCTTACTTTTCTGTGTAAGAAGAAAGAAATGGAAATGAGTTCAGTCAGTGCATTCGAGTTCCTTAGGTACTTATGGGATGAGGGTGGAGAAATGCCAAGCAAATTGATCAGTATTTTCAAATGCATTGTAAGAATGAGACAGCTCATGTATCAAGAGCAGGGTACAACTGAACATGGATATATCCATCCCATGTGTCTCTGAACTTGGAAAACATGATCTGATTATTCTCTGCAGCCCCTGCTTTCAGACCTCTGTGCTAGATCTTGGTTATCTGATATATTATTGCATTGAAGATAAGTGATAAGCTTCTTGTCAGGAAGGATGCTAGTCTGGAGTGAAAGCGGGGAGATGCGGATGACATTAGGGTACAACCTAGCTCAGGGAAGGACTGCTGAGTCATTGCAGCTGCTTTGTAGAAGGAGGTGTGATAAACAAGAGAGGTAAGGAGGCAAAGCATAGTAGGAGAGAGGGTGAAATTCTAGATAAATGATTGCTGAGGCTGCAACCTATGAGTCACAGGTCATACATATCTCTCTGCAGGGTGAGATATGCATGGTGAGATAATAAGTAAGACTTGAGGAGAGACCGTTGCCCTGCCACCTTATCTATGACAGTATTCAGGCTGGTTAACTGTACTTTAGTTAACTTAAGTGTTAACTAATCATTAACAGTATAACACATCTACTGAGTATATCTCATGTTGGAGTAGAGTAAAATCTTAGTAAAATCTTGAAACTTAAACTGAGTAAACATGTAGTCAGCTCCTGATATTACTACTTCAGATCCTGATAAGTATTTAGGTGTTGCCCTCTCTTCCCTCTGTAGTGGGTAGCTATTCCAGCTTTGATCTGGAAGTTCCAACCCCACATTGAGGCTTCAGTAATTGTCACGCCTACAAGACAGGCATGAGAGAGGACCCTGAAGACCCAAGATCCGGATGGGCCAGCTCTCTTGGTTCCTGGACCCTGGATGCTGGAAGTAGACTGATCAGAATTCTTCAGAGAACACCACTGGATTGCGCTACACCTTTCCCAGACCCTGTTACCTATCCCTTTACTTGTGAGTTAACCCACAAAATAAAACTCCCTTTTAACTACATGGAGTGGCCTTAATAATTTCACCAATATCCGTCTATTGCATTCTCTTTGTCAGAGACACAGTAGGGAGTGAAATCTAGAAATTAAATATGTTTAATACAAGAGAGGCACTACCCATGTAACAGGAATTTTTATCACACAGTCCTTGTCAAATAAGCTTAGTTCTGGAGCCATAGAGGATCTATTGTCAAGGTGGTCTTAAAAAGGATCAGTGTCTTACTCTACCTCGTTCTTCTAAGATTTGACATGTGCTATATCCCATCATTATAAGACAACACTGTTGGGTCCTGGGCATCCAAAGAGCATGCTTTTGAGAACCCTCACTATGAAAACAGGTACTCTGAGAGTTGTCTGTTTTTAGCATTGCTTATGTATTTATTTATAGTGAACAGGAGATAATTGCTGAACGTTTAGTCATTGAGTATGACCCCCTTGAGGATCCTATCATAGTTCTGCCAAATCTCAAAAATATTGATTTAGATTTGGTATATTTCTGGAACTACAGATATAAGGAAAGGAATGGACTCTCTCAAGCATTGCTAGGAAGATAAAGTCTTTTCTCCAGAAGGCTTATACCATTTTTCTTTATGGATTCTTTTAAAGCCTTCTTGTTCCTCCAACATATGCACCAGACAAAGTGGGCCCAGGTACCTCTGCCTAAAATAGAAAGGTACAACTGAGCCTGTCTGCCACTGTCTCAGAGAGAATGTCTAAGTGATGTCTGCAGTACTAGCTTTGGTAAGATGAATCCTCTATGGGCCAACCTCAGTTTATATCTGTCAGTTGGTGAGAATGACTCTGTTGCTATGATTAGTCATAAATCTGTGTTTCCCTTGGGTACTTTGTGGGGCCCATCTGTTGGTCATATTGCATTCAGGTGGTTCAGAATCATCACCCCATTTTAATAAAGGCATACAGGATATCTTCCATTAATCTGAAAGTTCATAGGGTATAATGGGGACTACTAATCATTATTCAGAATCTTTGTCAACTTAGTTTTTGTCTCTTTAGAGAATATAGTATTTCCTTTTTTAAATCATTTGAGGCAAGTGATATGAGATACTATTTGGAAATTCAAGTAATAAAATTGAATATGTGGCATGTTAGGCCCTGAGACACCTCCCAGAAGTGAATATGGCAATATTGATTGTGATATATGTCACTTAATTACTTTTGTAAATTAAAACTGTTCATGACAACAATGTAATACCTGTGGGAGTATTCATTGCTACATAGAGAAGTTGTTTTTTAAATGATGTAGTTGAAGTTCTGTGTGTGTGTATGCATGTGTGTGTGTATTGAATGTCTAATATATTCCTCCAAATATTAAAAAAAAAATCTGAGCCAGATCACACAGGTTTGTGATCCCAGTTCCTCAGGCAAGAAGTTAATAAGTTCAAGGCCAGTCTATGGAATGTAAGGAAACCTGTCTCAAACTAAAACAGTGAAGAACAGACTTAGGATATTGTTCAGTTGTGGGGTGCTTGTCTAGCATGCAGAAAACGTAGTACATTTAACATACAGAGATTTAAAATAAATTTCATATATTTTGTCATTTCCTTTACTGAATGACTATCATATCAAAAGTATTATTTCTTTTAGCTTGCAAGGAACCTTGTTTAAAGAACATAATTTTCTCACTTACACAAGAAGCATTGTATATATCAATAAGAAAAGATACAGAATAGAAACTGTAGGACTGACCAAGCAGAAAGCAAGGTCAGTGCCTGTAGAAAGACCAGAAGCTAGAAAGGACTCAGAACCAATAAATACAAAGAGTCAACGGGCAGGAAAGGAGAAGTTTAAGTACATGGACTTAGGTATCGATTTGTATGATCTAGAGACAGTCTTAAAGAAAAAAATAATGTAGCTTGTTGGAGGAGAAACATTAAACCTTTATTTCATTATCTTAAATTTTGATCAACTTATTTTTCCAACTAAGTGAAACATAGTTTTGATCATGTCAGGGATGTGACCATCACTGGTGTTAAACTTGATGAACAGAAGAAGTTATAAGAAGTTGGATGTGAAGGGACAACACTAGAATAACATGAGAAGAAATGACCCACTGAAAACTAGCTCACACATTGCCATAATAGTTAAAACAAAGAAATTCCCTGTTTAACTACCTACTTATTTTGTTAAGCACACAGAAGCAGAAGGTAAAAGGACTGGGCAATTCTCTGCCCATTTGAAAGCTATGTTTGTCTTCCTGGGGTAGCCTCAGATGCCATGTTTTTGGCAAAAAGAACTCTAGGTTCAGCTGTGGGTCTGGTTGGGAAGGAAAGCCATCAGCTGAGGGACTATTTTTTGCCACTGCACTGAGTCAAAGAGTGGTTGGATGTTCTCTAAACACTCACAGGTGGGAAATGAGCTCTCCTCTAATTCAGAGGCTCCTCAACATTGTTGCCATCAATGGTCCAGTGGGCTGTGGTGATGTCTCTTCAGACTTAGACATAAGGATTTACCCATACAATTGTTGGTTAGAGGAGTATCTCCAAAGAGGGTGTTACGTTGGTGGGTCATTGGTTGGTACAACCAGGTAGCTGAGTATATGATCAGCATGAGGCAGTCAGCAGACTGTTACTAAAGAGCCCTTGCCATAGAAGGTGCACATCAATCTCCTAGGGAGCCTACTAGGCTATAGTTCTCACTCAGCTGATCTGAGAAACAGCCCAAATCCACACATTTATAACCAGCCTCTGACAGCACTGAGGACAACCAGACATTGAAAACAGTAATGTGTTAGGGACATCTTTAGAAGTTTACCTTCCTGTCAAGTTCTGTGGATCACTCTTAGCCTTACTGACACACTACAGAATATTTCTATCCTTCTTTGCCTGGAAATTATTTAAATTAGAAAAGTATGGATAGGTGGAATAAACCCAGGTTGAGTTTCACTCATTGGCTGGAGACACAGAAACAGGAGCTTTGAGTTTTCTCTTCATTGCTTATGTGCCAGGAAAGACTGGGCAAATATCTTCTTCCAAAGTCTAATTTGTTTAATAAAGCATTAAGGATAATTCCAAGCTTTCAAGATGGCACAGATCAGCTTGGTACAGTGTTTTGTTTTCCATCCTGCCTTTTTCAGTAGTTAACCTTGATGATGCATACTCATTGCCATGTGACTCAAACTACTGGAAATGAGTGGGTATAGTGATAGGTTGTTTGTATTCTAACAAATAAAATTTGCCTGAAGATCAGAGGACAGAGCCAGCCACTAGATTAAACAAGGCAGTGGTGGCATACACCTTTAATCCTAGCACTCAGGAGGCAGATATCCATCTGGATCTCTGTGAGTTCAAAGCCATCATGGACTACATGAGATTAATCAAGTCTAAAAGAGAAACAGCCAGGCAGTGGTAGCACACAGCTTTAATCCCAGCACTTGGGATCTCCTGCTTTTGCTCCCAGTATTCGGGAAACACACCTGCCATTGATCCCAGCACTAGGAAGGTTGAGACAGGAAATGATATGGCTGGGCAAAGAAAGGAATAAATGTGGGAGGAGATAGGAACTCAGTCTTTTTGGCTGAGGACTCAGGAGCATTCAGTCTGAGGATTCATGGAGACATGATGTTCCCTTTTGGTTGAGGAGTTGGCAAGGTGAGAAGTGGCTGTGGCTTGTTTCCTCTGATCTTTCAGCATTTACCACAATATCTGGCTCCTGGTTTTTATGAGAAGATCAATTAGGATTTGTGCAACAAATGGGTAGCTGGGATTGGCCACAACAGAAAGAGTGAGAGCAGAGGTTCCCTCAGATTGACTCTGAGAAGGACGATGAGTAAAAAATGGTTTCAGAGATGTCCTTCATTTTATTGAGATGATCCTTATGAAAGGCCAGCTTCTCCCATAGGTCAGGTGGTATATGAGCCAGTGGCCCAAGGGAGACTCAAACCATTGCTAAGGAAATAGCACCTACAGACAGTCCTTTGTAACAATGTTAGAAGACAGATTTCTTATTTTTTCCCAAATCATTTTCTCCCTTTTATTCAGTCTAGGACCCTAATCAATGGAAAGACACTACCTACATTTAGGATGAGTTTCCCTACCCTAATTAACAAAATCTAGATAATATCTCAGTCATAGCCTGAGCTCAGATTCCATTTTGATACCTACATTTAGCAGTTTTAACAGCTTTTGTGCCCTTAATACGAATTATTGTAAGACTTTTATTTGACACTAATGTATTCATGAGCTAGATATGACCTCTCTAAGAGTATATATGGGAAAATGACATTTGAGATCAGAGAAATGGATCAAGACTATGGCAGAACACTCAGGCAGAAGCAGAAATCACATCTGTGTCTCCCCAGAGTTCTGACATCTTAACACTGCACTAGTTCCTTTGGGAAGCACACACTGGGTTCATTTACATTGCACCAAGTTACGAGTTGCACTCCTCCCAATTTATGAAACTGACCTTCTCCAGAAATGAAGCATTTGTCAACAAAACCAAGGCAGAGAGTGGAAGGATGCAGGGGAAAGCTAAGAATCACAGGAGAAGCTATGAGAGGCTAAACACAGCCTGGGGATCAGGATTCTTTCAACTGGTTTCAGACAGGACACAGCCTTGTGAAGAGCTTTTAGGCCTTCCATATCTGCAGGTGGTCTGTAGTACTACACATTGAAACAGGGTGGAGACAGGCAGGCAACAGGCTGTGCAGTACACAGAAGGGAATATTCCAGCTGTAGGCAGTTGAGAGAAATGTTTTGAAATTATGACTCCAAGGAGAGGGATGAGATAGGCAAGGGAAGGCAAAGCTTCCTGGCATAAATCATAGGTGCTACCCTGGGGAAGAGAAACACAGTTCATCAGAAATGGGATGTTGATGTATTACTGGGAGGTGGCCAGAAAGGAGAGCAGAGGCAGGCCTTTGGGGAGTTTTATTGCCTCTGCGGTTGAGTCTGAGGAAACATATTCACACATGGAAGAGGAACCAGAGCCAAGTGAGGAGGAAGGTCCAGGTCTTCCAGTCCATGTGGCTCACCTCTACAGGCCACAGATGATGCCTATCCCCCACCTAGACACTACTTAGGTAGAAGCTGCCTGGCCTGCCTAACTGAGTTATGCCTCAAACCTGCCTTGTGATTCTGAAGCTCTGCTTGCTGTCCTTATTTACTCCTTGGTGTCCCGATTTACTGTCTGGCAGGATCCCAAGAATGTGAGTGACAGAGCAGAAGGAGGCAAGCTGAAATTACTGTAATGAAAATGACTGGTAATCTCCAGTGATGACTGGCTTTGTGAATGACAGGTTTGCACTTTGAGCAAAATTTTTTTGCTGGAGCAAAAATGGGGCCTGTGGGGTCTTCAAGTATGAGAGGTGCTTTTTAAAATACATGAAAATAGCTTTAGACTTGAAGCACTGTACATTCTTTTGTCCTGATAATGTTGTAGATATTTAATGGACTTTCTGAGACTTGCTGAAAGTTTTAAAAAATGTAAACCCAAGATACAAAGAAAGTAATAATATATTTCTTTTATTCTTTCCCTTTTTTTGTTGGTTTGTATGTTTTTCAAGACAGAGTTTCTCTTGGTAGTTTTGGTGCCTGTCCTGGATCTCACTCTGTAGACCAGGCTGGCCTTGAACTCACAGAGATCCTCCTATCTCTGCCTCCTGAGTGCTGGGATTAAAGGTGTGTGCCACTGCTGCTGGGCAACAATTTATTTCTTATACGGAAATAGAATCATTTTGTAGCATTGTACTTCTATATAGTGTATAAAATGCATGTATGTGTATAAGAGTAAACTAATAATGTTAAGCAGTGGGTTAGCACCAACATCATGGTGGGGGCATCTTTTGGCTCTCTGTGTTATAGAAGCATACAGGTCTTGAGGAAGGAAGGAATTTGGGTTGTATGGAGATTAATGTGTGAGAAAGTCAAGAGAAGACCTTGAAAGCCTGAGGAGCCTATTGAATGGCCTGGGTGAATGTCAGAAGTCATTAAGAGAATTCCTCTCCCCTATATGCTTCTCAAAACCAGTGCAAAGTACTTTGAGCCAGTGTCGAGTATTTTTTTCTTTAGTCAGACCTACATTTTGAGAGCAGAATTTATTAAGTTGTTTGGCCATCTAACTTTATGAATCCTAGTCTGTACCTCAAAGACAGACCAGATAATGGGTGGATTGTTGTGCTTGGAAAATAGAGGTGATCCCATTACCCATAGTTCCTTACTCCTTTGGTCCCTTAAGGATGACTATGCCATTTTTAGACCACAAATGCATATGCACATATAATTAAAATGATATTTTGTATGTTTGTATATTTTATATAAAGAATATTTAGTATATCTTTTTAAGGGAATAAATAATAAATGACACCCTCCAAGCTAACCTATACCTCCCTTCAGTAATTCCTTTGTTCTACATGAAACTGCTAAGTGAGGTAGGGGCATGTATAATATGACCCTAGGACACTGGATTGTTATGACTTCATACTGAATGATCCCACCTCCCTTATTCAAATTCTTTCTTCTAAATGTATCTGTATTTTCATCCAGTTATTTCCTTTGGCTTTCTGAGTAAACATTGCAGCTAGCTCTCCAAAACTCTCTTACCAACTTGCTCCTGTAGACCTATGATGCCAAATATTTGTTCTCTGGCTTCTATACCTTTGCTCCTTCCAATATACCACACATTTCCCCTTTGCTAATTTCTATTCACCATCAGATGCCCTAATGAAATGTCTCCCCTTCCAGGAAGTCTATCCTGGCTTCATCAGAAAGTAATGAGTCCTTTTTCTTTTCTGCCTCATAGAGAACTTTGTTTCTTACATAGCCAGACACTCTGTTGGCTTTAGATTTGCTTCCATTTATAGTGATATTTTATTTGTATTGAAATGTGATTTTATTTGTATGTCAATAAAGTTGCCTTGAGGTCAGAGCAAGTCAGAGCAGAAGCCGAGCAGTAGTGGGGCACGCCTTTAATCCCAGCACTTGGGAGGCAGAGCTAGGCGGATCTCTGTGTGTTCAAGGACACAGCCAGCATGGCAGACACACGCCTTTAATCTCAATACCAACCATAGACGACCTGGAGGTCTGTACTAACAGGCAGTGACAAGGAGGTCATGTGGCTGGGTTTACAACCAATGAGAAAACAGAACAGAAAGTCTTTAAATAGATAGGACGCACAGAAGTAGGTCTCTTGCGGAGAGGAGGAACCGCAGAAGCAGTGAAATGTAAGGTTTTCCACTTTTGCTCTGACCTCGTGGTTTTTAACTCTGCAATTGGTTCTGTGTTTCTTATTTAACAAGCTGGTTACATCTACATCCATTTTTGCTAATTATCTACATGACTGTTCTTCACTATATTCTCTATATTGTATTAAACAGTATTAAATCAGCTTGCTTATATATACACATGAGTACATATTTGAATACAAAATAAATTTTAAGAAAAAGCAAACAGCCCCCCCCCCAAAAAAAACAAGAAAAAAAACCAAACAAACAAAAGCTAGATAAATATTCTCAGGATTGAAAAGGAAAAATTCAAAACAAAGTCAGAGCTGTGATGAGGAAAATAAATTGTTGGTAAATGGTGTGGTTGATATATTGTGCATCTCAACAAACTTATCTAGGGCTTGGAGACAGAACAGCCACTATATTAAACATAGATTTATGCAGTGGTAGCACACACCTTTAATCCTAGCATCCAGAGGCAGAGATCCATCTGGATTTCTGTGAGTTCAGAGCCACACTGGAAACAGCCAGGCATATTGACACACGCCTTTAATCCCAGGAAGCAATGATAGGAAGCAGAAGGTATATAAGGCATGAGGACCAGGAACTAGAGCTTTTTTAAGCTTTTAGTTTTAAGCAGCAGTTTAGCTGGGATCTATTTGGATGAGGACTCAGATGCTTCCAGTTTGCGGAAACAAGATCAGCTGAGGAATTGGCAAAGTGAGGTTGGATGTGGCTTGTTCTATTTCCCTAATCTTTCAGTGTTCACCCCAATACCTAGCTATGGGTTTGTTTTTATTAATAAGACATTTTAAATCTACAAGATAGACTTGCCCCTCCTATAAAATTAACCAGGATAAGTGCTCCATAAGAGCCACAGTTTTATAAGAACCTCAAGATTTAATTTTCTGAGCTTGAAGTCAGTAAAGCACCTGCTTTACAGAGATTGGGAAATAAGGGGAATTGAAACCTTTCCCTGGATCTGTTCTGTTGCAGGGCTACAGAGAACAGTTCTGTCATAGAAAAGTGAAATTGGGAGCAAACACCAAAGACTAGAGCTCTGACTGGGATGGAACACAGGCATGGGACCAGGAAAAATGAAGGGGAATTGGGACTGGACAGACAGGTGCCTCATTGGTACAGTGCTTACTACATTAGCATGAGGAACTTCAGTGTGTGTCTGTAATCCCAGCATTGGGGAGGCTGAGACAGGCAGATCTGTGCAGGCTTCCTGTTCAACCATCCTAGCCTATGTGATGCATTCTAAGTTCAAAACACATATGAAAAATGGGATTGTGTCTGAGAAAGAGTACCCAATGTTGCCCTCTTGTTTACATACCCACACAGAGGCACATATGTGCATGTACACACACACACACAGAGAGAGAGAGAGAGAGAGAGAGAGAGAGAGAGAGAGAGAGAGAGAGAGAGAGAGAGAGAAACCTGGGCTTTGCAGCTTAAATAAATACTTTCCTGAAATACTTTGGAAGCATCTGTCCTAGGAGATCTTAGAAATTTCTTACAACCTTAAAGCCTCCACTATCTTCTGGTGCTTTGAGAATAACATTTTCATTTTCTTTTAAAATGGTTGATTTCAATTACTGTGCATTCGCGTGTGTGCACGCACACACACTCGCAATCACAGTGACTAGGTGAATTCATTGTGGTGGTCTTCATATTGTGACATCATAAAACATTATGCCAATCATCAGTCTCCATGGAAAACCACCAAATTTCACTGAATTGTCAAACATATGAGATAGTTACATCAAGTGGGAGCTCCTCCCCATCCTGTCTCCAAATCCCTCCAAGAAGCGAAGACCTTAGGCTCTGCCCCCACTAACAGGCTCAGTGGTCAAGAAAGATTAAACCAAAGAAGTACAAACTCTCCAAATTTGGACAAAAGCAAGGATGTTGGAATGTAGGCCGAATTCCCCATCTTTTTTTCTTTTTCTTTTTGTGAGAGGTATGGGGGGCAATCTTTTCGAAAGAATATTTTGTCCCTCAAGTAGGATATGAGATGTAATCTTTTTGAAAGAGACAGGAAACAGAGTATAGAATTTTTTGTTTTCTATTTAAGGTTGAAAATTTAAAAAACTAGGTTGAGCAAGGTTTTCATTTAAGATGCTCAATAAAAGAAAAATAACCAGGTATGGTGGTACAAGCCTTGGATCCCAGGACTAAAGAGGAAGTGGTAGGCAGATCTCTGTGAATTCAAAGCCAGCCTGTCAATATAGTGAGTTCCAGGTCAGACCAGCCAGAGATACACATAGTTTCAAATTAAAAGAAAGAAAAGACGGAAGGAAGGAAGGGAGGGAGGGAGGAGGAAGGAAAGAAGGAAGGAAGAAAGGCAGGAAGAAATAAATCTTATTTCTAAAAGCTAACCCCAAATACTAGCTTAATAACATTACTTTAACCTTGTCTCTAATGCTAGTCACATCAATCATCTGTAGTTACAGTCATTGGTCTGTTAGACACTTTGTCCCTAAGAGTTCTCTTGCCCTTGCATGATGATGTTTGCCTTTGTCAAGCAAAAGAGGAAGAATGTGTGCTAGGGTTGTGGTTGGTGATACACAGTAGACCACAATGTGTCTTAGGGTAAGTACTTGTGTCTTGGGTCCCACAATATTAACCAACCAGAATACTTAGCTCAGTCTCATAGTTATCCAACCAGTCAGGCAAGCAAATGCAATGAGGCACCAATGAATACTCTGAGCACTAAGGCTCATTGAACCTCCTTGGCCACAGTCACTACATGTATAATCATGAAGGGTAAGGAGAAGATTCCACTGTGAGAAGTGTCCATGTTGGGTGCTTACATTGGGAACTGTCTTCCTCACTTCTCTTGGTTAATTTTATCCTTGCACAGTGATGAGCCATAT
Source organism: Onychomys torridus (assembly GCF_903995425.1). Lineage (NCBI taxonomy): Eukaryota > Metazoa > Chordata > Mammalia > Rodentia > Cricetidae > Onychomys > Onychomys torridus. Next base: position 101,262,724 of record NC_050445.1, on the reverse strand, counting down.
TGTGAGTATACAAGATGCCATTGGGTTTGGTGGAACATTCTAAATAAATTGTGAACAATAGAGGATGGTTTGGCGAACCCTTCTCCTGATTGCAATAGGTATTTGTTTTGGAGTAATGTTGCTTCTAAGCATTATGACTAGCCAAAATTCATCTCACACATTCCTTTTGAATTTTTACATGGATTAACTTACATAATATTCACACATATCTTTAAGTATCTCACAATACTTAAGTCTTTTGTATTGGGAGAAACTTACCACTATTTCACAGTACAGATGAATAAGGAAAATAATCAACAGAATTCAGTTACAGAGTTCTGTAAGGAGTCCATGAACCTATTTGGCTGTTACTCTCTGGAGCTATAGAAATCAACCCAGGTAAGAAGATTAAAATCTGTGTTTCCTGTCACTGAGATTTCTCATGAATTGGATATTCATTACTAAGTAGTTTCTCTTACTTCTGCAGTACTCTTTACTGCCTTTCTTTTTTTCTCTCTACCAGCGCCTCTGTAATTGAAGTCAACACTATCATTTTAACTAGTAAACTATACCCAGACTTCCTTCTGGACACATGTAGATTATGTTTACCATAATTGCTGTGATTATTTCTTTTAAAAATGTACATTAGGGCTGGAGAGATGGCTCTGTGCTGTGAAGAGCAAGCATCGTTCAAGCATAGGACACAGGTTCAGTTCTCAGCACTGACATCAGCCTGAAACATACACCCAACTCCAGCTCCAGATGACCCAGTGCCCTCTTCTGGCCTCCTTAAGTACTGCACTAAAAGGTGTACATACCTGCCCCACACATATACATAAAATAATTCTTTCTTTAAAATAGTCAGGATGGCATTTTAAAATGTAACACATATCACAGCACTCTTTATTTTTTAACCACTTATGCTTAAGCTCCTCATCTCACTTCCTGGTACTCTTAGAGAAAAGGCAGAAACAACTTTCTAGTTTCATAAAAAAAAAAAAAAATCTGTTTAACTCAGTGCACACTTACTGATAACACTGTATATTGTGCCAGACTTCCTCTGCCTCTTTCTTTGCCTCTATTCATACTGGTTGTTACTTTGTTTTTCATACTCTTCCTAATATTTCTCCCAAAAGCTGTTTTGGCCTCCATTGCTAAGCTTCATGTTCCTTTGCACTTTTTATTCATAGAGGTTTCTCTCATTTTCACTTTCACACTGGCCATTTGGCAATCTATGTTTGCTAACATGAACTTTTTGGAAACAAGTAGATACAAGAGTCTGTACTTTGCATGGGAACATCAAGTCATTTCGAGTTGACTGGGCATCAGAATAGACTTTGTTTAGATAATGACTGAAGGATAAGGTGTTTGGAATTCATCATCAATTAGAATAAATAGCTTGAAGATAAATCCAGCCACCTTCACCATCATATGCATTCAGGGGTTTCCTTGGTAGAACTGCCCCTCAGAAAAGAGTTTTTGGTATCCAAGTTGGCCATGGAGTTGCTGTCCTGGTCTACAGTTATGCAAACATTGTAAGATATTCACCTCTTTCGACTTTCCATCAGTTATTTGGGGTCTGAGATATTATTGCTAGTTATAGGTAGCTTTTAGGTCAATTGCCTAGGGTGGAAGAAGGGAGTAATTGTTGTTCCATATTTATATATATATTACCCAAAGGACTTGTCTCAGGATTCCTGTAGGTGAAGGGAACAATGAATGAATCCAGTTGTTGCCACTCTGATGTGCAGCATCACAGAGGACGTGTTCTGCTACATCATCCCTGGCAGAAAAAAAAGCCCTTGGTGTGCCAGCCAAAGTTCACCCAGGTAGTTTTGGATACAAGTCAAGATTGTTGTATAGGAGTAGGACAGCTCTATGGGCCTTTTAGCAGGTCTATATTGAACCACAGACTTCCTGTAAATATATTCTCATATAGATTGGGTCTTCTCTTTTGTGACAAATGAATCCTTTTTCTGGCAATATGGTTGCTCACATGGTAATTGCTCTAATTGTACATATGCACTCAAATTAAAACATTATCATTTAATACACTTGAGAGGACCAACATTTCTGGTGTAGCAAAAATCCATTCACATTATCACAAGACAATGTTATATTGCAGATTCTAATGACAGAGAGGTTATTATATTCTTTCAAATCAAATTTAACTCTTATACTTTTCTACTTTACTGCAAAGAAACATTACCAAACTTTTCATCATTTAAACATGCCAAGTTTTTCATTTACCAAGAATTTGAAGAGATAATAACCAGAAAAGTCTTAATGAGGGATTGTTAATAACCATTTCATGTATATGAGTTGGTATTATCTGTTCACAAGAAGCAGCTTAAATTTCATTAAAATTTTAGACAATATTATATAATGAATTTGGATACAAATACTCATTCTCTTGCATGCAATTTTTGACACTGGAAGTCATAGTTATAATTTCCACATTTTCTTCTTTTCAGAAAGGTAACATAGACTCAAATATTATCATTGCTGAAAGGGAATTCTCCATGTACCTTAAAGACACAGAATTTGTCATAAATTTAGTAAAAATTTGTGTCATGTGACTTCAGCAAATTGCAAAACCTCAGTTTCTTTAGATGGTCACATAAAGATGAGTTACTGTCAAGTATGAATTAGTCAGCTTTATTCAACACTGGAGACAGAGCTTGTGTCTAGTAATTACCTGAAATGGGAAAGACTGTATTTGGTGATACTAGGTTCTGTTTCACTTCAGATGATCAGGAGATTGTTGAAGAACATATTTTGGAAGATGGTAGAGATACATTCAAATCCTTAATGAAAGGATCCCTCTCATTCATCATCAGACATAGTAGCATCATCTCTGGAATTATTGTCACAGCCCGAGTTGTAGGACACTGAACAGAAAAGTCTCAGTGTGCAGTCTACAAATAAGGCCCACTTTTATGAGTAAGGTCCTCCTCATTCTTAAGAAACCCCACTTCCAGAAGCATGCATCAAGCATCCCTGGGAAACAATTTTAAATACAGATTGAGGAGTCTCTATCTTTAGAAAGAGTTTGAGATCAGGGCCCAAGAATTTATATTTTTAGTAAATTTCTAAACATTGCTAATGATACTGGTCTAGCTTTGTAGGTGAGAGTCTATATTAGAGCATGGGTCTCATCCCTAGCTATCAGTAGCTATATTTAATCTACCAATATATCATCCTAGTCAGTTCCTTGACTCCTAAGGGTTGAGTTGCAGGCATTGGTGTACAGTAGTAAGTGTTGAGAATTACTGACAAAACACCATTCTATACCATGATTAATTTGCCACTAGATGCTTCTGTCAGGTTAATTTTCTATGGGATTTTTTATCATATATATATATATATATATATATATATATATATATATATATATATATGGTATTATGACATTTGAAAAACAAGAGTGTTTTTTTTTTACTCTGTCTCTTCCAGTGATGATAAGTTGCATCCCCTCCTAATTATTCAAGACCCAAATTGCTGTTAGTAATTAGTGGAAAGTCTGTAGACTGTAATTAAGATCAGTAAAGCAGACAGTGCACACAGTGTTTGCATATTTTATTTGTACTTTTGTTAGTGTAGGTGTTTTAATCCATTGTACTTACAAGAATAACCTAAGGTACCTTAAAGTGGGGTTATATCTTTCAATGTAGGAAGTTTCTCTGCTGAGTGACAGAGACACCTTCAGATAACAAAAGTCAATTGAATTTTAAGGGTTTCTTATAGTCAGCATTTAACATAATTTTACTATGACTCTGTAAGGTTAAGGAGCTTATATCTAGCAGGCTCACATTTTCTGTGCAGATTAGGTTTTACTGTCAGCATGCACATAAATGTTGAGTAGAGTTCAAATTTTTATTCAAAGGACTTGCATTACTGGCAGCACCCACTTTTTGGTTAAACATACAGAGTCTCAGCAACCTAGTGAAACTAAGCATGCATTTCAACAAGATCTTTGGATGGTGGTGTGAACATTAAAATTTGAGAAGCAATGCTTTAAATTATTCATTGAAGCCTGGGACTTCAGTAGCGGAAGAGTTTAGAATTTACTGAGTTAAAATCTCTTTGCATTTTTTGCTGAGGCTTTATTTTTTCATTTTTCAGAGAGACTGTGGCTTTAAGTTGAACAAGAGAAAAAGAAAAAGAAAAAGAAAAATCTACTCCTTTTTTTCCCCTGAAGAATCCATTTGGTCTGATTCATATCAGTGGAAAAATACACTTATGGTAACTCCCCTGTATTTTACATACTGGCTCAAAAAATAGGTAGTCCATTTATTTTGTGCAAATAATTATATTAGATGATGAAGATATAACAGCTGGTTGGGGAATGGATAACAATTCTCATTAGTGCCTACAGAAATCTTATTACAGATGGTGAGTGACTGGAAGGCCTTTCATACATGAATCATACAGAATTCTATTCAACTGTTTGGTTTTCAGATAATTCTAGTATTCAGCATATTCTGTTTGAAATCCTTATAAGGTGACTATGTAATTTTGTGGAACAAAGGAGGAATCTGTGAGAGGTTCCTATTTCCAACTTTTTCCTTTTTTCATAATATTTTTGGTTTGTTTGTTCATTTTGAGACAGGGTCTATGTAGCTTTGCTTGGCCTGGAACTCACTATGTAGACCAGGATGCTTCAAACTTATAGATATCTCTCTACCTTTGCCTTTGCCCCTGTTTTTACCTCCAGAGTACTGGGACTAAAGCTTTATGCCACCATACTTAGCATAATTTCATGATCTTGACTCCTGGAGAAAAGAGTAAATATGGCTTCACATTTGTAAATACTGCCTTTCTAGAGTTTTCTATTCCACACGCATTTGACTTGCTTTCTGTTTAGTTCAGATCTATCTGGAGAATAAAATGTTTTGTTTTTTGTTTTTGTTTTCCCTTGGCATTTCTTAGCAGGAGTAATTTCTGAGATGAGGACTGATATCTAATCCCATCTCTTGAGTTTCTTCCTTACTATTCATTTCCATGCCAGCTGTAGGCTGTCCTTAGAATGCCACAAGACTTTGCAGTGTCTTCTCTAGCTGACAGTACATGGCAGATGTGTGGGATTTGATGTCTTTGAAATGCTTTTCATCAGTGCAGAAATGGCATTTCTTGGTGGCTGTCATCCTTGTACAATGGTTGATGTATAATGATTTATCATGTTTAATCAGAAATTGCAACTTGCCTCCAAATGAAAAGAACAAAGCACACATTACAGGAAATTTATGACTAGATCTATTTACTATTTATGAAGAATGTAAAAGCTTGATATTCTTCAACGAACAACTGTAAAGCCTGAAAAAAAATCCTCCAGCTGCTTAAGATTCCAGTTTCTTTGCTGAAAGCTTAGTGTGGAGTCTTTCTGTTCAGAGAGCTGCTTTTTAACTAGAGACCGTTTCTGTGGGTATCTGCCATTGCAGAGCACACTAGGAGCATGATGGTGCCCCATGAAAGACTGCTTTTGTCTAGAGGCTACTATCTTCAACTCTTGCCTCCAATAATTCAGGTGTTACCAAGGTCACAGTGGGATGGTTGTGGAGAAGTTTCTTCCTCAAGTTGAACAGAGTTTACCAAATAGCTAGGGGTGGAAAGGTGTAACTTTGTAAACAAACAAATAAAACTAAAATGTTATTGCCTTATCCGAATAGTGGGTGAGAGGGGGATGTTGCTGGAAAATGTTCCCCAAAGCCATGAGTGTTTCTCTTCAATGGTAGTAGAAAAGGGGACACTAACAATTGGGAATTGGCCATGCATTTAAGCATATCCTGAGACCTTATCCAGTCTCAGATCATTCAGCCTTAAAAGAATCCACTAACACAGTATATTCACATTCTCTTATTGGTAGAAGAGTCAGAGAAGCTGGGGAGATGTTTATCTAAGAGCAATGCTATGTCTCAATCCAAAGCCACACATTTTTGTTTGCCTGGTTAGTCAAAGACGAATGGATTACATCTTCTGTGCTCAACTTGCTTGCCTTAGAGAGTTAGGTCTTTATTTAAGAGAAATCCAATTTTGAAATAATAAAGTTGGCTAGGAACATAGAATTGTACCTGATTCTAAAGGTTCAAGGTAGTTTGTAAAGTGGACTTTAAAACGCTTCTTAATCCTTCAATGACATCTTAAAGAACTCATTGCTAGGAAAAATAGGCAGAAGAAGAGACAGCTGAGTTCTGAAGAACAGATTCAGTTGTATGATTTGTTCATTGTCAAATCACCACCTGATGTACATTTCTTAGTAACGTCAATTTTAGTTACAAAATATTTTTGGGTTAAAATTCAAAACCATATTTTGAGGTTAGAAAAGTAATGTCTAATGAAGAACACTTCTAAGATGAATAGGACTTTCCCCTGGTGACAAGAAAACCATCCTAAAAACTCACACCCTTGATTCAACTTTTTTTGTAAGTCTAGGCATGGTGTGTGTGTGGGTGGTGGTGGCTTATTTGTTTCCAGCTCCAGAAAGTTTCTTAGATGAAATCAAACCATTTGGAGTGTGTGGCTTCTTCCTTGGTTCTGCAGGGCAGACAGTTCTTGTCTTACACTTTATTTATTTTTTGTTGTTATTTTTATTGCAGATTTATTTTATTTTTTATTCGTGTGTGTGTGTGTGTGTGTGTGTGTGTGTGTGTGTGTGTGTGAAATTTATGCAAGTTTTGGCAGTGTCCAAAGAAGACATTGGATCCCATGGTGCTTCACTGACAGACAGTTGTGAGCTGCAAGATATGGATGCTGGGACAGAATTCAGGTCCTCTGCAAGAATAGTGAGCACTCATAACTGTTACACCATCTCTCCAGCCCCTGGGATTTTCTTTCTTAGGAATTGTCACTTGCTACCCTTGGCTCTACAAATAATAAAGCCTATGATTCCCTTATTCTGTAAGGTATGTGTTTGTGTGTGTGTGTGTGTGTGTGTGTGTGTGTGTGTGTGTGTGGTTGCTATCAGAAAACACTGCTGGCTTTTGTAATTTATCTTTCTCACTGAAAGATAAATTTTATTTGTTAAACTCTGAATGACACACTTCAGGACGAACCCCCAAAGCCTTCATAATAGAATTGGAAGATATTCACAGTTGAGTTTTATATACTCTTTCTGCCCCTTTTTAGCGTCAAAATATGTTAACTATGTGGCTCCTAACTGAACAAAATGAGAACATTTGCAACTTTTAAAGATCGTGTGCATGTGTATGTGTTTAAATGCCCACAAATGCAGGGTAAAGGAAATATAGGCATCTAAGAGGCAGATGTCAATGATGCAGTGGAATATCCTACAATGAACAGAATGGTTCATGGCAAGGTATGGCCAAGCCTCAGATGGCAGTAGTACCAGGGTTGAGAGGTTCTATGTCTAGCTATACTGAAACATGAGCCTGTCCTGAGACATACTTTCACCTTCTACTGATCTTCTGTTGTTCAGAAACCTGGCCTGTGGGCCTAGAGGGCAGGGTTTATCTCTAAAATATTCTGCTTAACACCCATAAGACTTTGGAAGGCTCATTAAAGTATCTATGCCCTGCTTTCCTTACCTGCCTTCTGAGCCAAGGGTATCCCTTAAGGTTATACAAATAAACGAGTCAATTAAAATTAAATGCTTGGCACAATGGATGCTTCTTAGGTTAAGCATTCCATATGTACATCCCACTTCTAAGAATGGCTGCTCAGATATCACTGAGATGATCTCCTAGACTGGAATACCCTCTCATTTGCTGCTTCTATCTTTATATCATAACTAGCATACCCTTTCCTCTTCCCATCTTCTCATACCTTCCATTATCTCAGTTTCTGGTTAAAAAGTTATCAGTCCTTTCTCTCTGAGTGGTAAACTTCTTAGATAAGTAATATTCCACCTCAGCCTTATATCTGGAGTCTCTAATATTGCCCGAATTATGTTGATTCAGTTGGGGCTCATGTGCCATGTCTCTTTTCCTAAGACTGGTAGAGGAAACATTTCTTTAATGTGTCCCATGAAGGTAATGTTTGAAATTATGAAGCCTGCTTTTAAATGAGGTGTGTGTGCTTGTGTGTGTCTGAATGTTTCCTTTATAAGCCATGTTAGAAGGGCAGAATCTATTAAATAGCTTTACTGAAAGTGAAAGACTAAGTGATAAGCTAGGCTAGGTGGGGTTTTCTTTTTTTCTACCTCAGAATATCAACATCTTTGGCTATACTAGCCTTCTAGCCTTGAGAAAATGCAATACATGGAATGCTACCTGGGATTAATAATTCAGTCCTCTTTCTGTAGTCCTGTATCTCTAGTCCTCATTGTGGCTTGAGGTGTTCCCATTCCCTTAGATAAGTTGGTATGAGTGGCTACCTACTGTCAGTGTTCATTTGTGTGTAGAAGAAAAGACTGTTTCCAGACTACACTCGGAAACTGAGTACTCGATAATGAAAGATTTGTTGTTGCTATTCTCTCCTTGGCTTAGAATTAACTTGTCAGTTCAAAGATCTTGCAGTTCTTTAATGAGGATATGCTGGGGTATAATGAGGTGAGAATGAGTTTGAAACTCCTTGTGTCTCTAATTTATGGCTGGTTTCTTAATCTCAGTGATCTTAAATTGTACTTTTATATGTGGGATAATGCCAGCTCCTCCAACCTGATGCCTTTATGAAATGATGTTGTGTAAATAAATAAATAGGAAAACAAGGACATAGAATGTAATGTGAGGGCAAGTGGTTATAACAAAAACATGGTAGGCTTTACTTTTTATTTTCTTCCCCTAGAATACTGAGATACAAATTTTGAGTTTTAAAATTGTGTTCAGATGTGTGTATGTGTGTCTTCACATGTATAAATATGGTTGTTCAAGTGCCATGGTACATGTATGGAGGTCCAACAATAACTTGAGTTTTGGTTCTTACCTTCCATACTATTTGAGATAGGGTCTTTGTTGCTTTCTGTGGTGAGCACCCTCAAGTTTCCAAGGATTCTCCTGTCTCCATCTCCCATCTCTCTGTAGGGGATTTTAGATTACAGATGCTCATGCTTTATTTCTGACTTTTACATGGGTTTTAGGGATTCAAACTCAAGAACTGCAAATGGGTAAACACTGAACCATCTCTCTAATCCCATTGACACTGTTTTATTGTAAGATATTTGTGTGTGTGTGTGTGTGTGTGTGTGTGTGTGTGTATGAGTGTGTGGTTTTTATCTCAAAGTTCATAGAAACAAGTAATCAAGCACCTGGCAGACAGTGATGCCCAAGGTTATCCATGCACAGAACAACTAAGACATAGTCATTGGCTTTGGTAAGAAAAGCCAAAGCTTCCTCCAGCCAGCATCAGAATCCCTGAGATTCAATAAAAAATAAAAAAAGAAAACACTAAAAAGAAAAGGATTTCATAGCAGATTATCTGACATAGTCTGTTACATTGTGTTCAGCACTTAATATGATGGAGTCAGTTAATCTTATCACTAACCCCTAGGATTCCTAGTAATATCCTGTCCATTTGGAAGACGAGAAAACTGACTTACAGAGAAGAAGTAGTGTGCTCATATCACTATCGAGAGTAGGAGTGTCCAACATTTTGACATCATGATATGTTGTCGTCTACTAGTATTGAGCCACATTCACAGCTAGCTCAGGATGCATGGAGACTGTGGGTTCAGTAGCCATCAAGGCTGAAACTGATATCCACAGTTAGACTGGACGCTGTTCTCCTCAAGATGAAGGCTCATGCAGTAAAAGGTCTAGTCATTGTAGACTGCTCTGATCATTTTCACTACTTGGTGAGGCAGAGTGTGAAGCCCCTGCAAAAAATTTAAAATATGGAATCTCTTTGAGGACGTCCAGGGCTTTGATACATGGAGTTCTCTTGTGAGTCTCTTGAAATGATCTCTTGAAGATTCTCCAGCTCACTTTGCCTGCTGAAGTCACTCTGGCCCACTTAGGGCAGAGGAAAAGAAAGACACAGTGATGTAGCTTCTTGCTGGCTGTTGTCATGGAGACGAGGCCTTAAACAATAGTGCATTTCCTCCCCAGTCACAGACCCAGAAAGCAGCTTCATTTTTATTTTGTCTGAAGCAGCAGCTGTCTGGAGAGCCATGAGAAAGGGTTTTGACACAGTTTCTCACGGTGCCAGCAGAGACTTAGAGTGACTTCCAGGGATATGGTAGACACCATTTGTGTAATGACCCCCAAACTATCCCATGCTGTATTCTTTTAATGTCCTGGAGAGGCTTTGGCTGTCGCTGTTAATGGTTTCATGGATGTGCTGATTAGGAAAAATAATTCAGGGGTGACAAGGTTTCTTCTAACCTGGACAGACATCAACAATCAACAAAGCAGCTTCTCCAATCCCTCCAATGTTCCAGTGAGTACAAGATTAGGGGACCAAATGATTTGAATTTGACTGAGCGTTATTTCAGAAGCTTTCTTCATGGCCAGTCTTCTGCCCTAACTAGGGTTTTTATAATCAGTCTTTGATATTTCCTTAAATAGTGGAAGTACAAACAGGTATTGCTAATTTAATGTAAATGTCACTGCACGGTCTCAGTCTGAGTGAATTTGCGCCTACAGTCAGGAACTATGGGCTGTGTTGTGAAATGTAATGAGGACTGAGTGTGTTTAAATGTGATTTCCAAGACAGCTCTTTGATAGCTCATTGACACTTTGGCTGTAAGGCACCATTGCTCCAGAATGAATCAATACTAAATAGGTTGAAGTCAGGTCAGGAGATTTATTGATATTTCAATCTGAAAAATCTCACAGGTTTTTCCAGCCAAAAATTAGTTGCAGAAAGATCACTTGACTCAAACTTATTGGGAATGTTACAGAAAGAAAATGCAGACAAATTAGCCAAGAAGGGAATGAGAAAGCTTCAGTTCCCAAAGTTCTTCCCTAGAAGTGAAACAGAAAATTCCCGTTAATTTAAGGTGACAGAATAAAACTCATAGTTAACATTGCATAGCTACTGGACACATTCTGTTTAAAGTACTTTATCATTACTTAGTCTGATAACTACTATATAAAACAATGTATCACAAAACGATCAAAGCTGCACAGAGAGATGATCTTTGCTTACAAGTCATGAGCCGCATTGCCTGCCTTGTACAAATGATAATAACAGAACACTGGTCTGTTATTGTTTTCCTGTAAATGAGAGTGGGGTAGGGATCCCTATTGAAGCTACTCTCCTTGATGACCTATCCTGTAATATAGTGAGAACTAAGTACACTGCAAGAGACTGGCTTTCTCTGTGATTCATGCTAATGAACAACTATAAGTTTCTGTTATATGTATCCCACCACCATTTAGAGGCATCCATGTTATTCTTGAGTAAAGCTCCAAGACAGGATGCCCATAGATCATGGTCTCAAGACTTCATACTGAAATTTCTCCAATTCTTTTGGAATTTTGAGAGCAAACTGCTAGATCACTCATGCCCAAAGACATATAAACTGTGCCAGTCTCTTTCATTCATGAAATCAATTGGTAGGCTGGAAAGAAAGACTTTCTGGAAACACTTCAGATGCAGGCAGACACTTGCCTTGGCCATCAGCTTGACTGTGTGCCAGTGCAGATTGTTATTTGTAGTTGCATGTTACCTGAAGAGAAAGAACAGCTCAGGGCTATTCTGATGTTTAACAGACCACGGTAAATTAAAATGTAAAAGAAATTTGTAAACTTGACCAAAAAATAAAAACAAAAAGAGGAAAAGGGATTAAATTTCTAGAAGGAAAGTCAAGTGTGTTTGCATGCTCACCCTAGAAGACTAGTTTAATCCAGTGTTCAGCTACACTGAAAGCCAGTGTGTGTGTGTGTGTGTGTGTGTGTGTGTGTGTGTGTGTCCTTGCTATTATACAAAGCACATGGAGGAGGGGCAGGTCATGAAGCTGTGGTAGGAATTTTACTTTACTGTTCAAAGGAAGTCCCTAGTGCTATTCAGCAAGGCCAGTGAAATCTACTTCTGAGTTTAATCAGCTTTTTTTTGGTGTGTGTTCTCATGCCAGATGTGACCACTTGAAGCTTAGGTGTAGTCTAACTTTAGCATAAGTATAAGAGGACTGGAGAATTAAAACAGGCTGTGATCAGCTCCAGTGGACCTGCAGACCTGACTTTATGCTCCTTGATGGATTCTAATGAGTTGTAATGAGTGAAATGCTCTAGGATCTGGAAGATTATTTTTTTCTAAGCTGGAGTTATTGTGCTTAATTATTCAACACCAGAAGTACTGAAGAAGAAAAACAGTTACACCATGTGGTCTTATCATTTCAAGAAAGAAGGGAAAAGGAGGAGGAAAATGGGGGCAGGGAAGAGAAGGAAGGGAGGAGGAGGAAAGTAAGAAAAGGGTAGGAAGAAAAGTAAGGAAGGGGAGGAAAGAAAATGTAAGGGAGAGATGAGAAGGGAAAAGACAGATAGAGGGCAAGAGGAAAGGAAGAAAAATAACTAATGTCATTCTTCTGTGCTCTCATTGTTGGGTGATTATTCCAATCTTGAGGTCCTGGAAAGCCTAAGCACTCTAGTATCAATTAATAAGAACATGAAATGATGATAAGATAAACGAAACAGAAAGAAAAAAGCAGTACATTTTTTTTTTTCAGATGTAGAAAAGTTAATCAGAAAAGCTTCTATCCTCAAGTCCCAAGGTTGATGTCTGTCCTGCCACTCAGTCACTGGTGTCTTGCTGGGGAAGGTATCACTCAGTTCTAAGCTTTTGTTTCATGTATAGCAATAGTGACAAGAATACCTGCTGCCTCAGAACCTGGTTAGGTTCTTTGCAAACCCAGCAGTAAGAAAGATATGCAGGGATTATTCTCATAATCATAACTAACATTACAGCTTCTATTATTTAATCATGTTAGAACTTTGTAGGTAAAAACAAGTAAGTCTGCTCCTGGGAAATTCTGCATTGAATGTAAGGTTGATAATACTCAGTTTTAAAGGATCAATGAAAATTTCTGGTTTTGTTAATCAATTTTATTATATATTGGCATACAAGGAGAGTAAATATGTTTTCAATAACAAAGATGAAAGGTTTCCCATTCTGCTCTGTTATTATTCTGTCACTCAGAACATATACCAGAACTATTATTTCTACTTAAAATGTCCATTCACTTGCCAGCAGGCCTGAAACTGCCTGTTAAAGTTAATCATATGGAGCAGTACATATATCAGATAGTGTAAGTCTATGTATCCTGCAGCAGCCTTGCATTGATAGCTTTTTCTCTGTTGACCTCACCAAGGTGGAAGACTATTAATGACCCATCAGAAGACCACAGCATCCCATCTTGAAAAAAAGAGCCAACTCTACCTAGACATAAGGTTGGCTAACTTCATTGGTAATCTACATGTCATCCCTCCAACTATGATGGCTTATGGTAGACAAAATACGAAACCAGGGGCTAAGAAGATGGCTCCATTGATAAAGTGCTTGCTGTATAGACATGAAGACATGAAGAACTGAATCCATTGCTTAGAACCAGGTGAAAGCAGTGGCGCATGCTTGTAACCCCAGAATTGGAGGAATGGAGACAAGAGGATCCTTGGGACTTGGAATATGACTAGCTAAACTGATGAACTCCAGTTTCATTATGACCCTCTGTCTCAAAGAATAAGGTAAAATCCAAGTGAGAAGAATGCTCATTGGCCATCTGTGGCTTCCATGTATAGACCCACACACAGATACACACACACACACACACACACACACACACACACACACACATATAATTAAACAAAATAAATAATCATATCTAAAATATAGGGAAGGGGATAAAATCCAAGGAAAGGAAAGAAAAAGTAGAAAAGAATGGAATGAAGGAAGACAGAAGGAAGAGGGAAGGGAGGAGGAATTTAAGGGGGAAGGGAAATAGATCAGAGATGATTAAGGATGTCACTAGTATGTTCTCACATACGACCCACCTTTATGTAGGAGGGCTCTACTATACAGGATCCAAAGGTGTCTCCATGGTATCCCATTGAGGGAACTTGTTTTTATGGGAAACTGAGGATTATATAAAATGGGGCTTATCCATGGTCACAGAGATGTATATGGCAAGCCAAATATGTGACACTCCAACTACCTCCACAAGGGTCACATTCCAAGTTTAGTTTTCCTTATTCTTGGGGAAATGACAACACAGTCAAGATCATGCCCAACACTTACCAATGTGAAGCAACCATTCACATTAAAATCATCTAAAGGTTTGGGTCAGCTAAGCAAGAACACCCAAGGGAGATTTCTCTAGCACCCTCTTCTATAAGTTGATACCTTGGAGGTTACTCTGAGAAAGGACAGATAGAAAAAAAAGGAATTCAAAATCAATCTTCAAGTTGAAAGGCAAAATAAATTATGAGAATATTCATGTGGATCATAAAGGAAATAATGATTACCTTTGATTCCGAGAGTAAGTTAATTTAAAATGTGTCCATGCTTCAACTTCAGTGGAGAGAGAGAGAGAGAGAGAGAGAGAGAGAGAGAGAGAGAGAGAGAGAGAATCTGCAAAGTTGAGGTACATCTTTAGTAGTTAGAAACCATAACAGAACCATCAGTTGAATATTGAGAAGGACCTCCCTCATAGCAGTTAGATGAGGGAGAATTTTTAGTGATGAACTAAGCTGGGTTAAGGACACACATTTTTTTTCTTTTGAAATTAAAGTGACATTTGATTCTAAAAGACAAAACTTGTTATAAATAGCTGGATCTAAAAAAAAAAAACCCACTCACTTGATCAGAAAACCATCAAAACAGACTTTAGAACTATTTAAAGTTTATATGTGTGAGTTGATTGAGTCTATTTGTACCATATGATTGCAAAAGCCCATGGTGGCTAGGAAAGGGTATTGGTGCCTCTAGAACTGAAGTTACAGGTGGTTGTGAGCTGCCATGTGGGTTCTTGGAACTGAACCTAGGTCCTCTGCCAATGCAGTAACTGCTTTAACCACTGAGCTATCTCTCCATTCCCAACTTATTTCCAATGGAAATTGTCAAGTTCATGTGTGATTGGAATGATAAATGGTATAAAAAATTGTAGTCCACAGATGAAAGAAATAAGCATAAACTGTGTTGATTTTGTATGTTGGTTAAATGCACCAAAAGGGAGATTAAATGCAGGTATAGGATTTTTCACATAAAACCACAAGACAATTTTGAAACCTGACATCAGCATAAAAGTCACCACTTTAGTCTGCATGATCTTGATGGCTTTGTCTTGAAGGATACAATCCTACCTGCTGAGTTATACAAACTGAGTATTTTCTTATTCGTAATTCCCATTCACTATTGTCTATATACCAGTCAGGTTCTAGGTAAGGCTGAGAGCGTGGGGCTCACCAGGTTACTATACCAAAGGCACAGAGATAAAGGAAACTTTATCCCCACTTAGTCAGGCCTGGATGTCATGGCCTAAGATAATGTGTCCTTAACTCTGATACAGCAGCTTTGCAGAACCATTTCTCATTCCTAAACATAGCTTGACAATTGATGTACTTCTAATAAGAGCCCCATCATTTGGATTCAGAATTGCTTACCTTTGTATCCTCCATCATGTCTGAGCTCCCTGAGGAACTTGTCCATTTCTGTCTCCCATTTGTGTCACCTCAGGGCTGGCATAGGGGCAAAGCTCCTGAGATATTCGTTTGACTATCCCCCCCTTAACAGCAGTCCCATGGTTCATAAATCTTGATGAGACTGAGCCAGGCAGTGGTTCAATGCACCTTGTGATGCAGTTTCCATGACTTAAGGGCATGGTGGGTATAACTCTACTCTGCTAGTAAAACTGTGTGTGTGTGCTTTCATCTTTTTCTTTAAGTGGGATGTGAGCTGCAGAGCTGGGTGGCAGGTATTAATTGGTTTCTGAGCGTGTGCTGAGAGATCGGTCCTGATGAGATTTATTGCTGCATTTATTTCTGAGGTGATTCTGTGTCAAAAGTGGGATAGCCTTATATTCTTTGCTGTGCTATATTTAGAGAGTGTTTCAAAGTGGATTTAAAATTGAAGTGGTCTCCTGTTCAAACAGGGCCACCACACTGAATGCTAAAGAGGAAGAATCCCAATAGGATGTAAAGCCTTGTATGAGAGAGTTCTTAAAAGCTACAAGTGCTAAATAACCCCATTATATTAATGACACAAAACAAAAAAAATATTAAGATTTATTTATTTGGGACATGTGTATGTATGCATGGTATCCATGTATTTGCATGTGGGTGGGTAGGCAAGCATATGGGTGAGTGTGTATCTATAATTTGAGGCCAGAGGTTGATATCAAGTGTATTCCTTGATTATTCTTCTCTTTATTTATTTAGGAAAGCTCTCTTGCTGTACCCAAATCTTGCCAATTAGGTTAGTCTAGCTAGCCAGCTTCCTTTGGGAATCCCCTGTTTTCCCCTCCCAACAACTGGGATTGTAGGTGGACTATCACGTCATCAGGAATTTATTTAAGTGCTAGGGATCCAAATTTTATTCTTGGAAGGAAGCACTTTAGCCACTATGCCATCTTCCTAGCCCTTAGTAACCTAAAAAAATGCAGTCCCATAAGATGATATCTCAATAGTATTAAAACATGAATACTTGCTCAGAAGAACAAAACTGCAAAAATACAAAAACGTTATTATATGTCTGTATATGCAAGGCTGGATTGAACCTAATGCTTTGTTATCACACCACCATCCTCCACTATGCAACTACTATATGAAAGCAATCTATTTCCTAGCCTGAGTAAAGTATAGGATTAGTCATTTTTTTCCTTTTCTTCCTTTCCTAATTAGATGTTAAAGTAAGTATTGCTAGACTGGTAACTTGTCGCACAGTTATAAAGTTTATAAACCCACAAATGAATAGATGGAGTGATGCTTTTGCTGATGTCAGGTGTAGGCATCTGTCAGAGATGCTTACTTTGAAAACAGGTTCTTTATACAAAACAGATTTTCTAGCCATGTTATACTTTGTTTTGTTTGACTTTAAATTTGTTTCCTTTCATCTCTTACAAGCAAATGCCGTGCTTGTTGTATATGATGTATCTTTGGTGGGACACAGTGGCTGAAGTGCAGTTTTAATAGCAAATTAGCATAAAATCCACTTTACAACTGTAGTTTTCTCTTTACCATTTCATCTCCCTGAATACTTTCACACAGAAATAGATTCAAACAAGGGGCCCTTGAAGTATTTCTTTAGTTGGCCTCCAAATATAGGTAGTTCTTATTGTTAAGAGGGTGCAGTTGATGCCTACTCTTTGAAAACACATAACTTGGACCATCTTATACCCCCAATTATTTTGAACGGGAACAAATATAAAGCACATCCTTCCTTTGAGAAGATACCCTTAAATTGATCAGGAACAAAATCAAGTGCAAATATTACTTGCATCCACAAGACCATCAAAAAAAAAAAAAAAAAAAGGTGGGGAAAAATGTATTAGTGAATGAATGTGCCATACTGTGGCACTGGGAAAAGACCAGTTCACATTTATTATCCTGTGATGTGACCTGTCTGCTTCCTCTCTCAGAATCTCAACAACAAAATCTGTGAGTAAAATAATCCCATTTTGGTTTTGTTTCTAAGCACCACTTCCTAGCAGTATTTATTTTTAAATTAGTATTACATTGTGTGTGTGTGTGTGTGTGTGTGTGTGTGTGTGTGTAGGTCAGAAAACTACCCCAGGG
This sequence comes from Onychomys torridus, assembly GCF_903995425.1. NCBI lineage: Eukaryota > Metazoa > Chordata > Mammalia > Rodentia > Cricetidae > Onychomys > Onychomys torridus. The sequence goes on along the minus strand of NC_050445.1, from coordinate 101,245,124 downwards.
AGTCTGCTCTCCCACCATGTAGATCCCAGGGTGTAACTCAGGTCATCAGGCTTGGCAGCAAGCTTCCTTACTTGCTGAGCCAACATGTAGATCTCTACCAATACTTTTTAACTGAAAGGTCAACTTCATATAGTTTTCTATTACATCCTTTAAACCAAAAGGCACCAACTGAGAATGGAGCTAAAGAGAATTTTTAATAGATGGATATTTAGTCTATCTTTTTTTTCCTGGGGATAATTCTTTCTCATTTATTTTCAGGAAGTCTTCTGTAAAAGAACTGTGAAATGACAAGCTGCAGTGTTTTGACAATCACTGGTACAGCAGAGACTTGAAATCTCACTGGGATATGGTTACATATTCACTGTAGGGAAGAATGCCCTATTTAAAATCTAGGACACATCATGTTGATACAGGGAAAAGGAAATAACTATGGAAACAATACATCTCAAATTAAAGACTGAGATGTTGCATCCTTCTAAAATCAACAGGAAATGTAACTACTCTTTGAAAGTAATTGTGGCCTGTCTTTGAGTACTAAGTGGATTTTTTTTAAAGACCAAGATATTATTTGTATGCAGAATATCATTCCAAAAAAAACATATTGTGTCTGGACAGTGATTTGACAGAAGTCCCATGACAGAGACACACAAAGAAAAATGCTAGTCCACATTGTTATACATAATGTTAGTCTCAATGACAAGACCTCACTTTCATAGATCTCTAGAAATAGGCCTTCCAGCTGTTTTAAAAACAAGAGAGTATATGTAGAGACAAGCAGAAGGGAGTCTTTTATTCAAATTTATCACCTAATTTAATTTTTTAAATTTCATTTTTAATACCTCTCTCTCTCTCTCTCTCTCTCTGAGTTTTCATGGGCATGTAAGTGCTTATGTCCTTGGAGACCAGAAGAGGGCATCAGATTCCTGGGGTGACATTGTTGGTGGTTGTTTGTTTGCCTTCCAATCTGGGTGCTAGGAATTCTCTCTCTCTCTCTCTCTCTCTCTCTCTCTCTCTCTCTCTCTCTCTCTCTCTGAGTTTTCATGGGCATGTAAGTGCTTATGTCCTTGGAGACCAGAAGAGGGCATCAGATTCCTGGGGTGACATTGTTGGTGGTTGTTTGTTTGCCTTCCAATCTGGGTGCTAGGAATTGAACTCAAGTCTTCTACAAGAGCATTTCACAGTCTTATCTGCTGAGTCATTTCTCCAGCCTTTCACACTATTCTCCATGCTCTCCACTGTTTATGTTTTCTACCAGTTGGACATTGCTGAATCCATGTAGACAAAGATGTTTGAAAACAAGAGATGTTTTCCACTATGATTCCATATTGCTTAGGCTGACATCCAGAAATGATAAGGACAGTAGCATCTTTAAGAATAGTCTTTTACAGCACAGAATCACTAATAGGCTAACAAAGTAGTACATGAACATGAATGGTGAGTCAGCTGATGAATGGTGAGTCAAGACAGTTCATTCATATGACCAGTTGACCAGGTCACATTGTTTTTAATACAATGGTAATAATTGGTAGAATCTCTGGCTAGTTTTGAAACTTTCCTTTGCCCTTTGTCATCTTTCTTTGACCCCTTCCCTACTTTCAGAGAACATTAAAGTTAGCTTGATTTCTCAGATAAGAAATGTGATTGACAAATCATCACTTCCAGCCATAAAACTTTCCTGTAGTTAATTGTTGAAAAAGAAAAAAAAAAGAAAGAAAAGAGGACAAAAGAAAAAGAAAAAAACTAAGACAATTAATCCTACAATGTTAGGACCAGCTATTCATATTTGTAAAGTAGATGTACTCCCAAGAATGTATACATTTATTTTGACGTACCAAGCAATGATAACTGAAGTTGATATGTGTACTTGACTGATAAAGCATGCCCCCTTTTTTCATATCAGTGATCCATACTGAAGTATGTAAAAACACACATTTAAAAATTATTTTTTTACCATCACTTATTTTAAAGTAGACTCTACATCACAATAAACAGCACCCATTCTCTAATGAGACTGGCTAGTTGCCACACGCAAAACCATGTTCTCCAGTAAAGATACCAGGCATAGAACTGGAGCTGTCACTGAGCTCATCAAACAGATCATATTTCAAAACTCATTTCTTCATATAGATAGAATTTCATATTGTCATGCATGGTGTTCATGAAAACATTTCTATTCTTAGTGTAGACAATAACACACAAATAAATGAAAAGGAGATTGTTTTCTTACCTTTTGGGAAGCAGTCAAAAGCTATACTGTTGGTGGGATAGTGTACCAAGTTACGGACTTTTGTACACTCTTTCTTACTGGTGGTATACAGTCTACAGGAAAAGTAAATATATAGGAATGTATAAAATAAATGTGCAGACAATAATCTTTTTATTATAATCAGTTACTTTTTATTGTTGTTGAAGAAGAGGCTGTAATAGAGACCCACAGACATTGTGCCCACTATTTCAGTGGATACAATAGGCTTGGGTAGACCAGTTCACCATAATTCAGGCACCTCTGAACATGGGGGTACTAGTGCCACTAGAGAACTGAAGGCAACTAGGTTTTACTGGCTTGATTTGGTGCAGCTGAGGCAACCAGTCCCCAAATAACGATCTACCTGGCTCTCTCCTTCCTGTTGCCATTCCTTTTACCTCAGCCTAGTTCATTCTTGCTGACCAGCTTTGCCTGGTTAGTCCAGAAGGATGGATACGAATAGCGCCATGTTGAGAATGTTAGAGAGATCCAAACAGATGAAGAAGCAAAACAAAACAAGAAACATTAACAAATTAGCATAGCATGGAAATGTGTTACAGAACTTTCTAGGCAGTATTATTTGTGTACAATTTGTTGCCCACATCCATTTTCCAGAAGCCTAGATTTTTTTTTTATTAATCAAATACTTTCTTCTATTGATATTTCTATTTTATGTGATTTCTTTCTTTGAGACCAGCACAGGATTTTTCTCATTTTCTTTATAGTCAATGTCAAATAGTAATTTTAAAAAAAGAAAAGAAGGTTAATATCAGAATACATTTATGTTGAAATTATCTTATTTTGTATTTAATATCTGAGATACACATTGTTGTTATTCTAATATGATCTTCCCCACGTTCTATGTTCATGGGCATGATCCCATCTGTTGTGGAGCACATCTAGCTTCTCTATTGGTTATATACTCCCATATCCAATAAGTGGGGTGTGCTCTGAGCTGCCCACCTGCCTACTATGACTTGCTCCTACTGACCTTCCAGGTTATGTTCTGCATCCACTCAGGTGTTTTGACTTGAGTTATTTCTCAGCCTGGGGACATCAACTTAGATAATGGATGGTATCTTAGAATCAGGGTAGTTACAACTTTTCATCATTATTCAGTGCAATCCTTGCCCAAGGGAAGTATGAGATAAAAGGGTAATTCACATAGAATCTGAGGAGTGTGACTGTTCCAGATGAGGAAGATACCAGATCATATTCACCAATCACAATTGAATCATGCTGCCAACAAATTGATATCCATCCAGCTTAAAAAGGACCATAAGACTAGTCATAAGCCACAGCCCAAGCATGACCACATCCTCAGATTTATTTGCCATGAACATATATATGAAAGTCAGCATTCTCAATACAGGGAGAGAGGCCAGATTCAGGAAGTAGGTGAGAAAAGCAGATTTTGAAGAAGTTCTGAGGAGCAGTATCTTGGACATAGTTAAAGTATCCAAATGAGTTTTGGCTTTTCAGAACCCCTGTGACAGAAATCACTTTTATATAAATAAATGTCTTGGAGCTTCATCCCATTGCCCTTTGGGCTTGCTAATTTTCAGTCTGAACATAGACTCTGGCAAACACTGGCCTGAGCTTGAATATGGAATATATGCACAGTGCACAGATAACATTAACACTTTGTCAAGTTTGTCTCTTTATCCCAACAAAAAAGATGTTATTCTTTAAAGCAATCATAATTTTAACTGAAGGAGCAACTTGAGAGGACCATTTCAATCCTTGAAAAGTAATGAAGTGCAGAGGGCAGTTTTAATGTCTGCACATTTTAAGCCAAGAAGCATGCTCATTTTCATGTAGACATGTGCTGTGTAGAGGTAGATGAGTGGAAGCGGTCATGCGCCAGATGGCAAGCTGCAGTGATGGAGCAGAGCCATTCAAGATGAAAGCACCAAGGACTGAGATACATTCACACTAAGTGTTCAGAGCACAGATGAATTGGAGAGCATTTCTGGTCCATTCATTACTTTGAAGTTCATACTATGCACTGGCCTGTCTTCTTACATATCTTTCACCACCTTAAAAAAGAATTTCCCCTTTGGAGAGATGCATATTTTCAAGTGCATATATTATTCATAATTTTTTTTTACCACATATCTTAAACTAAGCAAATATTTCCTGTGTCTCCATTGCCAAAATTTAGATTTTGGAGATTATTTGAGCCATTAATTAGTTTTCAACGTAATATGATATTATGTCAACATTTTATAGCATCAAAACCTTATTGTCTATTTTCATTGACTTAAATTTTCACTATTATATTAACACATATTATGCATATTTGTGCCTTTCAAATCATAGATTAAAATATAATTGAATGTGATACTATATTTTCTACATCAGAAACCTGTTTGGGGAATATTTCAAATGTTGTATTTTTTCATCTCTGGTTATTTCATTCCTTTAGGCTACGTTTCTTCCAGATAAGCACTGATGCTAATGCGATGGAGACGGTCTCCACTATGGACTCTGACTGGACATCCCAAGATTGAACCCTTGTCTTTAATACACCCAAACTTCAAGATCTGTGATGTCCAGTCTAGCAGTTACAGCTGTATCTAGCTACTTATTTAAAGTAAAGTCAAATAAAAAACAAAGATTCATTCTCTCATTTGAAAAGCTGTACTTTTAGGTGCTTGAGAGACACTGGGGTTTATGTTGGCTGTATTAGACAACACAGAATCAGAGTACACTGTTGCATGCTGATAGTGCTGTTAGACAGCTTGGGAGAAATGCAGTCTCTCAATGCTCTGCAAGAGCTGGATTATCAAAAACCCCAATGTTTGGAGGCACATCAATCTCCTGTGGTCCAGCCAATTTCTAGTTATCTTTTGTGGTATTTTAGGTTAGTGGATACACAATACCAGAAGAGCAGAATTTCAAACATCTTTAAGACTGTTGAGAGGCAAAAACTGCATTTAATTGTAATGCTCTCTTAAATTTTCTTTTCTTTCCCCTCGAATGTTTGTTATGATTCTTTATCGATATCAGAGCAACCAAACAAAAATTTAAGGATGGATGTCCAGTGAGTTCTCAGTGGGATTATTGTAATGATTCTAATTGACACTACAATATTTGAATTTTGGGGTTAGTATGATAAGGACTCTACCTGGGCAGCTTTCTCTAAATGTAGGTTATTACTTTCTGTAGAATACAACAAGCAAACACATATTTCATAGTACAACATGTTTCAGAAAAGACAGCTCCCCTCAAAACACCATCACTACAATCACCAGCACCACCACCACCAGCACTATTACCACCAACATTATCAATAGTATTATTATTGTTTTGTTATTATTATTATTATTATTATTATTATTATTATTATTATTATTATATTTAAGCTATATTGCCAAGAAAGCATGCCAAAAGAAAGATTTATGCACTGGAGATTTATCCTGCTGGTCATGTTTCAGGACACACAGTAGCAAAAAGGAACAAGCATGGGTTTAGGAGTAAAACCTTGATTAATTCAACCTTGGATGCTAGGTAGGTACACGACTTAGGCCATGTTACAGAAGCTCCCTATAGTAAGGCTTCACCAGTAAATTGAGAATAAGAGCATCTTCTCTATTGAGTTGTTGTGCAGAATAAAAGCTAGCTCTCCCATATAAAGTTTCTGTGTGAAACATATTTTAAAAGTGGCTGATACACTGTTAATGCTTGCATTTTAGAAACTACTCAAATGCTCAAGGATTGATATGAACACAAAATGTTAGCTATAGTCAAAAGTTATTAATTCTTAAGTATTGTAGGATTAGTTGTTTAAATTTATAAGTCTGTATTTGTTCATTTTTAAAATACAGATATAGAGAAGAGACTTCCAACTGTCCTAGCTACTGACTTTGGTCAAAATCTTGTTAAACTTGTGTGCTTGGGTATATATATATCCAATATATGATTAAAATTGTTATTGGAACAGAGAATGAATAAAATTTTCATAAAATGAAAACCTGGTAAAAAGTTTATTGTAAATAACTACAGAAATTGAGCTATACAGGAAAAGTGATCAGAATGATGATAATTGTAAATATAGGCATACACACAATCATAGAAATATTACTTTTGAGGGTTCAGTTTCATCTACTACATGGCCTTTAGTCTGCCTTTAACTGTACTGTCACATCTACCTGATCACTTGGAAATGGACTTTTAAGAATTCTTTGCCTCTTCAGGAATAGGATCCATTGACATCCAGTAGATGTGAAATTTGTGAGACAAATATTTTATAACACATTTATGACATTGGTAATATTACTTCCATATTCTACAAAACGATGCCGAGCTTTAGAAAAGCTCCATTGCTCTCAGTCACATGTTGCTAAGTGGAGAAACTTGGATTGGAACCCAGGTGTGTCTCACTCCAAGGTGCTTCCTCCATCACTCCGAAGGTTGGATCACCTTGGTGTGGTCTTCCCAGCTCTCATTAGCCAGTTGCTCTGGAGACATGGCAGAGCTTACATCCTCATTCTTTTTCTCCTTTCTTTTTGGATAATCCTCTTCCTCCTCTAGTCTCTCCATATAATCTATTCTATTGAGATTCTGAGTGAAGCCCATGCTTATTTTGAAAGTGTTTCCCAATATTTTGTATATCCATTCATAAATGAAGATGGGACAAGATCATGGGTCTTTGTACAGTATTCATTAAAACTAAGCTCTCTAGCCTATTGAATTTCTGTCTGTTTGGTTGCAAGCATGGGTATGGTAAGAGTAGTTCTTAATTTAAAAGCAGCATTTTTTGAATGACTTGGTGGGAAATCTACAATCTCTTTTATAAACAGAAACGACTACCATGAATACTGGTATCTGAACTGGTTAAAATATTCATGGAATGCAAATCCTAGTACTAGTGTTTTTAATCTGAAGTCTATATTTACTACCACACTGTTAGTAAAAGTGGTAATTGAGAATTTTATGCAGCTAACATCTGAGTCGATGTAGTGTTTTTTATGTGATGTCCTGTTGTTTATCCTTTGTAGGTCCTTTGCAGGCAACACTGAAGACACCCTGACTGTTAGGGATAAGGCATGCAGTGTGTTGAGTCTAACACTTATGAATAACAGCTGTCAGTTTTTGTCCTTCACAAAAGGATTTTCTTCTTCAGTGTCTTAGGAACTACTTTCTCCAAGTTTGTGCTGCCTATGGCCCTGTATACTTAAATGAAAGTTTAATAGCTTTCTCCACTATTTCCTGCTTCTGTTTTGAAAAAAACTTGCTTTGAAATAATTTTCCCCACATTCACATCTCATTGGAAGGAAGGCTTTCTTCTAAAGTTCTTCAAAATTTTAATTTTACTTTTAGGGCTGCAGTTCACCATGTATAGCTACTTCTCTAAGAGGAAGTTGTTTTCCTGGCAGGAAGTAGTCCACCTAAGAAGTCACTCCCCTAGTGGGAAGGGCCTAATAAAGATGGACATGTTTAGACATGTTTATTCCCACTGGATGTTTCTGGAGCAAAGGACAAAAAGACAAGAGAATGAAGAGAGAAGATAGAATTCTGAAAAGCTCTCTACCAAGAAAACGATAGCAGCAATGAATCACAATCTGAAGGGTAAATGTTACCATTCATCAGGGCAAGTGATCCACAAGGCAAGCTTACTCCAGAGAGCAGAAACACACATCCCATTTTCTGGAATTTTCTCATGCATGATGGAAAGATGAAAAGAGAGTTACTTACTGTTTGGGTCTATGTTTTCACAGAGTTCTGTCTTTGCCTCACCGTTGGGCCTGTCACTGGGTTTGTGTGACAGCCTTGATGACATGGTGGCTGCTGTGACTACTGCCTTGAAGCTTCGCTTCCGTTTCTGGACATTGAGTTCAGGATGGAAAATGATGATGTACACTTTCGGCATGTATAGCATCCCCAGCGCCACTGACGCACTTAGGTTCATGGAGATTGTAAGTGTGGTAGTTTGAATGTAGAGCTAGGAGACACAACACACAAGGCACTATTACAAATACAATGACCGCAGAGGGTGAGTGAATACTTAAAGTGGTGTCACAAATGACTATGGCTCTGAGAAAAACAGCCATCCCAATGACCTTTTGCTACAAAGGAAGACAGCTTGGCTATATATCTGTTTCAAAGCTTAACTGTGTTAGTTAACTTTGGGAAAATCCTTATGCATAGAGAGATCTTCTAGCCTGATGTTTAAGGGTAGACTTTTTTTTTTTATCAGATTTAAATTACTTTTACTGACAATGATAGATATAAATTATAGTATATCACAATAATCAGTAATGTTGAATAAAAGTTGTGTATTATTTTAAACTCATGAACAAAAAGTTTATTATATGATTTACTATGCATAGATTCTGAGATATTCTTTGAAAATTACTTCAATTTGTATATGATTCATTTGTATCACTTTTGTCACACAGGGTACCTTCACGAAACCTACAGAATAGTGATCCAGTTTCCCAAAAAAGTAAGACATTTTGGCTTATATGTGTTTCATAAAACATAAAAGTCAAGGTCCAGCAACTAGCTATGACTTTTTGACTCTGTTCACATTGGTAAATTGCTAATTGGATGATAATACCTTATTCTGCCATTATGTTATTTATTGTTTGGATAGTAACCACACTCTCATCACTATATTTCTGGGATAGTTAACCAGATTAAGAAATCATTTCCTGTCCAATGTGTAGAGCCATTGTCTTGGTGAAAAGGTGAAGGGAGTAGTCAAGCAGATTAAGAAATTATTTCCTGTCCAATGTGTAGAAACATTGTCTTGGAGAAAAGGTGAAGGGCAAAGGGTATATGGATTCAGGCAGTCTGTAAGGGTAGAGCCACAAATATCATGTATATCTATGATTATGATATGTCTTCTTATGACCTAGAGCTCCTTAGAAATAATATGTCTGATGTATGCATGGGTTCTAAAGGCTAGGTTTGACTGGGCAACTGGTGACCTTTACCTTTTACATCAGTTCAACTCCTAGCTCCTTGATAATGGATTGGACTGTGGTGGTCCACACCCCTATCTTCTTGTTAGACTCCATTATACATCTATATGATTCCATATGGGCTGTATCTGGGTACTTTCCAGGTGAATATGAATTCCTCAACTCTCTGAGTTCCATCATCCTGTGGACTATCTTTCAGACTTTGTATAGACTTTGTTCATTCAAGCACAGAATCTTTTTACAAGTTCTTTGTATTTAAGTTTGCTTGCTTCTATTTGACCCGTTTCTCCTTTACTTCTTAAAATATTTTCCCTGGAATGTTCTCACCCATCATCTCTTTATTTATACATTCTCCAAGGACAATTTCTTGTACAGACCCAGTATCAACTTACAATGATAGCCTTACTTCTTTGATTTTATACTGTGCCCATGGCTGCTACAGGTTTCACAAAGTTAGACCCTATCTGGAGGCATTATTCTCTACCTAATAGACAAGTGTAGGATACTACATTATAATTATTTGATCGATTGAATCACTTGCTTGACAGCTCTTTTCTACCTATACTTCAGTGGTCACATAGCCATTCTTAAAAATATATATGTTTCCATCATATCTAACCAAAATTTTGGTATTTCTGATCAAAACTCCTTGAGCCCTTTCCATCTTGCTTAGTATGCTAAAAGCCCTGGGTTCCATCTCTGAAAAAAAAAGGTTAAGTAGAAAGCATGGAGGCGCATAGGTGAGAAGGTTCAGGCTATACCTATCCCACATATACAAGTTTATAGAGATTAAACTGATGACGTTTCAGGAAATGTGCCAAGCTATTGATACCCTAGCATGGAAGGTTTGCTTCCAAGTCTCAAGTTTTTATTTTGGTGTCATACTTTGTACTTATTTTTTAGCAATGTAATTTGCAACATTTTAAATTTCATGTCAGTCTTTAGTTCACATGATACTCACTATGTAATGAACTACCCTTTTAAAACTTTGGTAGTTAATACTACTTTCTTATGACTAGCTAATTAACTTAGCTAAATAAATGAATTAGTAATCATGGTTAGTCCCTTCCATTGGAGAGTAAGTGCGCATGTACACATAGCGCAACCTCTCCTGGACTGCTCCTCCCTTCAGGCTAATCTTACCATGGCTAACTGAGATTCTGTCTAGTTAAGAAAAGACCATCCTTCATCTTGCCCAAACTGGCTTAGGCCTTTGGGAAGAGCATAGACAGCTTTAGAATTCCTACCTTTTATGTGTATCCTCAATCTAAATAAATTCCCAGGGCCAGCTTCAGCTCCTGGGTTGGAAGCAGCTTTCCTCATATTCACACTTATGTACAAACACAGAGCAAAGCAAGCCAAGGCCTGTGCAAATTATTTACGGCAATTGTCTTAAAGACTCATACATGATCACCCACTATTATATGGATTCTCTTGATCTTTCCATTTTCAACTCTAAATGAAGAATAGCAGCTCCTACCTAATTGGATGAGGATCAAACTAATGAACGAGGAGCGAAGAACTCAGCAGGATCCTAGGAAGCAGTGGAATATCTGCTGCTAATCTTTACCTCCTGCCACATTAACTTGTCATGGAAGGGATGTTGGGGGGAAATTTCCTCTTTAGTCACTTTCATGTACATTAAACTTAAGGATATATGTGACGTTTAGATTTGAATAGAAAAGGCCATGCTATTCCTACATATGTAGACAGAAATAAAGCAGAAAACATATGTAACTACAATGCACACATTTAAAGATAGCTCAATGCCAAGCAAAGCTGAACTGGATCTACTCCATGCATCTTCTCTCCTAGTTCAATTAGTTACAGTAAGATGTGGTGGCATATCAGGCAATGTCTTCGCTACTCCAGAAATTAGCATAGCACTCTTACTTGACTTTTTGTCTTTGATATGTTAAGAATTTGGAAAACTTCAGTGTTCAACCTGTCTTTAACGGAAGCTCAATATCTCCCACTGATCAAACTGAAATGTCATTTTAATCAAAGCCTTGTGTTTCTCCAGGAAAGGAAGAAAATTGTCATAGAATTGAAATACTGTTTTCTGGACACAAAACACTTCCTGTACTCATGAGATATTGAGGTCTTTTTTTCCCCTGTGAAAATGTGGGAAAAAAAATACCATATATTCAACCCAGATAAGGCACCAAGGACAACTGAGAGAAAAAAGATTCCACTCAAGTCTACCTTGGTAAGTTAGAAAGTTTATTGAAACTACCTACAGGAACATCATTGAAAAGCCCACTCAAACATGACTGATGACTCCAGACCCTGTCCAACTCCCTGTCTTGCTTGCAGCTCCACACAAGGGAGCATCTTGCTCCCCAATGGTTGTCTGCCCCTTACATAACCTTGGGAATGGCCCTTAAGAATCTTGTAACTTTCTGAGCTTCTTGGGCCTCTTCAGATTCTATAGCTTCCTGAATCTTACAGCTTCCTTCCCAACTCCATGAGAGAATGTTACAATTTGGAAGAAACAGCTCTACAACATGAGAAAGCTGCCAGCTGCTTTGTTAAAGTTTTAGAGCCAGTTTGGTTGAAGACAAGCTCAGGATGTTTCAAAGCAAGCTGTGAATAGTCACAAGACTCGTGGACTTGCAGCTCTGGAAATTATGAATTTCTTAATATGTTTCAAAAACATTAAGAGGGTAAAGGAAACACAGGGCTTAGAGAAGAAGGGAAGACCAGAGCCATTAAGAAAAACAAATTTCTGATTTGGAGATTCATCAAAAATGGTTTTGTTATCACTGCTGTTGTCTTCAACAATAATTATAAAACAAACTGCAATATATTTATACATGTGAGTCTTCATTAAGAGCATTTTATTAGACATTAAACCACTGACATAGGAGATGCATAACTATATGTTGTGCATTCATTGTTTTATGTTTTTTAGATCCACTGTTTATGAAGCATTTTTTTTTTCAGTACCACACCAAGAGTACTATTTCACTGAGACACTGCTGTGTGCCTTGCTCTGGCTCAGGTGCTGGATTTCAAGTGTGACAGACACATGTTCTGCCATCAGGAGCTGGATTATAATAGCAGAAACAAAGCAGTCAGATTTCCTTTATGACACAGTGACTGTAGCTAATAGCCATGTATTCTATACTTACAAATTGCTAAGACAGAACATTCTCAGTTTCCTTACCACAAAAAGGATATGTGTGAGGTAATACAACTTAAGTAGTTTTATTTAGTCATCCCATAATATAGACCTTTCTAAACAGTGTGTTGTAGACAAAAAATGCATTATTTTACTTGTCAATTAAACATAGAGTGTGTAAATAAATAAATATTCAGTGACAACATAATGTAGAGCCTCACTATATCCTTTTTCCCATTGTGTGTTAGTCTCTGCTTACTTCCTCTTGAGATGCCCTCTGCTTTCCTGCCTTGCCTTTAAAACCTTGCTTACATCTGATGTTTAGTGGTGTCCCTTATACATACAATTTTCCCCATTTCCATAGTCAACTGTCTGCTCATGTACTTTTCAGGTAGTAATCTCCTTGTTTTATCTTAAATAGTACAGTTAATGTTCCCTAATGTTTGCTTTGAACATGCAAATTCAAGGCAGTTGCATGTGTGAATGCCCTGGCAATATGACTTCATGCACATTATCTGCATAAGCCAAATAAAATCCCAGCATGGATGAGGGAGATGGTCATGACATCTCATCCCTAACTGAGGTGCTGCTGACAATTGATGGAAGAGTCAGTTTTCTTTAGGGATATAACCTCTGAGAGCCTACTCATGATCCAGTAGATGACCCTATAGCTACATTAATACTAAATGGGTCCATGAAATTAAAAAATAACATACAAAATAGGGAAGAAACACTGTTGTACAAGCATAAGACAGGAATTGGAGGAGAGGAAATAAATGAAGATTAATTTGAGCAAAGCACATATATAAATGGAAGAAATTCTCAATTAAAAAAAAGAAAATTTTCAGCTAATGGTCAAAACACTAAAAGAAGAGGAGAAACAAAAATGCAAATTTATCACAAAGCAGTGGAAACATTAGAAACACCTTAAGCATTACATCATTTTTGCACACACAAACACACACCATATGCATGTGGGGTTTATTCCACAGGAAACACTTGTTGAATATATAAGTCCTACTGTGGGATATTTGTACACTGTGTGAAGACATATTGCTATGATTGGTGTAATAGAAAGCCAAATGGCCAATAGCTAGGCAGGAGAGTATAAGTAGAACTTCTGGGCAGAGAGAGAGAGAGAGAACTCTGGGAAGAAGAAATGTGGAGATACCAGCAAGACAAGAAATAAGATGGACATATAGTGCAGAGGTGAGGTAACTAAGCCATGTGGTAGAACATAAATTAATAAAAGCAGGCTAATTTAAGTTATAAGAGCTAATTGGAAAAAGCCTAAGCTAAGGCCAAGCTTTCATAATTAATAAGTCTCTGCATCATTATTTGCCAGCTGGTGGTCCAAGAAAGTCATGAGAAAGCTTATTACAAAGCCCTACCTGGCTGAGCCAAGTTATAGGGGACTTCATAAAAGGTGCACACAGGTGCCTGCTTCAGACATCTACAGCTATTGTCTTCCACAGCTTCAATGCAACTACAAATGCCTACCTTCTGGTGTCCATTTCCATGAGAAAATTTCAAGTTATTTTAAATGAGGTAATGTATCACATTGATTGAACTGTTATACATTTTTCAGGCATTTTCTAAACTAAGTATCTGTGCATTTATAAGCTATTTTAATTCTTTCTCATTTCTCTTTCTCTTTCTAGGAGTGCATGCATATGGTGTGTGTGTGTGTGTGTGTGTGTGTGTGTGTGTGTGTGTGTGACTGATGATGTCAGTGGTTACCGAATCCATCATACAATCATCCTGTGGTTAACAATGTACACTTTTGCCACCAATGGTAATTCTTTAAAAGCACATATGCCATTTTTATACAGGACTGACTAGATAATCAACAAAATGTCCACCACTGAGTATGAACTCATTGAACCCTGATTAATGGAAAACTTCTGCGTTTGAACTGAGAATTCAGTGTGATAAACTTCTTCAGCATCCAGCATTGTTCCTATCATTCCCAGTCCAAATTTTCCATTATGAGTGTATACCAGTTCTCTCATTACTAGTGTGAATTTGCTGTGGTGTAAGACTGTTGCTAGGCTCAAATGATCTGGCCATGGAAAAAAATATATAATAGTGCCGAGCAGGTAATGAGTACTTGATAAGAATGTTAGTATCATAGTCTGATTTATTTGCTAATACAACAAACAACCTGCATTCTGTCCTGTTCTGTTTTCATACACTCAGTACAGCTTGAAACAGTTATCTTTTATATAGAATCCAATGAATAATAGCTTGTTTTGAGAGGACTGAATTATATTTACTTCGAGTTATTTATTTATTTATTTTTTTAAGTTTACTCAAATCCCTATTTCATCTGCCACTGAGCATTTTGTGAAAATTTTGTCTGTTCCCAGATGTCGGCTGAGAATTGGGATGAAAGAGCTTTACAGGAGACTTCCAGTGGCTGGAGAAGCTTCAAATGCTTCTCCTGGCTGAGAGCTTGTGTAATAGGAATGAAAATGCTCCTTGATGCTGTCCCTGTGAAAAGTGTGCACCACTACCTGGCAGATATTTGAAAGATTTATGGGGCTAAATTGAAATAAAAGTTCTTGGCAGTCAATACAGGTTTTTTTCAGTCTTCAATACTTGTACCCCTGATGCCAAGTTAAAGTGGCCATATCATTCAGAAACAAAAATGCCACATGACTGGAAAGGGGGCAAACTGCTCCCAGTCAGATCCTTTTGTCAAACCCAAAGTTTGACACACTGAAGGCCTTCCTTATGTATGGAATAACAGCCTATTAGAGAAGGCTCTAGAATGTAATGGGGTAAAGAATTTTTTTTTTTTAAAGTGGGTAAGGTATTTCACCTTTCAGTCTTGAGTTTTTGTTTATTTTGGTTTTGTTTTTGGTGACATGTTTTCTCTGTGTAGCCTTGGCTGTTTTGGAACTCATTCTGTAGACCAGCCTGGCCTCAAACCCAGAGATCCACCTACTTCTGCCTGCCAAGTTCTGGGATTAAGGGTTTCCTTAAAGAAAATAATGGATTTGTTCTTAGAGCTGACTGTAGCTCTTGGTCTTCAACTGTTCAGGGTGACTATGAGAAAGCTGCTTCAACTCTAGAAAGTGAAAAAGTAAAGATTTCAACCCATCTGTGCTGCTAAAGAGTGTCACGTAAACCTTGTCTCCTTCTATCCTATGGAAACTGTTCTCAACAGTTGAGAAGAGTGAAGGAAATCACGTGAAAAGGGTTCTCACAGTGTGTGGCATGGGGCAGTTATCTGGGAAATGTAAATGACATTTGTAGAAGAGACAGAATTATAACCTGCAAGATTTTTTCCCTTTAACTTTCTCCCTTGCTCAAAGAATATTGAAACAGAGATAGATACCTTAGGAAGTTTAGGGCAGGCATAGGGTCATTGGATTGACCACTGGGCAAATCCTGGCTTCCCATGTGTTTTGCATTTCCCATTCATTATCTTGGAGCAGTAGACATGATGCTTACTTAGTCCCCACAAAGTCCCTTTACCTATACGGCAGGTGCTTCAGGTAAACACAAAGCAGTTACTGAAGCAGGATCCCAATGGCTTTGCCGTTGCTAGAATTACATATGTGCCTGTGCTCTATTCCCCTAACCAGGAGCCTGAGTCTGGGTCTTCTCCTATAAAGCAAAACCAGAAGTGCCTTCCTTCCAGTTGGCTGAATCCTGAGGAAATTGTCTGTTGCCCTCACCAGGCTATTCTTACCCTTTAAGATTAACTCAAGGCCACTCCTAGAAAAGATACTTCTGTCTGTCCTGTACATGGCCAAGCCAAGCCTGCATATACATACACAGAAACACATATATACAAGTGCATTCACCCTTACATACACACTTACCTAGAAACATGAACATATACATACACATGTACATATGTGTGCACACAGGCACCAAATGTACAGACAATGATATGTGCACATACACATAATACTCACTGTGAACACACACACACACACACACACACACACACACACACACACACATAATGCACACGTGAACACATTCAGGCATGTTCATGTATGAACAAACATGTACTCACACACTCATGCCCAAACATACATGTAAGCGTACATTCATTTTAATAGATTTACATAAATGCCTAAAGAAATGTACACACAAACAAGCATACACTCACATACACATATATGTCTTTACTTGTATATGTACATATAAAAGCACATGAACACATGAACAGACAAACATATCAATGAAATTTATACACACATACTCATATAAATACATGCATGCTTTCACACACATGCACACAAACATAAATACACAAACACTAATGTACACACAGATATACACATAGACACACATACTCAAAAGCACAAACATACACATGCACATACACCCAAACACGTGGATACACATAAAGACACATTCACATATGTAAAACAAATTTTAATCCAGAGTCAGATATTGGGGTGAAAGCTGAAAGATCAGAGAGGCAGAACAGGACACAGCTAAGTTCACCTCGTCAACTTCTCAGCTGATGCCTGTTTCCTTAAACCTCATCCGAATGAATCTCAGTTGAACTGCTGATCAAAAGCCTAAAAGGTTAAAAAAGGCTCTAGTTCCTGGTCTGCTCGCCTTATACATCTTTCTGCTTCCTGCCATCACTTCCTAGGATTAAAGGCATGTGTCACCATGCCTGGCTGTTTCCAGTGTGGCTTTGAACTCACAGAGATCAGATGGATCTCTGCATACTGAGTGATAGGATTGAAGGTATGTGTGCCACCACTGTCTGCCCTCTATGTCTAATCTAGTGACTGTTCTGTCCTCTGACCCACAAATAAAAAAGTGAGACAATTGAATAGCTTGAACTGTTTGGGAAGCATCCAGTTTGTGGGACCAGGACCTGTCCTTAGTGCATGAGCTGGCTGTTTGGAACCTTGGGCTCACACAGGGACACTTTGCTCAGCCTGGAAAGAGGGGACTGGACCTGCCTGTACTGAATCCACCAGGTTTAAATGAATCCCCAGGGGAGTCTTGTCCCTGGAGGAGATGGGAATGGAGGGAAGGGGATGGGAGCAGGTGGGGGCAGTGTCGGGAGGGGGGAGGACAGGGGAACCCATGGCTGATGTGTAAAATTAAAACACAAATATAATAAAAAAAAGAAAATATCACCACACAATATATGCAAATATGCATGCACACAAGCACATACAATACATACATATATATCCAAATACACATAAACACATATACCCATACATACATAGACATAAACACATTTAAATACATAGAAACAGGTACACACATGCATATATGCACACATACACACAAATTTATATACACATAAGTACAGATATGCACGTGTATACCTTTATGCATACATACTTGTACTCATGTGATACACTTGAGAATACACATATACAGACAGAGAAACATATACTCAGGCATATACCCAGGCATACCCTTATGTATACAGAATTTCTCTTCCTTATCAGAGTCCTAAGTCTCCGTTTTGATTTTAAAATATGTTCAACTTCTAATGTGACATAGGTGTCATTTCTTTATGTAGCCAATACTGCTGTGTTATGTTACCAAAAAGGTTATTTACCCCTCCTGCTAGTTTGAGAGCACAAAAAATGTTAGGTCTCTGCCTGGCAGTGATTTAACATACAAAGGGTGAAGCATTTCCCTCACTATAAGCCTGGAGAGACACACTTCTGTCAGATTTCATCAGCTCCCTTTCAATCTTCAGCCACATTCATCCAGACGGAACCTAACAGCCTTTTCTGCAGGAGGCTACATCCCATTCTGCCTTATGATGCAAAAAGTCTGTTTTCTTTCTCACTGGGAAATATCTTGGGGGTGATACAAAGATGTTCTGCATTGTTGTGCAAGTCAACCACTGGGTTGTGAAAACACAAACAATCTGAGCTTAGTATATTCACTTTCTAAAGACACAGGGAGCTGCTCCATTTTCGTGAGTGCAAAGGTGGCCAAGTGGGCTGAGATTAAAAGTCATCATTAGAGTTCCAAGGAACACAAAACAAACCAAGCATCAGATGAAAATACTGATGTCAGGAAAAGGGTTAAAGACCAAGTTCCACCAGCATTCCTCATGCATATTCCATGGGTTTAAAACTGGAAATGCACAGTGCTTACACAATTAAACTCAGGAACATTATTGCTAGAAGTCAGTGTGAGGTTCTCACAAAAAGAAGTGTGCTCTTATCTGTCCTTAGAGCCAGTGGCAATGGCTTTCAGTTGAACTTGGGAAGCTTTGGTCATTAATCACCCCAGCTTTCATTTGCCACCTCAATAGTCACACCCATCATTTTTTGTTCATTATTCTGCAGTTCTTTTGTGCACCTTCCTCCTCTCTTGCCATTCAACTTCTGTATTGCATGAGCTTTTCCATGCCACGTGAACACTGTCAAAGGAGGTAAAGGGCTTCAATGACATCAACAACTTTCACCCAGCTTTTCTGAGTTGCTCTTTTGAGCTGTCAGTGTGCTCTAATGTGCCACATCCCCATCAAAGTCCATATCTACAGAGTAGTTTAGGCCTCAAAAGAAGCTGTCTGGGAAATTTCAGATAAAGAGTCATGTAGTGAGTGTCTCTTAATGGATCTGTGGGTACTCTGAGATATTATATAGACCAGTCATCCACGCCACCCAAAGGTACAGTGAGAGCGTCTGGCCAGCCAAAGAGTAGGGATAGGTGTTTCATGGACTTGATCTTGCCTTCCCAAGACTCATTTCTCTTTTCCTTTGTACCCAAATTGACAGGTCATGCAAACGGCTTTTCCCCCTACATAATATTTTTATTACTTATTTAGGAATTTCATATTATGCACCCTGATCACACTCTCCAGTCCTCCCAGGTCTGCTCACCCCCCACCACTGTGGCCTCTGCCCCCAAAAAGGAGAAGAAGAAAAACAAACAATCAAAACTTTGTTGCCCATATACTCACTGGAGCATGATCAAACTCCCAGTAGTCAGTCCTTAAAGAAAACTGAGCCCTTCCTCAAACCTGCTCCTTCGCCAGAAGCCATCAATTGTGGAGAGCTATACACTTCAGCATCCTTACCGCAATTTTTAAGGGTTCTCTTTTATGACTTTCTGTTACTCTTTTTTAGGGGGTGGGGTGGCAGATAGGGGTTATCACAGAAGTCTTCCATGTCCCTCTTTCTCAATTGCAAGTCTGCAGTCATCCATACCACAGCAAAAGTAGCTTTCTTGCCCTTTACAATCAGAGGGAACACAGATTCGGACTTCCTTGTGGTTTCTGGTGATAGCAAAGACCAATAGCATCCACATGTGCTATGGCAACAGCAGTTGCCATAGATCTCAGCATGGTCTCTGGTAGCAGTAAAGGCCAAGGACATGAACCTGGCTTCTGCGGCAACACAGGCAGGACACCTATGCAGCCATCTGAGACCATGTTAATATCCATGACCCATGCTTCTGTCCAAATCATGTAATCTTAGAAGGCCATCGTCTTCTTACTACTCAATATAAGAGCCTGAGATCTCATCTCTATTTTCAACATCCGTCAAGTTTTTGAATCTTCCATCTAATTTCTAGTTTTTTTTTCCATCTAGTTTTGAATCTTCTGTCTAGTTTCCTAGACTCCTTTAAAAAAAAGGTTTAAGTTTATTTACACATTTATTGTAGTGGTTAAGTTTGTTCATTTGTTTGTCAACTTGATACAAGTCAGGGAACTTTAACTATGAAAATGCCTGTATAACATTGTAGTCTGTGGGAAGTTTGGGATGTTTCCTTTATTAATGATTGATGTGGGAGGGCCCAGCCCATTGTGGGTGGTGCCACCCATGGAAAGGTTCCCCAAGGTGTCTAAGAAAGTAAACTGAGCAAGCCAGGAAGCAATATTCTTCCATGTTCCCTGCTTTAGTTCCTGCCTCTAGATTTCTGAATTGAGTTCTGACCTTGACTCCCCTTCATAATGGACCCTAATCTGTAAGATGCAGTAGACCCTTTCCTCCCAAGTTGTGTTTGGTCATGGCACTTTATAACAGCCATAGAAACCTTAACTAAGAAATTTATTTATTTCCATGTGTGTATGTGAGAGTATTATGTATGTTTGTGCTACGTGTGCAAAGGACAGAAGAGCATTCTAGAGTCCTCCTTTGTTGTTCTTGGCCTTTTTCATTTGAAGTAGGGGTTCTATCAGAACCTAGGGCTTGTGTTTTTTCAATTAGTCAGTGAGCCAATTAACCTGAGTGAGCCTCTTGTCTTAGTTCTACTTGGAAATGAAGTTATAGTTATGAACTGGATACCTTGCTTATCACATGAGTACTGTGATGTAAACTCTAGTGCTCAGGGTTGTGCATCAAACACTATTACCTGCTGAGCCACCTCTGTAGTCCCCTCCTGCACTTCCTGCAGGATTTTGAAGGCAGAACCTTCTTTAAGTCTTGTTTATTTTAGAAGCCGCAGGGCTGAGAGCCATGATGCCTCTTCTGCTATAGTTGTTCAATTTCTGTTATGTACTAGACAAAGACAAAAGTCCTCAACCATTTTTAGAGAATTCTCTTGGTTCCCTTCCTACATCTTTTTCCTTTCTTCAAGTCCCTTGAATGAGTCATATCTTGCCCATTTTAGGCCCTTGCTTTCACTGGAGAGCTGTTCTGTCCTTCAGCCATCCTTGGTTGTAGTTTCCATCCCTTGTCAAAAAGATTAGTCTTACTATCCCTAGAAACCAACATGACTGCAAGTTGAGGAAATTACAAGAGACTTAGATAGCTTGTACCTTGCTTTTAGTTTCCTTGTGAGCTCAAGTGAGGAGTCAACGATTTTTAGCAAACATCACTTTTATATGCTGTTATACTAACTCTTTTTTTTGGGGGGGTTCAGTGTCTGTGCACTTTTATCTGATGGATCTTCCATGACCTCATTAGCACTTTTTTTTGTGGTTGTCTCTCCAAACAACATTGTTTGAATACATTTATTCTCTTTATTCATAGGACATAATACAATCAGCAATTATCATTGTATTTATGTATTCATTTATCTCTTCTACCTTTCCACTATGATTCCAGTTTCATGATACCAGGATAGAGCTATAAGTGAGAAAACCTTAAGAAACATTTTTTTGGAAGAACTCTGTAAAGATCTCAGTTTAAGAAAATAGCAAGGAAGGGACAGTTAAAAGCACCATTGTGAATGAAATTGATTTTTTTTTATTATGGAAATGCATTTGCAGTAGTTTTTACCCTAAATTGAATATCCTTAAGGAATAGTAATTGTTAATCTATTTTCTCAGATGTTCCCTGACCCATAGGTAGTATTTGGAGGCAAAGCTTAGATGAAAGTTGACATCTCTCAAGTCAAAGATTATTCTACTACTGATGTTCATTTTCAACTAAGAACCTCATTTAACAAAAGAGTATAGGCTATAGATCTGTTTACTTTTTCATTCTCCAAGGCTGTAACTGCCAGTGCTTAGAAAAACAAACAATTCTTAAGTATTTCTTGAGATGACAGAAAGTTCTTATCCTTTGTAATGTGTATATTGTGTATATGCTATACATAAATTCATATTTTCTAGTAAGAATGTGAGCAAACAGTTATGTAACTCATTTGTAAAATGCAACAAACATAGGATAGGCAACATTTGGTAATTTGGAAATAGAGACATATTGCCTATAAAAATGCATAAAGAAGTATTGAAAGGAGCCCTAGCCCTATAGTGAAAAGGGCTAGTTCTCATCATCATCATCATCATCATCATCATTATTATTATTATTATTATTATTATTGTTAGAACTATTATTTATGTGAATGTATTTATGAATATAAGCAATTGTGGGCACATTTCTGTGTGTGTCTGCTGGCACTGGATGCTCTAAGCTGATGTTTTAAGAGGTTGTGAGCTGTCTAATTGAGTGCTAAAACTGAACTTTAGTCTTCTACAAGAACAATGAGTGCTCTTAACAGCTGAGCCATAGCTTTAGCACCAAGATCTGATTCTTTGCAGTCACACAGAATGTGTCTGGGTCATGGAGGACCATTTGTCAAAGGATGAGGATGAAAAGTTTGTCTTCTAGGGAAAACGAGCCACAAGAATTAGAAGACAAGTCTGTTTCCTGGCAGGAAATAAGAGTTTTTGGTGTAGTCTCAGGCTTCAAACAACACACCAGTGAAGGAGATGAAAGGACAAGGTGATCGGGAGAAGGTAATACTTACCTTTGGAAGTTTAAGATGATGTAGTATAGAAATGTTCCATAATCTAAAGCAATGACGATTGGACAATCTATGTGTGGCTGTAAATTTTGGATGCCTAGCTACAGAGTATTTAATAATAAACCATCGCTCCCTTGCCTTTAATGTTAAGCTGTAGCACAAGCTTTGCCTACAAGAGGTTCTTGTGGTGAGCAAGGCAATACTTAAGTTCTTGCTGAGACTCAGTGTTCCTGCTCATTATTCATTCATGATAGAGACATGAAGACATTGTCCACAGGTCTTGCAAACTTGAATTCCAGCTTCTGCTCTACTACTCATTAGTTGTGAGAATTTGGAAAGGGCAATCCATTAACTTTTAAATGCCAGTGGATTGTCTTATCTTAGTCTTTGAGCCTCCAATACTTGTTTGTTTTCTCAAGCTAACATTTATTCTGTTTTTGGTAACTTCTAAACTCGATGCTATGAACTAAGGGATGTTAAGTCATGTTTTGAAGAAAATTTGAAATAATTAATATACTAACAATGTTTATATTTTATTTGAGAATAAAAGAAAATTGTTGAATAGGCATTACAAACAATTATGTGTGACTGCTGTAAAATGATTAACACTGTATATAAGACAACAGTAGAAGCAAAGAGCTTTGTAATCTGGACTGAATACCTTCAGGACTGTGGGCAGAGGATTTCTGCAGAAGCTAGTGAGGTTGGAATCAGACAGCCCTCCATGGGAGCTGCTTTTGCTGAAGACACTCATCTCACCGAAGGTCCTCTAGCCTGAGGCAGGTTGCAGGCGTAGGAGATGTTGGAGCATCCAGCCTGGTTCTTGCCCCAGGTGGAGACAGCTCTGCAGTGCAGCTTCAGATATCCCTGAGGAATGTCAGAGCTATGTTGAGCCTGCGTTGTTGCTCAACCTCTCCTTCTTAACTGCTAGTCCTTCTTCCTTCCTTTCTGCTCACTAGGAGGATGCTGGAGATGTTGCCATTCAACCTCACTCATTTATTCTCTGTAAAAACCCAACCCAACTCAGAGTATCACTGAGAATCCTAATGGATATTAGAGATTTGGTCAGAATAGGAACCCCCTAGATGTATTTTATCTCTCTCTCTCTGTTGTTTTGTTTTTGTTTTTCGAGATAGGGTTTCTCTGTGTAGCTTTGTGCCTTTCCTTTGGAGACCAGGCTGGCCTCGAACTCACAGAGATCCACCTGCCTCTCCCTCCTGGTGCTGGAACTAAAGGTGTGCACTACCACCACCCGGCCTTATCACTCCCTTTTAAGTACCTATCTCTAAGACCAACTGAGCAAGAGCAACACTCTCTGAGAGCAGGTGCTGATCATAAGCAGCCTACCTCACACAAGACTCATTCTCCCACAAGAACTGACTTCTCCACCCCATAATTCTCTGTGGAATAAAACTTTACCTTTCACCAACTTTCACTAAAGTATATACAAACAGATTGTGGTGTATGCTTCTCCTTCCATGACTATGATACAGATCACCATGTGACCATACCCTGCTATGATGTAGTTTTCTCTTTTGATCTTTCTCTGTGCTAAACTATTTGAATGTTACATATCACAGCCATTAATTCACTTTACTTCCACATATATTTCCTAAAGAAATGTATACTTTTGTATGCAAGAATGATTACCAGTAGTACAGCTGAGAGGACTCAAAGTTGACTTCTTTTATTTGTTCTAAAATTGTCTCTTAGAATTTTTTCCATACTCCCAGTTCAATAAAGATTGTAAATAGCATTTGGTTACATCTCTAGATTTGTCACTGAGAACAATTTCCATGCCTTTCTTTGGTCGTTTAAACTTTTTTTTTTTTTTTGATTAAGAAAAGTAGGTTATAGCTGATCAAGATTTAATTTTTTAAATTATTATTATTTTATTTATTTATTTATTGTGTGTGTGTGTGTAGAACGTGTATGTGCCCACAGAGGATAGAAGACTACATAGGATGCTCTGGAATTGGAGACATAGGTGGTTGTGACATCTCCAGGTGCTGAGAACAAATCCCAGGTCTACTGGAAGACCAGCAAGCACTCTAACTGCTTACCAACACTCCAGCAGTCTGGGCCTACTTTTTAAGATGATAGTGAAAAGCTGACCCACAGTAATTATACATGTCTATGGAATCCTAGTCAGAGATTCAATAGTTGTATAAAACATGTGGCAGTACAATCGGGATTATTAATATTTCAATCTCCACGAACACGTTTTATTTATCTTGCTGGAATGTTCCTGTTCCTTTCTCTTAGGACTTGTAAAAATAAAATATATAATATATTCGCACAGTCGTGCTACACTACTCTGTTATAGACTGTCAAATCTTATTAGTTCTCTGAAACTGTCAATTTTATTTTTTCTCAGTGGTACTTTGTGGTTTTTCATGAATCTGTCTGTATTAAGATATTGCTCTTTGGAAGACCCCAGGATTGTGGCAAGTATATCACCTTCTTATTTGTTTATTGTCTACTAGTTAAATTCAGGTCATATATATTTGTCAGCAGCATTTCCTGGGTGGTATCTATAGACACCAAAACCCAGCAAGTCTGGAGGGCCAGTGGCAGGCTGAAACACTGGTTGGAAATGCCCAATTTAATCACCTGCTTAAGAAGGGGCCAATAAAGTTATAGGTTATTTTGTGCTATGGGAATAATGTAGGGTGATACCCTGAGACAAAACTTTCTAAAATTTAAAGCCTGTTTTTATTTAATGTCATTTTAATATTTTTACATTATCAATATATTCAGTTTTTATTTTCTTTGTAGTTCAGAAAGGAGATATATTTACATCCCATTGTCTCATTCACACCAGAAAAATCTTACCTAACCTTGGTATATAACACACAATCACTGTATTGTTAGCAATGTATGTTCCTCTGAGGACACCTCTGATGGGTTCCTAGGAGATCAAGATGGGAAGCGACACATCCTCACTCACTCTTTGTCAGTTTTTCTCATGGTATTATCAATGCACATTCTGTTCTTGTCTCTGTGATGTCTGATCACCATGGCACCAACTAAGTATTAATCCATTTTATCAGCTCATAAACAATGGTACAATGTGCCTTATAGGCCTTCAATCAACATTAAACAAAAGCAGGTAGGTCACTTACATAATGCTGTGCACTACTTGGGAGAAGGCAGGGTTTCCAATAGGTGATCGTTTTCCTTTCAGACAGCATGTATTATGTACTCTGTGAGGAGTATTAATATGTCCTGGGGTTTTGCTTTCTCTCTCTCTCTCTCTCTCTCTCTCTCTCTCTCTCTCTCTCTCTTTTTCCTCTCCCACTGTGTTTGTATATTGGTGTGTATGAAGGCCTGTGAGATTATTTTAAAATAATTTATTACTACAATAAAAATGTATCATTAAGTTGGCATTGTGCTGCTTGCTCCTAGCCTGTGGCCATCTCTTACCCTCTGTTCTTCACCTCTCATTGTAGTAAAGCTTTTTTTTTTTTTTTAAATGATGTCCCTCAAGTAGTAAGGAAGCAGAAATATTCATTTTTGAACATGCAGAATGCTTCTAAAAATCAGCAAATTGCAGCTTAAATGAAAGGAGGTATTGAAGATAGGGAGACAAAAATATGAGCAGTTCAGAAATGAAGTTATTTAGTTATTGGATTGAAGAAATCAGGATTGCTTTTACTATTCAAAGAATGGCTTTCCATAGAACTTAAAATTTATTTGATGAACATGCAAAGAAATGCAGGTAATAGTGGAGGGTATGCATAAACTAGCATGAGTGATGTGGGAACATTTGGAGTTTGAGGCCATCCTGAGCTACATAGCAAGACCTTATCTGAAAAACAGTGTTAGCAAATACCTTCAACAATGAGCTCCTTTCAATGTTAATGTTAACCTTGTAAAAATGTTCCTGCTTTTCCCACTGGGTACCATTCCTCCAAAAGCAGAAATGCATGTAAACACAGAAGGAGTAGGAGACTTTTGGAAGAGGTCAGACTTAAAATTGAATACAGGTGAAATACAATCTAGGGACTGCAGGATGATTTCATTTGGCATTTTCTATTTTGTGGACTATGCTACAGACAATACTATGTTGTTTATTGCTATTTATGGACTTCTTTTCTTGACAAAAAAAAGCCTTCCTGTGGAAGCAGCTATATAGAATTCTCCACAGATGGCATAGATTACTTGCTGTATATCTCAAGGTCTCTGAAAATTGACTGTGGGTCAGTGTCACACTCCCTGCTGGTAAGAACTCTTGCTGGAGTTAGCTTTCATTAAATGTCACACATTGACCAAGTTGGAAAGATAAGCTGAAGTGAACAGACATTGTTGACAATTTCTGTGTAGGGAGAAATATAGAATTAATCTTCATTTTTTCACAAATAATATTGGTCAAGTTTCACAAACTACCTCCTTCCTCATTTTTTTTTTAAAGAATATTCTTCACTCAAAAAATATAATGTGAGGATTAGCTGGGAGATTTCTTTTCTTTCCTTTTTGGTTGGTAGGCTATTTGTTTGTTTGTTTGTTTTGCTTGTTTTATTTTGTTTTAATGCTGGAGAATAAAGCCCAGGACCTCACACATACTAGGCAAGTACTCTGCCACTGAGTGGTATTCTCTCCCTACATGAAGGTCACTAGCTCACTTATATTCTCTAATCTCATTAGAAAGGTATCAAACTTAATTAAGAAAATTTCTTCTGACATCTACCAAGGGTTAATACTTCATACACACATCTAAGTATTATTTTATTTAGTTATTTTTATATGGACGAGTGTTTGCCTGTATGTATGAGCACCATGTGAGTATCTGGTGCCCAGGAATGTCAGAAAGTATGACATATCCTCTGGAACTAGAGCTTCAGATGGTTGTTGGCTGCCATGCAGGTGCTGGGACCCAAACTTGAGTCCTCTGCAAGAACAGTGAGTGGTTTCAACTACTGATTCATCTTTCTAGCCCCCACCTAAATTTGAAATGTTTGTATTGCTACATACTCACTTAACCCACTCACCCTTCAGCTGGGAGGAAATCCTTGGTATGTAGATGAAGTTGGGAATTATATAGACACATCATTGATTATGTTCATTTCCCTAATTCACCCAGGCTGGGTCACTGTTCTGTGGTTGGTAAATCAGTGTGAGTATAGATATAGCCTAGAACTTTTTCTCCAAGATTGACTTAGTTGAAGAGTGTTTCCCCCATTTACCAGCCTGGTCCTTGTACTGAGTCCAGGGCTCCTGCACTCATGAGTCTGGACTATCTCATGGAAATTAAATCCCAATATCACCTGACTCACAGACAGAATAAGTTGTTCCCTCTGATATCATCATTATAATTGACTAGCTTATGACTAGTCTTCCCTCCCAGCCACAATAACACTGTAAGGGGAGCTTCTCTAAAGGAGACAAAATTCACTATGAAAGACAAGCTCCTTACATTAAGGTCAATAGCAAAGCAGCGAGCATTTACTGAGTTTTTAGTTGAGTGACAAAAGAAAAGAGAGCATCCTTATTTATAAAAAAAACAAAAACAAAAACAAAAAAAAACCAAGGATATTCTTATATTTTATTTTTGTCTTTTTTCTTTATTATTATATGAATGTTATTTATTTATTAGTAAAATGTAGGTTTCCTTATAACATTGTAGGGTTAGGTTTAGGTTAGCCTTCTTTCCCTACCTTTCTCTTGTAGTCAGAGTTTTCCTGTGTCTTGCCTGGCTGGTGGTCAGGACAAATCTTTCTCATCTGCCAGTCCTGCAGTCACTCAGACCCAAGTAAACACACAGAGGCTTATATTATTTATGAACTGTATGTTCATTAGCTCAAACTTATTACTGACTAGCTCTTACACTTAAATTAACCCATAACTTATCTATGTTTAGCTATGTGGCTTGATACCTTTTCTCAGTTCTGCCTTGTCATCTTGCTTCCTCTGTGTCAGGCTGGCAACTCTTGACTCTGCCCTTCCTCTTCCCAGAATTTTCTTCATCTTTCACCCCACCTATACTTCCTGCCTGGGTACTGGCCAGTCAGCATTTTATTAAACCAGTGTACCAAAGCATTATCACACAGCATTGCCTTTTCCTTATCTCTTTGCCAATTATCTCTGCTTATTTCTGTCCATCCTAAGTATTCCTCTTCACTTTCCTATCATCTGAGTTCTATTGCCCTTTTCACTCCTATCCTTAAAGCCTCTCTGAATAGAGTTTGGCTCTACCTCAATGGTCATGAAAACCACACAAATGTTTTCCTCCTCTTCTAAAACACTCTCTGGCTTCTTTAATGCTTTCATTTTTCTTTGGATTGGTCTGAACAAGCAATAATTCAGACTCATTGCAGATGAACCCTGTTCAGATGTTTATCATTGAGTTGATGTGGGTGATATCATTTCTTCTGGTTTCACCCAATAGGATCTAGTGTCACGTCATGATAACAAAACCCAAATAATAAGCATTTCTTGAATATTTTTTTTTTATTTTCCTGTAGTTATAATTGCTCTGTCACTTCTTTTTTTTTTTTTTCCATTTGGCAAAGTAGGGTATAACAGAAGGAAGTAACTCTTGACTGTCACTGAACTACAGGAATGTTTTGAACTGTATACCCCTCTAGAACTCATGTCCTATGAAGCATAGGAAGTAGTTGCCACTTTCTTAAGCAAAGCTCACCATTTCTTGGGCATTCCTAAGCTGGTTAGTATTAGTTTGTATAACAAAACACAGGAGATTTCAAATTTACTTGTACTCCATTTGAAATAAATACTTTGTTTTGACTACCCAAGTGGCAATAGCCAATGTGAACTCACATCATAGATCAGTATCTAGGAAATTATAGACGTTTTTGGCAATGTCATCTTTGTTGGATAGGGATATCAGAATGTTTTTAAGTTACCATCAAAAGGCTCCAATTATCTCATTTGTTTTGCTAGAACCACTTGTACATCCCCCCTTTAATACTCCACATTTCAAGTGACACTCCTGAAGTAGACGGTAATTTATACTTTTAGATGGAGCCTTGACTCAGACATAAATGAATGTCACTATTCACAGCGCTGGTATTTAACCTCCCTGCAAGCAAGTTCATAAAACATGACTCTTTTTCTTTGTCTGCCACTATACTTTTCTAGAAAATATATGTTTAATTGTATGTACCTATAACTTCAAAATATATTCTAAAACAATGGTTTTAATTCATGCAGAAGATAAAAACAGTATCTAAAGTAAGGATATGTATCTATACACTGGAGTCTCAGTAAATAGTCGCTCAGACATTATATCATATCATATCAATCTCAAAGTGAAACACTTTAAATATATTCTATCTTTTAATGCGTTAAAATAAGGTTGTCATCTTCATACCGGTGACTGGCAAGCAGTGGTTCTTTTTGTAACATAAATATGGTTACATGATCACCTAGCATGTTAGTGGCAGGGCCCAGATTTGTCTTATGCACAGTTAATAAATCGTGTAAATGAGGTTGGGCATAGAGCTGAGTAGACAAAGCACTTACTGTACAATTGTTGGACCCTGATTAGAATCTCTAGAACCCAAGTAAGTACCCAGATATGATGGTAAATGCTTGTAATCTCATCATTAATGAGGCAGAGACAAAGAATCCCTGGTGCTTGCTGGTCAATTTAGCTGACTCAGAGAACCCCAATGTCAGTGACAGACCCTGACTCAAACAAAGACAGAAGATGTCTGATAATGACCCGAGGTCATCACACAGAGGCCACAGCCTCCACACATACATGCATACATGTGCGATGTAAGAAATTATAAAAGTAGGGGCTGGAGAGATAGCTCAGAGTTAAGAGCACTGACTGCTCTTCCAGAGGTCCTGAGTTCAATTCTCAGCAACCACATAGTGGCTCACAACCATCTGTAATGAGATCTAGTGCCCTCTTCTGGCCTGCAGACATACATGCTGTATACATAACAAATAAATAAATCGTAAAAAAAAAAGAAATTATAAAAGTAAATGCATTTGTTTTTTAATGTTCCTACATATCCAGAACAACTAGAGAGAAACTTTTTATTAGGAGTAAGAGGTTGTTTCTTATAGTTAGAAGTCATGTGATGCTTTGAAAAATGGAGGTTCATTTGTGAGCTCATTCTTGCTGCAAATCCTTGGTGTCTAACAAACATGGTTAGTAACAAACCTACGTTGAGTTGATAATAGGAGAGAAGTCTCATGCTTAGATTCCTGCCCACTGTGTACCTCTCTTTTCCAGTGGTATTCCTGAAGCTTAAAAGTACTTTCTCAAACCCAGAAGCCATTTCATGGTCATTTCCATACAATGGATTCACATAGTGTTCCTGTTAAAAGATAGATACCTTGAATATTTAAATATTAGAATAAAGATACTCGCAGGGCAAACAAGCTCTCTTTTTATTTAGTATTCATGAAACTTATTCCATAACTGTATCCATACAAAAGTTCTCTGCTCAACTATCCAAAAGTGATAATTCATCTTCACTTGGGTTTAGATTTGAGCCTCAGGCTGGATGTGATTACCTGGAGGGCAATACTGTATGGTCAATGAGAGGGTCACCATTGTATGGAATGTCAGTGTGTGGTGCTATTACATTTGAGCCACAGGGTGATCTCAAGAACAATTTAACCATACCTGAGTCTAATCTGGAGCAGAACTTTTGACTGTCAGGGATATGGGATACTGGGTGAAAGATGTGCCTTTCCTTACCTTTAACACAAAAGCACTTGGTCTACCAATGAGGTTCTTAAGTATAGCATGCATAGAAGTTATTCAAGTCACTTAAAACAAAAATGGAAATTCATATCTAGTCTCATTTTTGTTTTGGTGGTCTGGAGTGAGACTGGAATTTTGTATTTTCAGTAATTTGTACAATTTTTTAAAAAATTTTTCAGGGAAAGAAGAGGGGAATCTTTCCATGAAGGGGAGGTGGGATATTATGTTGTAAAAGGATAAAGAGAAAATTAGAAGAGGAGGATTAAATGGGGAGATGAGGATAACAGAGAGCCTATAGAGATGCATAACTAAAACTGAAGTCTTTTGAAAAGTCAAATGGAAACCTGATACTATAGAAGCTTCTTATAAAGCTTGTGAGTTAAAAAAAAACACATAATTTAGGAGACAGCTAGACAGCTAGACACCATATGCTATCAAATAAAAATTCCAGTAACAGGAATGGGTTCTACAGACACTTCTGCCCTGCAAAAGAACATTACAGGCTATTTCCAATGCTGTTGGCTACTCATCACAATCTGACAGTAAGACCCTATTGTTGAAAATACCATACACGTAAGTCATTGAACACAGAGAAATTCATCTGACATTCAGCTAGAGGCTTTGCCTCTACTGACTAGTATTTGTAGTATTGGAAGGTATTATACACACTACTTAAAGTGAAAAGTAATCATCAGTATCTCCAAGCTATGAACTCTGCAAGCAAAAATAGAGATCTGTCTGCAAGGCATTCACACTGGTACAATAGTTGTGCAAAATTTGTGGGAGTAACCAATCACTTTTGATTTGATTTAAGGACTACTCCATGAGACAGAACCTATACCTAATACTGCTCAAGTAACCAAGAACCTAAAACTAGACAGTTCATGGAACTAGGGGAAATCTTAATACTATTATCCTGATAAAGGAATATAGGAGTAAAATGACTCCTAATAAAACATATAGCTAGACTCATAGATCAGTGCATCACTCAATCCTCACCAGAGAAGCTTCTTCTTACAGTAGATGGTAATTAACATGGGGACCCACAACTAAGTGATGTGCAAAGAGTAAGAGACCTTGGAGCACTCAGTCCTAAATAGAAAGTTTTCATCAGATTACTCCCCTCAAGGCTCAGGCATCTATGAGGAAGAGGAGGTAGAGAGACTGCAAGAGTGAGATGTGGTGGATGACTCCAAGGAAACAATTTCTAGACACATCCTCTTCTTTTCCTTAACCATTTCAACCTGCTCTTGTACTTTTGATCATGCTTCTCTGAAAAGATTAGAAACAGAAAAGGTTGAAAGGTTGTAATCAGGCTTAGGCTAGGCTTAGATGTAGCCACTCTCCTTTGTTCAAATAGATAAATTCACAGAACTATACAGACAATTGAGACAGTGGTTAGGAGTGGCTTTGGATATGTTTGATGACTTTCAGTTACTTGGTGGTAAAAGGAAATGCCAGAGAAAAGGGCCAAATAAACAGTTAAGTTTCCATTATTAAGTTGTAGTCTCCTGACTGGTCAAACTGCAAAACACACGTGGGAAACTGTGTAGGGTTATTTTTCTTATAAAATTTCATAGAAGTATAAAGTAATATTGGCACTGAATTTATGAACCAGCACTTTGCTTGGTATATTATCCTCTGCACAGAGGATATGTTGTAAGACACCCCTCCACACCCCTACCTACATCCTGGTGCATGCAAGAAACCACAGAACCAAACTCTCTGCACGGGCATTATTCTTTTTCATGGCATTTATACATACATGATCACATTTAATTTATAAGTCAGCCATAGTGAGAGACTAATATTGTGAGATGTCTTTCTGTATGCTGCAAATATGAGTTGCTCTGATTGGTTGATAAATAAAACCATTTAGCCTATGACAAGTCAGGTTATAGATAGGCAGGAAATTGAAGAAAAAGACAGGAATAAGAAAGGCAGAGGAGAGGAAGGGAGACATCATACCACCGTGAATGTAATGGCACACAGGTAAAGCTATGGAACATGTGGTGACATATAGATTAATAGAAATGGACTGAGTTTAGTTATAAGAGCTAGATAGCAAGAAGCTTGAGCAATAGGCCATGGCTATGTGGTTCATAATTATTATAAGCCTCTGTGTGTTTATTTGGGTCTGAGTGACTGTGGGACCCAGCAGGACACATGAAAACTTCTGACTGTAGACTAACAGCAGTAACTATTAATAAAGCAGAATGGCTGTACCCATGCATTGTAATAAAATGCCCAGCATCATTGCCTTTGTACTTTGGAGCTCCTACTGAGTAACATAAAGGTTACTGTGAGAACACAGCTCATCTGATCAATGAGACACCTTTGAATTGACTGATACACAAGGAGCAT
This sequence comes from Onychomys torridus, assembly GCF_903995425.1. Lineage (NCBI taxonomy): Eukaryota > Metazoa > Chordata > Mammalia > Rodentia > Cricetidae > Onychomys > Onychomys torridus. The sequence continues at coordinate 101,211,618 of NC_050445.1, read as the reverse complement.
GTAAGTGTGAAAACTTGTCAAAGGAATAATACACATCCCAGGAAGACTAAGTGGGATGCTACAAAAATTCATCCAACTGGCCAGAACACAGGCAATTTAAAACTTATGTAACACTTATTTCTGCAATTTTCCATTTAATATATTTGGATATTGCTTGATCATTAGTAATGGAAACTCTTGAGAGAGAAACTACAGTTAAGGGCTCTAGTCTACTTTAGCTCCCATTGCCAAGGTATCTGTCTGAAATGACTCCTATTTTGGAGATAAAACTCTAGAATGGGGCAAGGAAATTGGCTCAGTTAGTGTAGTGTCTGTTGAGCAAGCATGAGTACCACAATCCTCATAACAAAAGCTGGGTATGATGGATCCTAGGACTTTCCAATCCTAGGACTGGGAAGGTAGAGACCAAAGATACCTAGGGCTCAGCTCAGTTTAATCAGCAAGCTCCAGATCCCAATGAGAGATTATATCCTTGTTCCTAAAAGCTGGGTGAACGGCTTCTGAGGAATGGCAGCCTCTCTCTCTCTCTCTCTCTCTCTCTCTCTCTCTCTCTATATATATATATATATATATATATATATATATATATATATATATATATATATATATATATACCTCCATATACAAGTGCAGTCTCTTTGCCTCTATCTCTCTGCCTCCACCTCCATCTCCTAACCCAGGAAGAAAAACCAGTGTAAAATGCCAGGTATGGCAGTGTGCACATGTAATCTTAGCAATGGAAGACAGAGCCAGGAAGGTCTTTGGGATTTGCGGGCTGGTGAGCATAACTGAATCAATGAACTCTGGGTAGGAGCTGCCACAAAAAGCAAGGTAGAGAATGGCTACAGAAGGTATCTAAGGTTCTCCTCTGATTTCTACACACATGTGTTCACACATGCACCTGCAACAATAAATACACACACACAGACACACACACACACACACACACACACAGAGAGAGAGAGAGAGAGAGAGAGAGAGAGAGAGAGAGAGAGAGAGAGAGAGATTTAGAAGGTAAACAAAATTCCTGTGCTTAGTTGCTTAGTGGAGGAAATGAGATTCAAGCCTAGGACTTCTCAGTTCTAAAACCAAATCTCAGCCTCTTTAATGAACTGGAAACAAACACAACAAGAAAATAGAAGTGTTCTTTCTGAAACAGCACAGGACTAGTAACTAATCAAGAAGAGACAGCTTCTGCCTCCCTCCATTGGATGCCTTATTAATTTTAAAGAAGTTCCTGGGGCCATTTGTTCATAAAGAAAAGACACACTAAGGCAGAAATGGAGACTGGAGCCCCTGATGCTTTAATTACAGAAGTAGCAAAGGGCTAAAGATGTCACTTAACAGATGTAGGAGTGATAGATGAAGCTGTGAGCACTTTCCCCTGTTGTCACTGTGTTGAGTAGGCAAGTCCTCTGTGGGAAGGGACACGGTGAAGGTCAAGCTATATGACATTTTCACAGTCTCAATTACCCTGTAGCTTATTTATGTATCCTCTATACTTACACAAAGGTCTTTTTTGAAGGGGCTTTAAGAGACTTAACTTACTATTAAACTATATGAGCTGAGAGAAAGAGAACAGAACAAAGAAATACAGTGGAAATTGGACATGCTTAAAAGAGGAAGTTAAGGAATAATGACAATAAGCTGAGCCTTGGGGTTAAATTCTGAGTTTTCTCAAAGATAATAAAGAAGACAGAAGCCCTCTATGTCATGATGCTTTAAGGACAGGGCCAAGTCTTAAATCAGCAGACACAGAAATATTCCTGATCACAGAACCTTAACCTTTCTTTCTCTTTCTTTTTCTGGATGTGTGTGTATTCATATGTGTGTACCTACATGTGTGGGCATGTCTGTGGAGGCCAAAGATCAACACTGGATGCCTCTCTCAATCATTTTTCTAACTTATTTATGATATAATAGTTATTATTTTTTTAGATGGGATCTCCCTGAGTCAACCTGTTGCTCACTAATTAAATAGGACTGTTTGGTCAGTAAATCCCAGGTTATTTCCTGTCTGTTCCCTTCTAGTGTTAGGGTTACATGTATGTATCACCTTGCTTGTCTTTCTTTATATGTGGATAAAGATGGCATGAATGCAGGTTCTCATGCTTCTGTGACAGTTTACCAACTGTCCCCATAATTTCATCTTTTAGGCGAGTTGTTATCCTGTTTCTGCCTATAACTATATAAAAGATATTTCTATAATCACCCTGACAACACAGAATTAAGGGAACCACAGAGTCTATGAAAGTGCTGGTCTCTGGCATGCTTGATTTGATGCTATCTTCCTTTAACTATAACTATATATTTGTATCACCATGCATTTAACTTTCAGCACTGATCATATTAGGCATCCTACTGCCTTAGAAATTTTAGCTCCTGGACTCAAAACTTTCAGTTTGATGAGATTAGTTAGCAGTATAAAATGAGCATGTTAAACCATTTCCATCTTTTGGCTGTGGGGCAACTTGATGGGCTGCACTGGTTCTGGCAACAGGGCTTTGGGATAGCCTGAGGTAAGAGTGGACATGACTGTCAAAACATTTTATTAAGGAGTCCAGGGTGCACTTAGAACTGTTATTCTGAGTATTTCAGAAATATATTTGACCCTGTTCCATTTTACAAACAATTTTTAACTAGATCTCCAAGTCAGAATGATCCATTTTGTAGGTAAGCAGAGAACCGTCCTTTTAAAAAAAAAAAATGAAAAAAATAAATAAATAAAACAAGCAAACAAGAAAAATCCAATTAAAACAATCAGGTTCACTTTTATTTATTAAGTGTATGTCAGGGAGATGTTTAAAACTAGTTAACATGGGCTGGAGAGATGGCTCAGCAGTTAAGAGCACTGGCTACTCTTCCAGAGGTCTTGAATTCAATTCCCAGCAACCCACATGGTAGCTCACAACCACCTGTAATGAGATCTGGCATGCAGGCAGAACACTATATGCATAATAAATAAATCTTTAAAAATAACTAGATAACATAAAGTATGAAGACAAGTGAAAATCAAAAGTATATATGAGACTGGAGAGATGTAGGCAAAGTGCATGCCGCCCAAGCATAAGGACTTGTATTCAAATAACCAGAACCCACAAAAGGCTACACACAGTAGTACACAACTAAATCTCAGCGTTCCTATAGTGAGATGAGTACTAGAGACAGGAGAAGCCTCAGAAGCTTGTGGGCCAGTGAATTTGATGTACACTGTGGTGAACAAAGTCCCCCTCTCAAACAAGGTAGGAGGCAAAGAAGAACACTCAAGATTGTCTTTTTACCTCTACACTTGTGCCAGAGTACATGCATTTGCACCCTCAGTAATATGAATATAACACACACACACACACATACACACACACACACACACACACACACATATACATTTTAAAGCATATATGTTGTAAGTAAATACATAACATGCTACAGTGCTAAATGCTATGGAATTCTAAAGGGATAAGAAGACACTGGAGCAAACAGGAGTGTTTTTCACAGTTCAGTGGAGGTTGGCACCTATTAAACAGGGAAATCTTGGCAATGGTGGGTGTAGATATGGAGTGTTAACCCAGTGGGTAACATGATATTGTGCCAGAGGCCCCCAATCAAGAGCATGCCTCATATGTTGAAGAGCTCCCTTATCTATTGTGAGGATAGAATGGGACCGTCCAGCACAGTATACACTTGTCTCTGGCTACTGCTTTATGGAAAGGGCTGAGAATGTCAACATATTATTAATACAGCTGGTCTCAAGGGACTTTCTGATTCAAATGACTTGGCTTTTCCCTTAATCTTGTAGGAGACTGTGAAGTTGAATGGACTTGAGTCTTTTCATTGATATGACCTACAGTACCCAGTGGTCTCCCAACAACTCCATTCTTTGTGAAGTCATTTCACTACCACTGAGTCTTGAAATGCAAACCATAATTTGGAAAAGTGTTGCTTTTGCAAGTGAAATGTCTATCCCAGAATCATATGTTTGAATACTCAGTAGCTAGATGGAGATACTATTTGGGGAGATTTTAGTCATTTTAGGAACTAAGACCTAGCTGGAGGAAGTAGGTCTCTGAGAGAAGGACCTTGAGGAGTATAATTTGGCCTCAGTTTGTATCTATTCCCTCTCTGCATCCTGACTGTGGCATTGTGTTCCCCAAAATATTGTGCAACCTAATAAATTTATCTGGGGTCAGAGAACAGACAGCCACTAGAACAAAGCCAAAAGTGGTGGCTAGGAAATGGGTCAGAGCAAGCCATAGCAGAAGTTGGGTGGTAGTGGTGCATGCCTTTAATCCCAGCATTTGGGAGGCAGAGCTAAGTGGATCTCTGTGAGTTCAAGGCCACATTGGAAACAGCTAGGCATGGTGATACATGCCTTTAATCCCGAAAGCAAGCCTTTAATCCCAAGGAGTGGGGGCAGAAAGAGAAAGATTATATAAGTCGTGAAGACCAGAAACTAGAAGCATTTTGGCTGGTTCAGCATTTTGGCTGGTTAAGCTTTTAAGGCTTTGGAGCAGCACAGTTCAGCTAAGACCCATTCTGGATGAGGACTCAGAAGCTTGCAGCCTGAGGAAACAAGACCAGCTGAGGAAGTGGCGAGGCGAGGAAGCTGTGTCTCTGATCTTCCAGCATTCACCCCAATAACTGGCCTCAGGTTTGTTTTCATTAATAAGTACCCTTAAGATTCATGCTACATCCTGACTGTTGTGATTCAGTAAGCAGCGCATACTCCCAGCACTATAGAGCCTTCCCTGATATGATGGATTATCTTTTCAAACCATGATGCAGGATAAGTCACTCTCTTAGGTTTCTTCTTCTCAGGCATTTACTCACTACTGTTCTCCCTCTTCATTCTCAAATATGTATCAGTATGCTGGGCTGTGTTATCATTCTAAGTAAAAATGTTCCCCTGATCTTCAGAAAAAGTCATTTGCTATCACTGATTGGAGCTTCCTTCCTAGCCCTTCTTACAATCAATTAAGTGCATGGCTCTGAAGGAAATTATGTTCTGTCTTTTCACCCCAAAAGACTGGTCAAAATGACCAGTTAAGACCTTGTGAAATTACAAAAGAATGTGACTGGGAAAGGTAGACATGAGACTTGATATGTGGACCGACTGCAGGCCGTGAGACATTGCTGACCTGTGCACACTGCAGGCATGCTTGACTAAAGCAAGGGAAGGATTCCAGTCTGCCCTTCCTCCAAATTGTCCCTGCTGGAGTACTGCTTCTCCTTTGAACCTTGTTGTCACATTCAGTTCATCCTCCTTGCTCTGTGACCACGTTCCTGTCTCTACATTGCTCTTTCTTCTACACAATGATGGATGGGACTGTATTGTCTTAAACCTCCGAGGTCCCTTATCTCAGCAGTTTGGAGGTGAGTCTGTCTTTGCCCCTGTGGTGGAATTGAGATGAAATGTTCTTTGAGGAAGCAAACAGCCCAGCACAATCCTCACTGAGCTTGGTCTAGGGATTCTTTCCTAGGAGGTCTAATGAGATGTAAATCACTCCCAGCCCTTCTTCCTCTGCCATCTTGTTTACAGATCAGGAGTCTGGCCAGTTCTAGAAACTCACTCCTCAGGTCCTGCCAAAACAGGTATTAAAGAGCCTATAAATAACCACTGAATCCTCACATCTCTGCAATAACAGAGAGGTCGCTGCCTCAAACAAATTGGCAGTTCATAGACAGCTCAGATGATTATTGAAGGGGAATGCCTGAGTGATGCATTTTGAAATGGATGCAGCATGTTTTTTATTTTATTTAAAAAGGACATGAAGGCAACCTATCTTTTCTCCCATTTGTTTAAGCTGGGGCTTTATTTTATTTTGTTTTTTTTTTCCCCCAGTGTAAGGGCATGGCTATGTCTCTGTTCTATAGATGCTAAAGTGAAACTCCAGAAAAGAGAAAGAAACCTTTGTGGTACCTGAACAGAGGTATGCTGTCATTTTTCAGGAGTAGCTGAACTTTGTAAAGACTTTGTGTACCATTTAAGCTTTGTGTGTTGAATGATCACCAAGCTGACTTCTTATGCCCTTGACTCCTGATCCCCACTTTCCTTTAAAGAACAGAATTTATAAACTATTAGTACATGGTGATAGGATCAGCAGTTGGTTCCCCCAAGTTTTCATGAGTACCTTTGTTGTTATGTTTTAAGGGTCCTCTGACATTGTTTAGTGTCAGATTTTGAGTACATTATTATTAAGGACTTTGAATGTTCTCATTGTGTTCCTTGCAAACAATTTTTCCTTACCCATACAAATGAACACCAGACTCAGGCTTTATATAATGATTTACATATCAGAAACTGAGGGGTTGGGGATTTAGCTCAGTGGTAGAGTGCTTGCCTAGCAAGCACAAGGCCCTGGGTTTGGTCCTCAGCTCTGGGGGAAAAATAAAAGACTGAATGATGAGCAAATGGTCAGCTCTGTAAGAGCTGGAGAGATGGCTCAGAGGTTAAGAGCACTGGCTGTTCTTTCTAAGGTTCTGAGTTCAATTCCCATCAACCACATGGTGGTTCACAACCATCTATAATGAGATCTGGTGCCCTCTTCTGGCCTGCAAGCACACATGCAGGTAGAACATTGTATACATAATAAAATAAAAATAAAAAGAACTGAATTAGTACTATAACCTCACCAAATAAGAGTACATTTCCATTTTTTAATGTGAAAAGTCATTACCTGCAGGAATTCCTTAGAAATTATTTGACCTGAGGTAGTAAAGCATGTTCACAGTAGAGGTAGAACTAGCTAGTTCCAGGACGGATATGTCATACACTGCATCCTACTTAACCCTTTGACAATAGGTGAGATATATACCTGATACTGTTATGTATGTGACAGAGAAGTCACATTTTTATTCAGCATCACAAAGCTAAAGCTTGTCATAGCTGGAATTCAACCTGGGAGTGTATGTGCACCTATGCTTTGAGAAATGTACATATCAGTTAATATCATGGGCCTCCAAATAGCATGGAGTCTGTTTTTTCAAAGTGGATATCTAGATGAGAGCCTTCAATGTTAAATAATGTAAGGAAAGGATGTAAAACAAACAACTCAACCTATAATTAAGTCCTCAAATTTTCCATTTGAAGACTCAATGATGGTATGCTGTTAATTATAAAAATATCAATCTGTGATCACAATTATGAAATTAGCAATTATTAAAGAATTCACACTAGCTGCAAACATCTCTCCTGGTTACAGGAGCAATCACATCTAACACAAACACTTTGCTCTCCCCCTACTTTTTAAGCCAGTAGTAAAAATAGCTTTGTATAGAAAATGATGAAAGCCAAATTATATCGAGATCATTAGGGGAAGCAGATAAGCAGTCCAATTTTGTCAACATATTTTCCCACCTAAATGTCAGTGTTCACCAAAGACAAACTGAGTCTAAACACATGCACACGTGATGATACAAAACACATCCCTTTGATCCTGAAAACAAAGCATAGTTCTCTCTCCTCTCTCTCTCTCTCTCTCTCTCTCTCTCTCTCTCTCTTTCTGTGTGTGTGTGTGTGTGTGTATATGTGTGTCTGTGTGTCTGTGTGTGTGTCTGTGTCTGTGTCTCTGTGTATGTGAGTGTGTGTATGTGATGCTGCAATGTTTCCATGCTTGATTCGTGTGTACACTATCAAGAAGGCTGGAGACACGTATTTGAAATACTTCAGCAAGATTATTTAATTTTTTGTCCTAGTCTAATGAAAAACAGAGTTAATTGAAAGAAAACTTGATATCATCCTATGAGTGAACTTGAAGGTATAGAGCCACGTGGAATGGCCTTTTGATTAAAAGCACAAATTCTTGCTTTGCTTTGATCCATTAGCAACAATCATTGGCCCCATTGACTGAATTATAGCCATATTGACCTGAAGAAAAGGAGACATTCCTTGGTTGAATCCATTTGTCTAAGGGAACACCACAACTTAAACGCCAAACTTTGGATTTTACCAAATCCTAACACTTATTTTTGAGGTGTCTTGGAAGACAGTATGTCCTTTGAAAGACTTGGATAAGAGAACAAAGTCTCTGAAAGATTTGGTTTATCTGAATCTAAAGACCTTTTGATGTCTGCACAAAAGTAGACTTTTCTCCCCCAGGCTATGGGGTAACTGACCTCTTCTTATAACCTTGTATCTCTCTCTGTCTAGCTTTGTCTTGACAATTGAGAAATTTTCTTTGTTTTTTCCATTTCCATCTAAATATTTCTAGGCTCTCTGTCTAAACATTGCTAGTGACATAGAAACAAAGCCACACAAAGAGAAGGAAGCATAAGCCTTCTTTCCTTTTATCTTTTGTGAGTTCTTGAGACACATTCAATGGTGAGGAAGATAACACATGACTCTAGAAGTTTCCAGGAATATGTTATGCCCCAGTTTATTTCTAGCTTGGTTATGAAGCCATTATTATGAAGTGACTATGAATACCAGTGGGCTAATAATTTTTCCCTAGCAGAAAGATCTCATTCATTGGGCTAAATAAATAACAAATAATATATGTAATTATAGTCATGAAAGTGGGTGAGATTTCAATTGGATTTGAGTGCTTTCAATCTGTCTGCTCCCTACTATCCTCAAGCCCAATATAGTTGAAAAGCAAAACCAGAGACTATGTATGTGTGGGTAATTCAGTTGTCGGGTTCAATCTGTAAAACTACATAAACCATGCATTGTTGTGTACACCTGTAATTCCAAAAGACCAGAGGTGGAGGCAAGAGGATCAGAAGTTTAAGGTCTTCCTCAGCTATATAGTAAGTTTCAGTCCAGTCTGGGTTACATGAGACACTGTGGGGGTGGGCATGGGAGGTAGAAGGGAGAAAAGAAAGCACATTTATCTACTTTCTTCCTTTTTTTCAATCCTAGTCTAAAGAAAATGTATGGATTTCTCTTTCCTGTTTCTTAGGTCTGTCTCCTTGCTTTATCTCTGTCAACTGTCATCATTGTTTGCTACCTATAAGATCTCCACTTCCTTTCTTTTCTCACTCTACAATCCAGAGAGAGTGTTGATTATGCTTTTGGATTTAAATGAAATGATGGAACTCTATGATGAAAAGCCTGTACTATATTTTCACTGTATTTGTACCACATTCCAGATTCCCTAGTCTGGTTATACTGCTTTTACACAGGCGTGGCCCAGGCTCCTTACTTTTTGTGTTCTAATACACTATCTTTCTCATGCTTCTCTAACAATTCCTTCTCCCTCAGTTGAGTTAGTTTGGAGAGGAGGCTCTGTTGGGTGTGCCGTGTCAATGGACAAGGTTAACTAATGTACAAGAAGGCTACTTTCTGAGAAACAGGTAGAAAATATAAAGGCCCTCACATCCATTCAAACACCAAAGATGGGCCAGTGAAAGCTCACTAAGTAGAAAGCCATAGTGAGGTTGTGAACTTTCACATGGTCATGAGAAGAAAAAGATGAAGACATTCCAGGATAATTCTAATAGAATGTGTGTCCATACCTTATTGTCTTTGCCTTATCTAGAATGTCACCAAATATCCATGTAGGGGTACTATGGATACTCATCATATACTAACTATGGATCAGCAGGACCAAATACCAAAGGAACATTAACATACATAGAGTATATAAATAGATAGCATTTTTAGTCTGTGACTGGGGTCACCTCCAGATCACACACCCTGGGATCCAGATCCTTCGCTTGACTCAGACTTTTGAAATTATCTTCAGAATGTGTATTTCAAATATCTTCCATCTTGATTTATTAAGTAGTTCAGCTGATAATTACTTCTTTAGATGTGGAAAGGTCCTTTGTATGATCAAAACAGGGTTGCAGCCCCACATCTTTCACTAGGAGCAAAGATTCTAAGTCTTTTCTCCACATTCTATTATATGCTCACATGCATACAATCTTTCCTCCTCTTGAAAATATAATCATGAAGTATGTGGATACATATCAAGGGCTTTATTGATCATGACAAACTTGACAAAGGCTGTAGACAAAACATTACAAGCTTGTCTGTGGAGTCATGAGTACTATATGACATTAATAGAGTCCATCAAGAGGTAGGATATTGGATCTGACAGGACTAACTGCATAATGATGGCTTAAAAATTGACTGTGGTGTACCCAATCAAGCACAACTGAAAAAGGAAGAAAACAGCCAATGATGGCTGTGGTGTATAGACTTGGCACAAGACATTTTGCAGTAAGGTTAAAGTTCAAAATCAGTAAGGGAAGATAAACAAAGAGCTGGAATATTTCAGTAGATCCTTAAATGTTTTTATGAGGCTTAGAAGGAAGACCTGATTTAAAACAACCACCCAATGCTCCCCAGGCTATGACACAATAAAACAACTTATGTATGCAAGGACCCAGTGTGATAAATTCTGTCCCCATGTATTTCTAAATAGCAGGAGGCTTTGGACACAGAAAGCAAAACTGGAGTCAGATTGAGGGAGATTACCACCTGCAGAGGCTAAATGCAAAGGCAGATAGCTTAGTCAGAAACAGGTCCACAAGGGTTTGTTTCCAATTCTCTGTGACAGCAGCTCCCAGCACCATGCTGCTTCCTTCCTCCACCACTCTTTCCTGGGAGCCAAGTTAAAATTTCATGTCTCATGATCATCTGCTTTGTAGACTGGCTTGTCAGTAAGGTTTCATAGATCTAGGATAATAGAGGACACAGATTTAGGAATTTTAATTTTCTTTTTCCAGGGCTTGGCAGTGGGGAATTCATTTTTTTAAGAGTCTGTTTTCCATGATCCCTGATCTATTATTCTTGGTTTAGGAAGAAATGGAATACAATGGGATATAGTAATCAACCTATTTTGAGGCAGGGTCTGAAAATTCTTCCTGTTGAATGGTATAGAAGGCACACTTAGGATTAAATGTGTACAGAGAGTCATAGATGAAATTAGATTGGGGGTATTGGATTTGTTCTAATCCACCATTTCCATGCCGAATTGAATTGGAATTAGAATAGAGCATCCACCTAAAGCATTCCTAAAGGAAGCTGTATGTTGCTTCCTGTGTCTAAATGGGAAACTAGACTAACCATTAGCTGGTTCACAGTTCAGTTAGGAACAAATAGGAAGCCACCATCTAGACCTTACAAGAAAGGGATACAGAAGTTAATTTAAATTCATATTTCAAAATATAAAAAAGGTAGATGGACTATAGAGTACAAAGTCCTTGAGACAGTTTTCCATTGTGGTGGTTTGAAGAAGAAAGTGCATAATAGATTGAGATGCTTGAGTACTTGATTTTCATCATGTCAAGGGGGACTTTTAATACCCCAAACTCCAAAAGACAGTTAATATATCTGGAAATGAGCTCACCCTCAACTATAGGAAGCCAACACTGCTCAGGAACTTAGGAAACTGGTTTCCATCTGCCAAAATGAATTATTTCTCTTATCTCTAGCAGAAGGGACATGTGGCCACCTGTGGAGTATATCAGCATATCAAAGCCCATGCTGGCCTCCATGTTCTCTCAGTATCACAAGTACATGTTCATACATTTCAAAGTCCTCACTAGCATCCTGTCCCTTCTCACCTCCTCCTCTATTCTAAACTCTCTCCAGCTTGTGGGCTCCCCTGCTACCCCTGCAGCTATTCATCTTTTTTTTTATAGCACAGCTATTCTCACCATTATCTATCTATCTATCTATCTATCTATCTATCTATCTATCTATCTATCTATTGACCTATCATTATCTATCTATCTATCTATCTATCTATCTATCTATCTATCTATCTATCATCTATCATCTCTTGCTATCCCTGTTTCTGTGCATGCACACACACACACACACACACACACACACACACACACACACACACACACAATGTTTCTTCTACTTGCTCTCTCTTATTCTCTCTTGCTATGCTCCATTCTCTGTCTCTTGCTGTCTCCTCTATTCTCTCCTGCTCCTCTAGTCCTGGCCATGTTCAACCTCCTAGCCATGTTTAGTCTGCTTCTTTTTCTCTCTGTTCTCTCTCATATCTATAATAAAAACCTTAATCATATCATGGAGTGGTCATGTCAGCAGTTTCTTTACTACTTCTCATCACATACAGTTCCCACTTGGTGTTAACGTTTAGGGAAGCTTAGGAGGTATGGCCTGGCTAGAGAAAGTATGTCACTGGGATGAGCTGTGAGGTTTCAAATGCCATACACCATTCTCATTTCACTCCCTGCTTCCTGCTTGTAGTGTAAGATATGATATGAGCCTTCTGCTACTCCAGCTGCCAGGCAGCATAGTCTCAGGGTATTAGTTAACTAATACACATAGTCTAAAGAAACTAGTTGTAAAAGTCAAGATAATTAGACTTGGAGAGATGACTCAGAGATTAAGAACACTTGAACGTCTTACAAAGAACCCAAGTTTGATTCCCAGCAACAATATGGTGTTTCACAACCATCTGTAATTCCAGTTCTAGGAAATCTAATGCTCTCTTCTAACTTCAGTGGGTACTGGGCACATAGGTGGCACACATAAATACATGTAGGCAAAACATTCACATACACAAAGTTAAAGAAAAATTAAATACAAATAATTCAGTCCCCAGAAATTGGTCATTAGCATGGCTAATTATTATTATTTTTTATTATATTTGTGCTTTAATTTTACACATCAGCTATGGGTTCCCCTGTCCTCCCCCCTCCCATTCCACCCCCACCTTCCCCCCATCCCCTCCCCTCCACTCCAATCTCCTCCAGGGCCAAGACTCCCCTGGGGATTCATTTAAACCTGATGGATTCAGTACAGTCAGGTCCTGTCCCCTCCTTCCAGACTGAGCAAAGTGTCCCTGTGTAAGCCCAAGGTTCCAAATAGCCAGCTCATGCACTAAGGACACGTCCTGGTCCCACAGCCTGGATGCCTCCCAAACAGTTCAGGCTATTCAATTGTCTCACTTATCCAGAGGGCCTGATCCAGCTGGGGGCTCTGCAGCCTTTGGTTCATAATTCATATGCTTCCATTCGTTTGGCTATTTGTCCCTGTGCCTCTCCAATCTTGGTCTCAACTATTCATGCTCTTACAGTCCCTCCTCTTTCTCGACAACTGGACTCCTGGAGCTCCACCTGGGGCCTGGCTGAGGATACCTGCATCCACTTCCATCAGTTATTAGATGAGAGTTCCAGCGTGACCATTAGAATGTTTGGCCATCTGATCACCAGACTATCATGGCTAATTATTAAGAGTGTGATCCATATACCCCTTCTTCCCCAGTTGGTATTCCCAACACTACTCTTTCATATATTATAATATGAGATGACACATGTATTACTTATTTTTCTAGCTGATATGACAAAGTACCTAACAATTCATTTTAAGGTAGGAAGAGCTTGTCTGGGCTCATGGTTAAAGGGTACTGTCCATCATGGTGGGGAAGACATAGTATCAGGTGTGAAAGGAAGCTGATCACATTGCACCCATACCTAGGAAGCAAAGAGAAATAAATGCAGGTACTCTGGCAGCTTTCCCCTTCTTAGTCAACCACACACCTAAGTGTAACCTCAACCCTTTGTAAAGAATCCCTCATAGACATGTACTGAGGCTGGTCTCTTAGGTGATTTTAGTTCCTGTTGAGTTGGCAATGAATATTAACCACCGCACCATGGTAAGGAATGACGATGTCAGAATAAGGAATCTCTCCTCGGTTTCTGCATCTTTTACTATTCTAGGAACTTGTCTGGAAGGCAGTTGAATTATTTAGATTACTTGACAGAACGAATAAAGAAAAATCATGCTGCTCTCTGACACAGTACGTATCAAATGGTGACCAGGAGGCAACTAAGGGGGTGGATGTGTGCTACTAAAGTTATCCCTGCAAATAACATCATCAGAAAATCTGACTGTAGTCAAAGAAACAAGTGCATGAATGTCTGCAGCTTCATCTCCATTGTTGTTGCATTCTGCTTATGTTTTGGGCCTCATGCACACTTCACTCTAGCTGAGGACTCTTTGGCAAGGGCCATCACCGATTCACAAGTAATCTGGAATAGTCTGGCCCCTGGGCTCATCATTCATTCACTTCTCAGCTGGAAGAAGGATGGTAAAGTGAAAATGGCCTCAAGAGTTGGGAAGCACATGGAATTTAAAAATAAATTATCTTTCTTTCTTTCTTTCTTCCTCATCGGGGGAAAACACTTTGGTGCTGTGGTACAGTGATTATAATGATGATGGTAATACTAATGACCTCTTACTTTGATGCATTGTGATTTGTAAAGTGCTTTTCATTTACATTACTTCTGACCCTTGGCATAAAATCCTGCATGTGATTAGACTCATTTGACAGTTAAATAGGAAAAGAAAGTGAGGCATTAAGATAAGAGTCCATAGCCTAGTAGCCAGTAGACAGCTTCTGAACTATAGAGTGACATGCATGTCATGTTTTAAAAATGGAAAATAAGTTACTATAATTTAAACGCCCCCAGTTTTTAGGTAAAACAAATTTTCCAACTTCTTAAAAATAATGTTAGGGCCTGGGCACTTGACTTCTAGAGCCACCTCAGGTTGATCATCTTAAAGTAGGGTGTGAGGCCAGAAGTCCCAGCTTCCCCCAGTGCCCTATTGCCCATGACTACCCCTTATCCTCCATGTTTGGACACTGTGCACACTAGAGTTTATAACCAGTTCTCTGGAAAGCTAAGAAAAGTGATTAAGATGAAGTGTAATAAATGGCACAGATAGGAATTGAGACCACAGCCTTGGAACCAAGGCTGTGTCTGCCTCTGTCTCTGTGGTAGTGGTTGTTAAGCAGAATGATTTGATGTGCATTCTGGAGTACCAGGGATATCCACTTTAAATATTCAGGATGTTATTGGATAAACCCTTATTTTTTGATAACATGTAAAGAACAGGGTTCTTAGGAGGTTTCTTGATCTTTCACTGTAATTCTGCCTTTTGGGGGTTAAATCATTGACTATTTGGGTACTTCACAGAGTTCTGGGCTCTCTGTCCCCACATGATGTAATGGTAGAAATATTTAGATTCATTCATCATGTATAAAATGGTTTGAGAATAGTTGCTTTCTCTGTATTTCCCTATATGCCTTTATTCATTCTTCAAATATTCCCTGAATAACTGCCTTGTAATAAGTATTATGCTTGGCTCTGAGGATCTACGTGGCAATTAGGTTGCAGTCAGTTGAGATTTCCAACTAAGTACAAGTGTATGTTAAACATGTGTCATTATGTTTTGTTTTTTATTACTTTGTTTCTGTTGTTAATTGTGTGTATGTGTGTGTTTGTTTGCATTTGTGTACACAAGCACTGTGATCACAAAGACCAGAAGAATGTGCTGCATCCCCTGGAGCTGGAGTTACATGGAATTGTCAGCCACCTGACTTGGCTGCTGAGATCTCAACATGGGTATACTGCCCAACCAATATGTGGTTTGAACACTGAGCCACCTATCTAGCCCTTAACATATATTCTTTTTTTTTTTTTTTAGCTGAGGATTGAACCCAGGGACTTGTGCTTGCTAGGCAATCTACCACTGAGCTAAATCCCCAACCCATAACATATATTCTTAAGCATAGTCCTTACTCAGAGTTTAAATAGAAATCACTCAATTAAAAGGGTCCTTTAATCCTGTGCCATTCATAGTGACCATTAGTAATTAAGATTTGCTTTGCTTAATCTCTTATTTTCTTATTTTCTAAACACACATTAAGGAGTTAATTGTCTGGACATCATATCATAAAATTGGACAATTACTAAAACATTAGTTTTTCAGCCAGGTGTTCTATTTGAGATTGAGAGTAGCTGAAATAGTTGTCTGTGTTTATGAACATATAAGAACTAATGTCTTACGTCCTGTCTCTACCCTAGAGTAACTCAGTGATGAAAACTTGATTGCTTGTGCTTGTTCTCAAAATTTGGCCTTAAGAGCTGGATATGTTGGAACACAGTATCATAGCAACCACTGCTGGGGCAGAAAGATCAAAACTTTCAGACCAGCTTGGGCAACTTAGCACAATTTTGTCTCAAAAGTAAGAATTGCACAAGGAGCTTGGTAGTATATTACTTACTGAACACGGCCTCAGAACACAGGTTATTAGGTACATATTGACATTCATCTAGAGTTGCACTTATGCACATTCAAGTGTATTCAAGTACATTCAAGAAAAGACAACCTTGGGTTAGGAGCATTATTGACAATTCCCTAGTTATAGGCAGTTGTGAGCTGCTGATATGGGTGTTGTTTTGATTTGTAGATTGGTGTTACAAGTAGCTTTATATTACAGTAAAGCTAGACAACAAAAAATAGAGGGTGTTATAAGCTCATTCCACACTGAGTTTTCCAGAAAATACTGGTGGTTTTGAATAACTTTTGATATCAAAATAAGCATAATGAGAAAATGTCAGCATTTAGAAAAAAATTAAAAGGGCACTGTTAAAAATACTTTATGAACTTATAAGAATTGTTTTTGTATGAAAGAAATTACTTTATTTGAATTACTAAGATTTTCTCTTGTTCTTGTTATATTCATTGGGAAAGGCAGGTCTGTATATAGTCTCATCACTAGGACCTATCTTCATATTATTTCTTTTTTTTACTTTTCTTTACTGTTGAGAACAATCATTTTCAACATTAGATGCCCACAGGTATCACTGGGGGAGTTCTGTTAACCCCTGGTTCTCTATTCTCTCTTCTTCCACCAGGTATTCTGCTATAAATAACCAGGTATACTACATGGCCATCAACAACATCTTCAACATTCTCCACAGTGATTCCATTGTGTAGCCAAAATTGAAAAACACTGTCTTAGAAAGTCTTTCCATGTAGCAAAATCAGATAATATTCAGTCATAATTCTTTAAAATGGTCCCATGACCTTATCCTTTACTTATTTCTTTATCTTGTTATTTGAGCTCAATCTAAAACATATATAAAATTTTGGTAAAAATATTCTCAAACTTTCTCTTTTCCTATAGTTCCTGTTTTAGTTCCATCAGATAATTAGTCTCATACCCTACCCCAGAATGCATTATTATTATACTTCAGAGTTAGAAAGTTAAGAGCACAGAAAAAAATTCTGGTCTCAAAGAGTATTGGGGGTGGGTTGTAAGGAGATGCACTTGTTACTTCATTTGCAATCACTTTTAGAACCTAGTCTTGTACTGAGTGAATTGGGTGACGATGAACAGAATAGACCACGCTGTTGACAATCACCAACAGACAGATTCAGTGGAAACTTCCTGTCATTCTAAACAACTCTAAAACTTTTCTGTTGAGCTGTTGCTTGGTAATTGGCTGCTCTACTAAAAGGCTTGTGAATGAGTAAATAAACTGTCAGAAACAGACTTGTAGTCATCATTGCCTGAAACTTGGGGGTCTCAACACTGCGCTCATAGACCTGCTCTAACTTCAGCTTGGAAACAAAGTCATATACCCTCTTCCTTGGAAACACATGATGTTACTACAGACAGCTTCATCGATGTATTTTTGTAATTTTTCCAGTTTCTATCCATCTTAGATTGGCTTATATTCCTAAGACTTAGTAAGTTTAAAATACCAGATTCTGGCTGTTGCTACAAATACTTGTCAGAATCTCTTTGAGATTCCTTACAGACAAACTCAAAGGGCAATTGAATATGTTATATTTCTGAGTATATGCATGCATGACTTTCAGAATTCTTCCACTTTCATCACAGTGCATTATTATTCAAGAACAAGTAGATTTTTTGACATTTTAGTTCAAAATTTGTGGCCATAAAGTCCACAGAATGGAGGGCATGGTAGTCTATCCCAGACACATGCTCATGTCAGAAGGCAGAATTTCAGTGCATGAGGCACCCAGGCTTTGCTGTCAATTTTCACAGAATGTAATGAGGAACTGCAGGCAGCACTCTGCCTTCCTCCTTTAATTATGCATCCAAATATTCATATCCACAAAATACCACTCCTGGAGGCATGGTTTAAGCTAACCATACTACCTAGAATACATTGAATCTTTCAGCTGAAATCATCTGGTGGTCTCATAGTCGAACCTAAAATTTGGTGAAGCAACATGTTTTGGTAATAAAATATCAAACCCTTTGTGGCAAATTATAGAAATCAGGAGAATAAACTGGTTGCAGACTCTGCCTATATGAGGACATTTGTTGATGGTAGAACAAAAATTGATGAAGAGAGGCAATAGTTCCTTGTAAGGCATGCAATCATATGTCTTAGGCATATGTAAACAATGGTATTATGGGCTCTAAAACTAAGCAACAAAAAAATACTTAGTTATAAAACAGTCTTTACTTTGTGATCATTTACCTGGTATCAAGGTAGAAATAATCCATGATAACTAGGTAAGACTCAGATTTGTCTAAGAGGATTACAGGTAAAAGGCCAGCATGGAAACTTTCCAAGTGATGAAAATCTGTATCTTCAGATGCATGAAAATTATATAATCAAAATTCAGTCTCCATGGTCTTAATGGGTGTCATCACTTTGAATTATAAGGGTTGTTGCTGAAGGGTTAGGGAGCTTGTAGTTTACAGCAACAGGGAAAGAAATAGATGGAACACAATAATAGTAGAGATTAAAGGTCGTTTATGGGCTGATGTTTAAATCAATATTATGTCTTCCTGGGCAAAAGAGGTTGTATTGTGGCCATTTCTAGCTAGAAATACATTTGGTTCAAGAATAGGATTGATTATTTGCTCACTTTTGTCCCCAAGATGAGCTTAGGAGAAAGGAAGATTGACACAAATGAATGAGGAGGCAGTTGGAGTTTCCAAACCAGCAAAATTATTGTTGTACCAACTGAGTGATAGTGAAAGCCAGAAGTCA
Source organism: Onychomys torridus (assembly GCF_903995425.1). NCBI lineage: Eukaryota > Metazoa > Chordata > Mammalia > Rodentia > Cricetidae > Onychomys > Onychomys torridus. The sequence goes on along the minus strand of NC_050445.1, from coordinate 101,192,868 downwards.
AGGAATGAAGTCAATAAACACCACTTCAGAAGTGCCTTTCACTTGCCTACATGTGAGAGACAAAGAAGACAGAGATGTTGAAGGTTTTAAGTACGGTTGGTAAATTGGTAAAGAGTTAGGAAACAGAAAGGTTCGTGTGTAGAGTGTTAGATATTCAAAATAAGAGAAATGAGGGCACGCTAGTCAGGGCAACCTCAGATACACTATCAACACTCAGCATAGATAATAAGATGAAAAGAGGGTCACTGGGGGCATTTTGCCAACTTCTGACCTCTCTTTCCCTCTCTTCTAACCTTTGACTGAATCAATAGATGGAACTTGTTCTGAAAGTGCATCATAGCCCCATTGACATTGCTTTCTTTCAGTTATGACAGGAGGATGGCTCAGTTCTCAGGCTTAACCAACACATGAAACCTTTCTTTAGAGAGGTAACCTGGAAATGGTCTTGCATCTTTATTACATAAGCATTTCCAAAGACTATAGTAATGACAGGTTTAGATAAACTGAGATACTCAATACTAGATCAAATGTTTTCCTAGTAGAACAGGATGGTTCTTAGCAGTAAGCTTCACTGTATTTAGGACGGGTTCTGGCTACCAACAGCTATATAAAGTCTGATGATATTGTGCCACTTTCATTATCGTCAATCTGGGTCTTGGATAATCTTTGACAGTATAAGCTTTTCCTTGTTCTAACCAAATGATCATGATATCTATCTACCTTAGTGACCTGTTTTGAGTGTGAACTAAATCAGTTGGTATCAGATTTCATTAGAACTCCATATTGTTGCATAAAATTCAGAAGCTCTTAACTCCATTTCCTAATGACAAGGTTCCTGTACTTTGTGGGGTTTTCACTTCCTTCATCATTAAAGGTGTTTGAAAATCATTTCAGAAGCATTTTAGTCTTTGTGAAGATTAATTTGTCATTTTGGTACTTGATCATTTTTACCTTTATAGAATGAGGCTGTGCAGAGGTTATTAAGAAGGGAGGGAATAATTGCTGGATTCCTCACAGAATAGTCTTTGAGAAGAATTTTTATTTGTATTGATTTTTATATATATTATCATTTCCCTTGAATGAATGGCAGAGGAGGTTTATCAAGCTCAGCTCAAGGGGAAACTCAGTACCTGAACACTGGTCTCTGCAAAGAATAATCACAGCTTTCTGTGTCTGATGAGGTCCACATTCAAATTGTCAGATCTGGTTCTGTGACTGATGGCCATGACTGAACCATGCTCCCTTAGAATGTTCCTGGGGGAAACTGCTCAGAAACATAGTTTGTCACTCTGTGTTATTGGGTTGTACTGCTGATCTTGCATGGGACATGACTGTCATTTCAAACTCACATGCCCCAGGGGCAGAGAAACTGTTGACAGCAACAGGTTGTTGAGGTTGATGAACCCTGTCATCACACTACTTGGTCTGCCTGGAGAATGTCCCCAGTTAGATGTGTCCATGTCAAAAAACCCCAAGTCATGTTTTAACAAGCATGCTTGTTAAAAGAAAAAGCAAAATCTCTGTATCATGTCAGAAGAGCCACCTGATATGGTACAGAAGAAAAACTAAAATTAAGGAACTATTCTATGGCCACTGATCTCATAATTATTTGGTTTTATTTTGACTCTTTAAAAACTTTTATTAAGGTATGTATTTTATATCAAAATTTAATATACATATATATATTTTAAATTTTTGTCATGATATTAATGGTCATATGGTCATACTAACTAATTCTAGAAAGAAAAGCTTCATCTAGCATTCTATACATGATTTTGGGTTTGAGTCTCTGTCAGTTTTCTGCAGTGAAACAAGACTACACCTAAGAGTGACTTTGAAGTCCAAAAAGATGATGGGACCCCACAATGATGATTACATCACTATGATAATGCTACCAAGTTGTCAAACACCATCCAAAGATGGGCTTTGTACTACAAACTGCTCAGGACAATTTTGAGATGGCTAGCTGAGATGATACAGCCTCATTGACTATTTTAGCTATGACTTCAGATAAGCCCTACACTTTCACATTATGCAGAGATTGGACAACAAATGATACAGCTACCTCTTCGAGGACTTAACAATTAAATGAAAAATTTCTTTTCACAATCCCCTAAAAATGCCTTTGCCCTCAGACAGCAAGAAGTAATTTTAAGAACATGATATCCACATTCCCAAGGGGGGGGGTGGTTTTTGGTCATTTAATGAGTTATGGATAATTTTCATTGTTTAGAACGGTTGGTTACAAGTTGTTAATTCATAGTTATTAGGAAAAAAAGCAGAAGAAAGGAGATTAGATTCAGTATTCTTGTTTGAAAAGAAAAAAAAGACATAGATAAGAGGTAGATTATTGAATCTACTTAGAAAAAATAGAAATGATAGGATAAAAGGGCAGATTATTGAATCTATTCTAAAAACGATATAGAAATGATAGGATAAAGGGTCAATTATTGAATCTACTCTGAAAAGACAAAAGGAAGGATATGCATATGATAAGATAATAGTATACATTATTGAATCTATTTTTAAAAAGCAACTACTAGTTTCAAATATTTTACATTGGATTGGATTTTTGTATTTTGTATATTGATACAAATTTGGGATTAATTTTGTTAGAACATACTCTACTTGCATTTTTGTTTTGTTCAAGGTATTGTACCTATACAGCTCATTTAACAATTTAATGCAAATTGCTATTCCTTGAAAGTTATTATTATCAACTAATTAGAATATAAAAAATGCAAGTTAGTATTTGATCACCTATTGCAATTGAACTTGCAGTCATATTAGGTATGTTTTCAACATCAAACATAAATATATTTTAAATAAACAGGTTATCTTCAAACATTTCAAAGATCTACAGAATATGGCATTTAAGATGTTTTAATAACATAGATTCTTTTTTTAAAGAAAACGAGACATGTCTGCTCCTGGAAGCACCAATCTACTTCAGAGAAGATGATGGACATTGAAGAAACTCCATATGGAATTTATTTTCTTTGTGGCAAAGTTATCCACTGGGCAAGAAAATGCTCTTGCCTTGACTGCTCACAGTATGCTGCCTAAAATAGACAAGCAGGACACAAAAGAAAGGACTTCCAAAACTTGCTAAGACAAGGTAGGAAGGCCCTTTAGAAAGTCCTACTTCTTTGGGGGAATGGAGAGGTGGCTCAGAGGTTAAGAGCACTGGCTGCTCTTCAAGAGGTCCTGATCAATTTCCAGCAACCATCTACAATGAGATCTGGCGCCCTCTTCTGGCCAACAGGCATACATGCAGAGAGAACACTGTATGCATAATAAAGAAATAAATTTTTAAAAAATAGAAAGAAAAAAGTTCTGCTTCACAGATGAGTCTGTCAGATATGTTAGACCCATAGACCAAAGATGGATGCCCCAACATTGCAGACAAATCTTGGTTGACTCTTCAGGCAGCCAGTTGTTTCTGTCATTTCTCACATTTTTTGGAAGTCTCGTACTTGCACTTACTGCTTACTTAGGTAATATTATTTCCTTCTCAGTTTCTGAGGGAATTGAAGATTAGATAGTTATATAGTTTTCCATGTTAAATTCAGAAAAGAAAGTCATTAAAGATGTGTAAAGTGTATGAGTTTAAAAGATAGTTTTTGGTTGGTAATATAAGTTAGGCTGGAAAGTGAATTAGGTACAACATTTTGAACTCACCCAAATAAGATAAATAATGAAGTACTTTCTCTGAATCTGGCAAATGTTAATAGACTGGACATTGTTTCTTTTTTGTTTGATTTTGAGACAGGGTTTCTCTGTGTAGCTTTGGTGCCTTTCCTTGAACTCACTCTGTAGCCCAATCTGGCCTTGAATTCACAGAGATCCACCTGCCCCTGCCTCCCAAGTGCTAGGATTAAATGCATGTGCCACCATCACTCAGCTAGACTGGACATTGTTAATGTAATTCTTGACTGTATATATTGTATATACTTACTATATATAGTTTTTCTTATATTAGTTATAACCTTCTTTTATTATTTTAGAGAAAAAAGGGGAAATGTGATATATTGTGTACCCTAATAAACTTGCCTGAGGATCAGAGGACAGAGCCAGCCACTAGATTACGAACAGAACCAGGCAGTGGTGACACATGCCTTTAATCCCAAAAAGTGATGGCAGGGCAGAGAAAGGTCTATAAGGCACGAGGAGACAGGAACTAGAGGCTTTTTGGCAGAAGTGTCCCTTTCAGCTAGAAGCTTTTTCAGCTGGAGTCTTTCAGGTGAGGACTCAGAGGATATCAGTCAGAGAATTCATGGAATAGGTGAGGTGAGCCATGGCAGTGGCTTGTTCCTTTGTGTCTCTGATCTTTCAGCATTTACCCCAATATTTGGTTCCAGGTTTTTCATTAAAGACCATTTAAAATTCATGTCACAGCTGCCCTTCGCCTGCATAGTGAGAGTTTCTTGAAAATCTATGTTAGGAAGGATCTTTTCCCATTAGTTTCTTTGGGATTTGACAGGGCCTTTGTGCATGATTGATTTCTTAATAACGGGTAGTGTCCAGCACCTTAGAATTAATGTTATCAGAGGAAGTCATGCAACAAAAAACATTCACATGTTCCTTGAACAAATAGCTGACCTCATATGTTTGATTCTTTTTCAAAAGAAAATATTCTCATCAAGTTACCTCTAACACATTCTTGTAGAAGTTGGAGTTTTGGTATTTAGGGGAAGATTCATTTTATTGTTACCTCCCCTCTGATGCATGTCTATTAAATACTCTTTTGATGCCTTTTAGGGTGAAAAAGACAGCCAGAGCTTAGAGTGTCTCTGTTCATCTGGAATATTGCCATTCCAGGAGCCCAAAGTTAGGAGCTATTTTCATATCCACCCCCCAAAAAAACCCCAAACTTTTGGAAATAATTCTCTTTCAAGACATAATTTTAGTAGACAGAGTGTTTATGTATTCATTAATTGCTAGCTAGTGTGGAAACTCTGAAAATGAGTTGGGCTTGTCATGTTGTCAGGGGCTCCAAGTCAGTTAATATGAGGGCTGAGTGTCTAGGTGACTACCTATACCTCCAGTTAACAGAATTATTCTAGGTTATCTTTGAAACTCCAGGCACATGTTTTAATGGTAAGAATTTTATAGTTAAAGAGGTACTTGTGATTAGGAGATTCTCTAAAGTATATGGACATTTGTCATCAATGTCAAAGGTGTGCTAAATCTTTCTACAAAGCTAAAAGTCTGATGAGGACATCTAAGAATCTGCATCATTGCATTTGCAGTGGTCTTAATGTAGAGAATCAAAACTACACTTATTTGACCACTGGAATTTATTTATCTTGTATACAAACAATTATAGTCACTGATTTCAGAATGAGCTTGAGTGTGTATCTAGGTACTATTATATGTGATGGAAGCAAATGGGATAGCTAAAGCCCAGCAAGGAGGAAACACAAGAATAGTTGTCTGTATGCTTCCCTTATCTTGTCAGGGGAGGAAAAGCTAGAGCCTAGAGTAGGAAATGATGCTATAAAGAAATTGAAGTTCAAGTTAGATCTTGAAGGATAAATGGTAATTTAGTCTGATAGATAGGATGCATGTAAAATTTAAGTGTTCATTGAGATTTTAAAAACCTACTGATATGGTTTGCCATAAAACTATTTCAAAGAATCCATTTTTCTAAAATGTGCTAGTTTTGAAAATTTTGGGCTCTTTCAAAGTTGTAACTTAGATGGACTTTTTGTGGCAGTATAAATTAACTTATAACCAGTTGAACAGGTGTGGGGTTAGTTTAAGATGGTATGAATCAGAGAATCCTGGCCCTCAGGTCAGTGAGAATCATTCCAACAGGGACTGGTGTTTATCATCTGAAGATGCTACATAAAAAACATTGGAACTCTGTTGTAGCCTTCAGTGGAGAAATAATGGATTTCTTCTTAAATACTAGTGACAGTATCGTCTCATGAAGTTAATTAAAAACGCCTTTTTATTAAAGACTTAGGCAGTTGTGACAGCTCTGTGCCTCAAAGTTCTTGATGAAACAGCCATAGTCATTAATGTCACTCAAGTTTCTGCTGGCTGTTAGCCCCTGTTTCTTTATTCATGAGACAGATTTTATCTAATTTCATTCATGTAGTCCACTATTTGTGATTTTCTAAGGATATCTACTCATGGCCAGTTGCTTGCTTTATGTATCTGTTTCCTGATGCTTTTTCCCTAAGGAATTCTCTGTAGCTATGTGGTCTCAGATAGTAGGCACATGTAATGACTTGAACAATTTACAGGGATCTCAGTTCTCCTACCAAAACACATGAAGCTTGCAACCTATATGAGGCTTTGGCTGCCATTTTGTGTAGTGGTATTCTGCACACACTTTGATTAGCTTTGTCTACCTACCATATTGTCATAATAGATTACCCAGGGACTGTCTGATCACATTCTTTGAATGCTTCTGTAATGCCAGCTATCTATTTATTCTTGTGGATAGAATGAATCTTAACTATTCCAATTCTTACTGAAAACTGAAAGTATTTAAGGATGATTTGGTCTATCAATGATTTTGCTGGTATTTAAGAAACAGGCTCCTTCTTGATCTCAGAAAGAACGAGATGGTAAGTGACAACTTAGCAGAGTAGTGATCAGTTGGTGGTGAAGAACAGGTGAGGAGTGGATTGGTAAACTACCTGGGATGAGATAACTATATTTACATGGCCCTGAATTGAAAAGTATTGCTTCATGCAATTTTTGTTTGTTTTTTTTGTTTTGGTTTTTTTGAGGCAGGGTTTCTCTGTGTGCCTTTGGAGCCTCTCCTGGATCTCACTTTGTAGCTCAGGCTGCCTCTGCCTCCTGAGTACTGGGATTAAAGGCATGAGCCACCACCGCCTGGCTCATGCAACATTAAACCTTACGTGGAAAGAAGAGAAGCACAAAATGGACATTAGGGTACAACTCTATGTGTTAATTAATAGCACAGTGTCAGTGTTTCTACAGATTTGATTTCCATTCTATGGAAATGAGTTCTAGAATGCTTCTCGTATACCAAATTAATAATGGCATCTTCATAACAAAAGAAAGCATAACACAAAGATTAATTGGTGTATTTTATTTCAAGCTACTGTCAATGTCTATTGATACATATATGCCCCAAGGTCAAAGAAAGCTCTATTGATTACAATATAATAAAATTGAAGAAAATGAACTTTCTAAAATGAAGCAATGATAATAATAATTAATAATAATAATAATAATAATAATAATAATAATAATAAAGAAGGAAGGGTCTGCTTGGAAGGATCTTGTTACTAAATCACTGGGTGAGTACAAAGAAAGGAAGGAGTGAAGGTGCTTTCTGAGGAACCATCAGCTGTTCTTTGGAGATATGCATTGGTATCCTCTCATAGGTTACTGTGCATAGCAGCCAAAGAAAGATGCATTTGGTCTGGTTTTCAGAAGCTGCATGGAGTAGTGGAGAATCGAAAGGACTTCCATGTACAGAGATTCAGTCATTCCAGGGTCATTCTTCCCTCCTCTTGGGCCTTCATGTTTGCTGGCACACAAAGTTCTCTGTCCATTATCCCAGTGGGTCTCCCTAAGATCTAGTTGCCTTCCTCTCTCCTTTGGTACTGTTCAATGGTTAGGACAGAATTCGGAACAAACTTTCCTAATTTCAAATCTTGCCTGATGAAGGAAAACATTATATATATATATAATACTTATGTGATTGTGTCCACAACTTGTCCTTTGAAAAGTTCATGTCTACTATTTCTCTTACTCTACTATCTTCATTAATAGGTTCCCATTGAATCTTCATTTTACATGTTAGCAAAAAGATGCAAAGCAATGTTTATCTTGATCTTACTAGTGAGTGATACTAGTGAGTGATTAGGTTATCCCTAATAGGTTTGTGTATCTGAAGACTGGTGTTTGGGTCATCAGAAGATCCACTTTCAGAAAGAATTAATGCATTTCAGAACCTTAATTAGTTCTGATGAGGACAAGTTCTCATAACAAGAACCTCCAACCTACGAATACTGCTGGCCTATAAACCTACCAATATTGTGATATACCCAAAGAAACCCTCACTACAGGCCAAACTGTAGTATTTAAGCATTTTGTAATAGCAGCAGAAATCTAATAAAAGCAGTATACTCTGTTGGATTTGCTCCAAATCAATTTCCCATGTTTGTAGGATTCTTGAAAACTCTCCTATCATCTCACTCTTTGTTTTGTACACTCTACAATAGGTGTTCTCAGCCTGTGGGTTGGGACCCCTTTGAGGGTCACACATCATATAGGCTGAATATCAGATATTTACATTATGATTCATAACAGTAGTAACATTATAATTATGATGTAGCAACAAAATAATTGTATCATTGGGAGTAACCATAACATGAGGAACTGTATTAAAGTGTCACAGCATTAGGAAGGTTGAGAGTCTCTGTTCTATAGCTTTTTGAGATGAGTCAAATGTACACATTTGCTTGAACATCTCAGACTGAGAACAATTAGAACTGCTCACCTCTATAGCATTCTTGTCCTACAAAATGGATCCTCTATATTATGGAGGTTAATTTTCTTGGTTTTTAAAATTGGAGTCAAGTTATAATCTATTTCTTTTTTCTTACAAAACCTTCTGAACATACTAACAATATAATCCATACACTTTTTCACAGTGTCTGAGTCCCCATTCAATAAAGCTCTTGACTATATCACTCATCCTTGCATAGGTCCACTTTATCATATGGAGTAAATAGAACCCTATCTTCCTACAGAGCTTCTGCATTCAGTTATAGTCTATCAGGGGTAGTCTCTTTAAGGACAAAGTTAATTTGATGCTCTCAATGCCATACTCCTTTCCTTCATGATATTCACTGTGACTTATATACATAAATGCTCTCTCTTAACTGCCATTTTCCTTATTATTTTATCCTAGCTTATCCATAGCTCCACTTCTTGGGCTATTTGGTAAAATCCAAAGACAGTTTTGGTTGTCACAAGTAAGAAAGAGAAATTTGCTGGCAACTTCTGGTAGATGGGGGCCAGGAATGCAGCTAAACAGCCTACAAGTGACAGGATACTTCTCCTTCCTTACCCTCCTTTAATCAGTAATCGCTTGATGTGAAATGTCAGTAGTGCCAAGATTGAGCAAACACTGGAACTTGGTGAAGGCTCATTCCATTCCTAACTTGTTCAACACTGTGATCTCAGCACCTACCAAAGACCCTAATAAATGAAGTACACCAAAGAGCCCCTAACATCTCCATAGGGCTCAGATATTTCCATGAGGCTTACTTCATCAGGGTGGTCTTTATTAAACTACCTTTGGTTGGAGTCCCATAATGGTTTGCATTGCAGGCTACTTCCATGGGAGACATTAAATGCTTTGCGGTCAGAATCCATGCCTTGTGCAATGTTAAAGATTATATAAAACAGAAGCTTCCCCCAGAAAATAGGTAAGCTCCCTGCAAGGCATAAAGAACAAATCACAAAGACTCTCAACTGGCTGTTTACTCACTAGTATTCTGTGGACTTGCTATATAACTGGATAGGGCTTTGGTTCCCCTGATTTCTGGTCCCACAGCTAATGAGACAAATGGTCTCTGACCTAGCAGTCAGCCTATTTGGAAAACTGTCTACTCTGAAACAGAAGAGATTCAAAGGAGCCTGAATGTGATGGATTCACAATACTTCCCCTTTTTATATCATGCAAGGGGGTTGCAGGAGTGATTCTATTTGGCATTCTGAAAGAGAAAATTGCCTCTGTACCTAATGGATTGACTATCTGTTGTTGCCAGGTGGACAAACATAAATTAAAGCTATGCAACATTTGCTGAATGCCATGTAATACTGAATGTCAGCTACAGCCTGAGAGTCAACAGTTTCTGTCCAAATCCCCATATCTTTATGGACTTGGGAATTTGTCTCTTCTTTCCCTGTGTGACAAGATGGAGCACCATCACTGATCATGTGACAAGCTTTCCTTTAAGTCAGGTTGGCCCACCTGGTAATGATCCATCTCAGACAATCAAACCTTTCTTTCCAGGTACAAGTTATTTCCCTTCAATAAATAACCAGAGAAGATATGGGCAAGTGTGCCAGGCAGTGTGGTAGGCAAGCTCAGCAGAGATGCAGGTTGCCACTAACACCTAACTGTACCATCACACTCAGATGTGAATTTGTACAAACTTGACAGAACACAGAGGATAGTGCATTTGAGGAAAGCTCTGTAAACATATTTTTAAAAATCACATTTTCTTACTCTGTCATTTGTGCTCCTATGAAGGCTTGCCTTCTTGAGTCTCTTTCATATCTTAAATTATTTAAACTTAAAGTTGAAAATCATCCTCATCAAAAAATATTATGTGTCTGATTATTCTAACAATGCAACTTCCTTTAAACACCATCTCATCTCTAACTTGGTGAGAGACTAATGATTAATTCAAATTAACTTCCTCCAAAGCCAGAGTAGTATGTGTTACAAAACACCAAAGTGAGCCAGCTGAAAGTTTTTAATTTTCCCTACTTATTAGCTATCTGTTCCTGGAATAAATTGAAGGTGTTAATTTCCCAAGTTTCAAATATCTTTTAAAATGCACTAGGCAGATCAAGGGGGTGGGATGGGAGGCTGGAATTTAAACTAACCATTGTGTCTCTGACACATAATTAGGAAATTTAGTTGGATTTTTCAGCATTCTGTTGGCTTCTGAGGCATCACTAGAGCCTATATAAGATGCTCTGGTCCATAAAATACTGAGATGAATGTGGTACCTCAAGTTCTATACCAACTTGTTATGGATTGAGCTGTGTCTATATCCCTCAATACATCTGTCAATACTCTAAATGTACTTGGCAACCATACCATGCCAAAATAATTAAGATTGTTAAGAAATCATAGGGTCCCCATCCTAATCTCCCTCCCTGATCTAATCTTGTAATCTCTCTCTCTCTCTCTCTCTCTCTCTCTCTCTCTCTCTCTCTCTCAGATACAGTGAGCAGGCTGTTGCTGTTCTTTATAAGCCATCTACAGAGTCTGGCCCAGGAGGCAACTGGGTCTGAAAACTGTGAGAAAGATGTCTGGAAGCAACTGGGTCTGAAAATAGTAAGAAAATGTCTGCTGTTTAAACCACCGAGTCACAGGTATTTATTATATCAGTCTGGGCTGGCTAATACACACCTGATTTGCTCATATAGTTCTGTGAATGATGCTAAAATTTTAAATGATGACAGCAGCTGGCTTAAACACCATACATTTTAAGGACAAGTTGTCATGTGACCTCTTTCCTTAACAGAGTTTGTATAAGTAATATTTTGTAACAGAGTGGAATCATCTTGCCTTTTGTAGATGATCTCAAAGTTTAGTGGTAGAGTTGGTAGAAATACACAGTATACTCACACTTTTCTCAACAAGATAGGAAAAAATCATGAATAAGAGAGAACAATAACCTTCAGTCAGGGCTGGTGACCTGAAGGAGGCATGCTGATATACAGTTAAGTGGCTGCTTTTGTGCCAGGTTAATGGAGCTGAACAGACTGTGGTGCAGTGATATCATGGAGTCTGGCCCAGGTACTCAGAACACACAAGGGTTGTTGGAGCTTTCTATTCTTCTGTCTCCCCTAGCCCCTCTCATTGCAATGTAGAATAACTGAACTGAAAATTTTCACAATGACTTCTGGCTCACCAACACAGGTTTTACAACTGAAGGAGCTGAGGCGAATACAGTTGTTGCTGATGTTGTAGAGGGACAGCTTTGCTAGTCTACCACTCCCTTTGCCGTTTAGTTTGCTGTCACTACCAAGTTTCTGGTGCTGGGTGTGCAGAGATGATGAACAAATGGCCAGTTCTTAGTACAGCCACCTTGTCAAGCTTTTTACAAGTCCTCTCTGAGCCACCATACACATAGCAGATCTTCAGAAAAAGTATGCTATATCAGGAGGTGATATTTATAATCTAACCAAAGTTTTTATCTCTCATTTTAAGTAAAAGGAAAGATAACTGTATGTTGATAGTTTCAGGGAAAATTACCTTAAGTTGTATAGAAACTATATTGTATAGACATCTTGGAAACAGTGCTCTGGGACTCAAAATTCAAGTAAGTATGATTTGCATACAGGTATCAAAAGTACATAGATTTACAAAGGATGCAGATGGTGGAGCAACCTGGGCTGAAGTGAATCCCCCAAATTGTCCTTGAGGTTTTAACCCCTGACTAGTCACTGGGATGTGACTGTATCTCAAGAAAGCACCATAAAAAGACAGTTAATTCAAAGGAGAATCCATGATATATGATTCTGTCATCTGATATGATTGCTCCCTCCCTCCATCTAAGAAAAGAAGGTTTGGAAACAGTGTACACCGAGGAAAACCATGGGTAGACAGAAGCTACAGGATAAGGCACTGACCAGGTTTATATCCAACTTGTAGCTTCCACAACTGTGAGAAAATGCATTTCTGTTGGTTTCTTGAAACTTTTGGGACCTCATAGTTGAAATGCACATTCAAGAGTTTCCAGAGCTCTCAGTTCAGGCTAATCATAGGTGTCTGGCTTTCATGCTGAGACAATGTCTCTCATACTGACCCTTCTGTACCTACAGAGGGAGCTTTCTCCTTGTCTTTATGAATATGAAATGTTGCTCTTCCAATAGAGAATCATTATCTCCCAAGACATCTAACTTTAATAAGCTAACAAGAACATTGGGAACAGGGGCCATGATCTCTGTCCTCCCTCCACAGAGAGCTGGAGTGTTAATTTGCACTGCAGGAAACATGACTGCACTGTTTCTGCCACCTAAGGCCTGAGCCTGATTTCAACCAGGTGCAGATCAATAAGTAGGAAAATTAAATGAACTGTTTCTTTGGGGTTGGGTCTATAAATTCCCAGTGATTAAAATAAAAAGCTCTAAGGGTTTTAGGAGTGAAGCCACAGAACCCTGACATAGAAGGATGGATTTTAAAAACATAGATGAAGAAGCTAAGGGTCAAAGACTTACTCTAAGCTCTGTAGTCTGGTAATAGGTTGAGGTGGTGCTGCAGGATGGCAATCTTTTTTCTCACTCAACCATCAGCACCCCTGTTGTGTAATATTTTGTTTGTGTTCTGACGAATAAAGCTTACTTGGACTCAGAGGGCAGAGCTAGTTAACCACAGAGATTTGGAGGACTGTAGAGAGGGACAGAAGTGTTAAGGCAGGGCTGAGACAGGCTCTGGGTCTTTTTAGTCAGAGGATGGAAGGGGTAGTTAAGTCTCTGGTAGCTGCTCCCCTGCTTCTCTTATCTGTTAGGGATTAACCCCAATATCTGACTCCTGATTTTTATTGGTAAGATTAATTAGATTTATGTATCACCCTCTTAAGAGCCAAAAGCAAAAATGTTCATTGCTTCAGAGCTCCAAGAGAGCTTTGTGGTTTGGGCTAATGTTAGACTTTGGCATGTGTGGTTTGAAAGAAAATGGCTTCCATAAGGAGTGGTAATATTAGAAGATGATGTTTTGTTGGAGTGGCTGTGGCCTTGTAGGAGGAAGTGTGTCATTGTGGGAATGGGCTTTGAGGTCTCCTATGCTCAAGCTATGCCCAGTGTAGCATACTGACTCCTTCTGCTGCTTGTGGATCAAGATGTAGAGCTCTCAGCTCTTTCTCCAGTACCATGTCTGCCTGCATGCCATGACAATAATGGACTCAACCTCTGAAACTGTAAGCTAGCCACAGTGAAATATTTTCCCTTATAAAAATTACTATGATCATGGTGTCTTTTCATAGAAATAGAAACTGTAAGAAAGCAGGAAATATATTAGGTACTCTTTATGTATTAATTTTTCTTCAGCATAAGCTTATCTTTAAAAATTCTACCTACTATGACCCTACTCTTAAGTGAGACCATTAGGGGGGATCCCTCCTCAATTCTACATGGGTGGCATCCTTATAAGGCAACATTTGGGCACACACACATATGAGGTACCACTGTGTGAATATGAAAGAAAATGCTACAGATGGCCACAGGAAATAGTAACCAGACTGTAACAGGTTCTTCTTTCTATCTTTCAGCTATAAGATGATATGGAAATATAGGATATAGATATGATAGAATGAAAGAGTGGATTGCTGAATCTACTTTTAAAAAGCAACTTGTTTAAAAATGTTTTACATTGGTATAGATTTTAGTTTATTGATACAAATTTAAAGTTAATTTTGTTATACTGTATGTATATTGCTACTCTTATTTAAGGTATTATGTTTGTACAGCTCATTTGAAATTGTAATGGATAATTAAGAAATACAGATTAATAATTGGTCTTCTATGATAGTCAAACTTATAGTCATGTTAAGTTTTCTAGGTATACATAGATATACTTCAATTAGGTAGGTAATCTTCAAACACTTCAAAGGCCTACAGAATACGGCATTTAAAATGTTAGACTTTATGGTCAGTGAGACATATCTGCTCCTGGCAGGACCAATTTACTTCAGAGCACAAGATAGGCATATACTCTATGTGGAGTTTATCTTCTTCTTAGCAGAAATAGCCATTTGGGCAAGAAACTATTTTTGCCTGGACTGCTTGACAAAATGTTGTATTGACTAGACATGTAGGACCCATAGAAAGGTGACCACTGAACTTTGCAAAGAGATGGTCCTTAAGGTTCCTGCTTCACAGAAGAGACTGCCAGACATTCTACGGGACACAGAGAGAAGCAACTGAGAGACTAGGCCTGTAGGCTGAAGATGGATGCCCCAACATTGCAGAATAACTTTGGGTGACTGTCCAGGCAGCCAGCTGTGTCTGACATTCTAGATTTTTGGAAGTTGTTTACAATGCTCTTCCTGTTTACTTAGATAATATTATATCCTTCTGGGGTCTTTGATATAGTTGAAGACAAGTTATAATTTTCCTTGGTTGTGATAAATGATAAATCAGATATGAAACTTTAGACTCACAAATATAGGATAGATAGAATATTTTCTTTAATTTTACAAATACAAATAGATTAGATATTATAACTGTAATTCTTGCTTGATAACTATTTTATTATATAATTTTAATATGTTGAAGTTAAAACCTTCCTTTTAAATAGAAAGAAAAGGGGAAATGATGGGTGATGTCACTCTGTATGCTGTGAATATGTTGCTCTGATTGGTTGATAAATAAAATGCTGATTGGCCAGTAGCCAGGCAGGAAGTATAGGTGGGATAAGCAGACAAGTAGAATTCTGGGAAGAGGAAGGCAGAGTCAGGAATTGACAGTCAGACACAGGAAGCAAGATGTGAGGCAGAATTGAGAAAAGGTACCAAGCCATGTGGCTAAACATAGATAAGAATTCTGGGCTAATTTAAGTATAAGAGCTAGCCAGTAATAATCCTGAGCAAATGGCCAAGCAGTTATAAGTAATATTAAACTTCTGTGTGATTATTTTATAAAAGGCTGTGGTACTGTGGGTGAGAGATTTGTCCCAACCACAGGTCAGGTGGGACACAGAAAATCTTTCAGCTACAAGATGATAAGTGCCTTTTGTTTCCACAACTTAGTACTCAGAGGCTTTGTATCCCTACACTAGATGACTTGTGTTTTTCCCCTATAAAGTATTCCACATGGTGGTTTCACAGCTCACAATATTATAGTATGAAGGGAAGGGAGAACTCTAGCTGCCTTCTAAATATTTTATCCTGGGGAAGACACACCCTCCACTTATGGAATTCCTATTTCATTGTAAATAAAATGGCTAACTTTGACCAAGTACCAGTTCATGGATGATATTGTCACAGTAAGGTCCTGTGAGGGAGAGCCAGTGCCCAGGCTGGAGAGACCACAGGTTAGAAAATGCTCAGCCCAAGATATCAGCTCCTGAGATTTTTTTAAAAATCTCTTTTAGATGCGTTATGACTCTTAGATTTATTTTTCTCTTATTTTCCACATAGTTTCTCTTCCCTCTAGTAAAGGCCTCACTCATATTTCTCAAGCTCCAGACATAGTGCCTTTCTCAGAGATGGAAATACTTCATTACCTGTATGCCTTCTCTTTTTTGGTCCCTCTTTGTTCTCATTTAGCCTCAAGTCTTTTCTAACTCTCTCTTCTGTTTCTTTCTTTGATGATACCCTGAGCAAAACTTTCTTGATGTTGTTTTGCATCAGTTGATTGGTCTCTCTCGCCCAAGCCTCTCTATGGATATCCCACCATGTCTACAGCCTGAATCTATAAAGACAGCTTAAATAGAAATCATAGCAGAACTTTTTCTGTCATTGCTGCTTCATCTCAACATGTGGTGATATATTATGTTCTCCAATATGTTGTGCATACTAATAAACTTATCTGGGTTCAGAGGACAGAACAGCCACTAGATAGACATAGAGGCCAGAAAATGGTGGCACACATGCCTTTAATCCTAGCATTCCAGATGCAGAGATCTGTCTGGATCTCTGTGAGTTCAAAGCCACACTGGAAACAGCCTAGCATGGTAATAAGAGCCTTTAATCCCAGAAAGTGATGGCAGAAAGCAGAGAGGTATATAAGGCATGAAAACCAGGAACTAGAGCTGGTTAAGCTTTTAGGGTTTAGAGCAGCATTTCAGCTGAGATTCATTCTGGATGAGGACTAAGAGGCTTCCAGTTTGAGGAAACAGGATCATCTGAGGAATTGGTGAGGTGAGGTTGGATGTGGTCTGTTCTGTCGCTCTGGTCATTCAGCATTCACCTACCTGGCTCTGGGTTTGTTTTTATTAATAAGACCTTTTAAGATTCATGCTACATCAACATATTGAACTTTCCTTGGTAAATCACTTATGAGTTTTAATTTTCCCATTCATGGATTTTTTTCATACCTAACCCTTGCATCAGTTGCTTCCTTTGTATTAGAATTCCATTGTTCTTTCACTTTCCATTCCTGCTTTCTATATTAGATACTATGTCTTTAAAAGGATTTTTTATTCATTGGACAATTTAATGCACCATCTCCCAGCTGATATTATTTCTCCCCAAATACATAGAATTTCCTAAAGAGAAATTTTATTCTTATAGCTCACTGTTGACAACAACAAATTCTTGTCTGCATTCTTGCTCAAACTCATCTAAAACTATCTGCCAAAATGTTAACTTTGAAAAAACCAAGTGTAATTGTCAGAGAATCACAACTCATATGAAATAATATTTCCAAGGTTAATGTACACTTATCTCCTCAAATATTTCACATTCTGAGTTATGTAAACCTCCACAACAACTCAGAAATCACAGATTCATCAATTATGAAACTGATTTGACAACTAAGTCAATTATGCCCATGGACTGTTCTAGGAAATTTTAATCATTCATTCCATATACAACAGAAGGTATTTACAGAAAATGCCAGAAGCCCCTGTGTTATAAATACTTGGGTATTTGCAGTCATATGCAATGGCACAGCTCCTCTAAGGCCAAATATAAATGATCAGTGCTTTTAAAGACTCCCTTCTCAGTATTCCCACATGGCGTCCCCCATGTGGGGATACCTTCTTCTCTGAGATGCCTCTCCCACCTAGCACAATAGCAACAGCCCACTCTGCTTCTCTAGCCTTCCTTTCTTTCTCATCACAGCAGCTGTGATCAGCATACCTTCTTCACATCTGAACATCACCTCTAAGGTTACTGATTTTTTTCTTAGACTAGTTCCCAAAATAACATTATCAGGTAGAAATTATTATCTCTGTTGTTTAGAGCTGATGATCAAAGGATTTTAGTGACTTGCATCAAAATCCTTACCCCAAACTGGTAAACTAGATCCAAGATGCTCTTTTACTGTAGTATATGTGAGTTTAGAATGTATCACCATGGTCTTTTATATAGAACAGTGGCTAACCCTGGTTCTTCCTTTGATGGATGCAGCTCATTTAGGAATTTTGAAAAGTATTCCTGCAGGTAATTTGGGTGCTCCTTTTCACTCTCAAACTCCTACAAACTTGTAGAGTTTTTGGATCTTGTGTCCCCTCAGTCAGACAAGTTTTTAATGTTTAAAGCTTTTGCTGATGCCCATGGAGCGAGATCCCACCTCATTCTATGCCGAGTGACTCTTCTAAGACATGCACTGGGTAAAGGGTGTGTATCAGGACAGAAGTCAGCCTTGATGTCTCATATTTTAAGGGAATTTATTGACCTCATGAGCCAAACTCATGGGTAATGGAGTTTTGCCTTATACCTTCAGTGTATATATTTGATGAATGGTAATTCTGGGTCAGTCATCTTCACTGAGTTTTGATACTTTTTATTATAACTGGCAAAGGCATTCTAAGAAAGTATTGTAATCAAACGCAATGGTTTTATTTGTTGTTGTTTGTTCGTTTGTTTGTAGCAGAGAGTTAAGTCCATGAGAAGGCTGGGCTTCTTTCTTTGAACTCTACAATGCAAATGTAATGAGTTTGGCAGAATAAATTGCTCCTGAGAACATACAGTCCCAGTCTCTCCTTAGCTCCACATACTGCTCCCCTGCAGTCCCACACACTTGTTGATCTGTGCTAGGGACACACATGAATCATCATCTTTAATTCTGATACAATATCTGTGGAAGAAAACCTAATAGGATAAACTATAAACTTAATAAGATAGATAAACTATAAATTTTATCCCTATATAGCCTTCCCTGGATAGCTCTTGTATGGGAGTTGCCAATGTTAGCTTATCTTCTGGGGTACCAATAATCCATGTTTCCCTGGACCTTTGATTCATAGACAGATGTTGATATGGTTAGTCCTTTCACATGACATAAAGTTAAAGGCTGCAAGCACTGAGACATGCTTTGCTGTGCCCTTCTGAACTCTAGTTTTCCTTGCTCAACCCAATGTATATTCTTTTTCAAACTTCTCAATGACTTTCCCATTATCTTAAAGTTCAAGTATCAATGGCCATAACCGACAATAGCACTATTGGAAGTGCTTAGCCAACTCTCATAACTACATCTTGAGTGTGCCTCTTTTTCTGAATGTTGGCTCAGTCTTCCTGCAGTTCTATCTCTGCTTAAAACTAGGTCAATTACACCTTATTCCATGTCCCAGGGCATCATATTCCTGTCCTTCATGGATCTTCTAAGTGTTACAGTTTTCCAGTGTTATATAAAGAATGGTGGCTTCTCTTACCTACCTATAGCACCTTGGAAAGGATAAAAAAATCCATTTCACTCATTGCTGTTTCTTTCTCACACTGGAAATAACTAGAGGATACTTGAGGATGTTTTAGTATTGAACTAATTTATTCAGAGCAAGGCAACCTGAACATTTTGAAAGGGAAAAAGGGACATCATTTGTGAAAGGGGGTTCATGGCTAAATTTCAGCTCAACTCTTTCAAAGAGGGTATCAGATCTCAGTATAGATGGTTAGGAGCCACCATGTGGTTGCTGGGAACTGAACTCAGATCCTCTGGAAGAGCAACTAGTGCTCTTAACCTCTGAGCCATCTCTCCAGCCCAAGTAATATCTTTTCTGCAAACTCCAGGTCCCTCATCAGAAACCTGAACCATGTGGTTTGCCCAAACCTGAAACTACCACATGATTGTGCATGCTAACATATGCCTAGGAAGTCTGATACAGACAGATTCAGACTGCAATCTGCCCAGACTCGTATGCAGAGTTTAATCACCTCATCTCACTGACTTCAGTTCAGTCTCTCATGTCTCTGTTCTTCTTGGTGACGAGTCTACCTTGACTT
Organism: Onychomys torridus; assembly: GCF_903995425.1. Lineage (NCBI taxonomy): Eukaryota > Metazoa > Chordata > Mammalia > Rodentia > Cricetidae > Onychomys > Onychomys torridus. The sequence goes on along the minus strand of NC_050445.1, from coordinate 101,173,243 downwards.
TAGTGCTATCAAAACCTGGCTGGCTGCCACAGTTAGGGCTGCATTAAGCTCTTCCCATTTTAGATTCAAAATCTCAGTATGTGAGGGGAGATTGTGGTTTGGTTTTGTCACTTTCTATAATTGCTGTAAGCCACTAATCTTCTCCATATAAAATTTCACATTTTTTTTTCCTTTTGCAGTCTGAATAGCCACATAAAACCATATTGATCAATGCTATTGCTTTTCACTTGAGAATGCATTGCAAAAAGAAACATAAAACTGTCCTGTAACAAGAGCTGGGTAAGAAAGATATAAGCTAGAGCATACTGACTTTGGCTCTGCCCCACATCCACCTCACCAGCTGACAGGACTCATGCAATTCACATGTTACAGGTGCATTCCAACAGATGCTAATTTCACTCATAATTCTCTTGGTCAAGTCCAAGATTGTGTTTAATTAACTAAGTGACTTGAGCCATCCAATCTTGTTGCTACTAATGTATCACAATTAGAGAAAGCAGTATCCATGGAAACAATTGGCTCTGTCATAATTCCAGGAACAGGGATGTCTTCTTTTCCAGCTCATCCAATTCTCAGCTCTCTATGGCATATATTTACTATTATTGTTAAATTGGAATTTGGGTCACTTTGGAATGTAATAAGTATCTCTTCATTTTAGATGTATGTCATCATGAGGTGTTTACTGCTGCACTGACACTTGCCAAGTTCCAATCATTCCCATATTACTCATATTTATGTTAAATTAGGGAGATATTGCAGTCCATAAAAGCAGATATGGCTTCACTGTGAACTGGCAAATGCATCCTTTCCCTTACAGTTTTCAAATGGAGAAGATTTAAAATAAAAATAAAAATCTGTGTGATATAATCTACTCAATGTTGTTACCATTTCAACCCATTTCCCCTTTATCAAAGAAAGAATTTTTCCCATAAGTGGCTGAGAATATTATTTTCAATAACTTCTCCACCAGGGTCTGCTCTACCACCAGGAAGGAAACTAGAAACAAGCCATTGAAATTCTGCACAAAGCTGCTGTCACAAGAAGATGGAGTCTAGTGCTCCCAAACAGAGAGGTGCTAAATGATAGTTTACAATTTGGGTCATTTTAAAGCAATTTCTGTACTCCATAACTGGATATAAAAGTGAAGAGAAAAGTAGCATACAGCATTTTTCTACTAGCATATAAAAGTCATTTTGAAAATAAAGCCACATATGTATAGTTATGTGTACCACATACAGAACATTGGACTAGATAGTGCCCAGACACTACATGTGGTACATTGAGGACATATTGAAAATACTGGCATTGTCCTCAATTCCTGAAGCTCTTTTTGTGAAGTAAATCATGACTCTAAATCATAATGTTGGCTTGAGATACTCAGTTTTTTTCCCTGAAGATTAAACTCAGAGGTTTGTGTATGCCAGGTCAGCAGTCTATCATTGAATTAAACGTCCATCTAAAATCCTAAGACATGACTCTGTTTCTTCAAACTGAATTGTACTACATTTGGCAAATACAATATTCCATTTTATTGACTAGTCAAGAGAGTGTACGTCTCCCTATTAAATTTTAATTCTGGTAAGCTGTGGTTGGTTGTCTATCTGGTAGAAATTTGACCCAAATTGTACAAATGTTAAATTTATTCATAGTTTATGTAAAATTAAATTTCAACTGAGCATCCTGTGGGTTTTTTGTTTATTTGTTTGTTTTCGGATCTGTAAACCAGGGAATCAAAATAGAGATGTTTGTATTCCTTCAGCCCTGATATATCATCAATGACTACTAAATATCCTGCCATTTCTACATCACCATCATTACCAGTGGTGAATCCTTTCCTCTACACAGAGGTCAACCAAGGAAGGGTAAGGATCTATCTAAAGAAATATTAGCCAGGTGGTGGTGGTGCACACCTTTAATTCTAGCACTCGGGAGGCAGAGGCAGAGGCAGGCAGATCTCTGTGAGTTTGAAGCCAGCCTGGGATATCAAGTGAGTTCCAGGAAAAAGGCACAAAGCTACACAGAGAAAACCTGACTCGAAAAACAAACAAACAAACAAACAAAAAATTAAAGGGTGGTCAGGACATTACAGTCTATCACTCATTAACAGAGAGTACTTTTAGAACAAGGCAAAGAAATTTTAATATGAACAGCTTTGGGCCCCTGAAATATGTTGCCAGTAGCTACATCACTCATCATGAACAACTAAGACTAGATTCAGTGACCATGTTCATTTAATGAAGATGGACTGTAAGGCTCCAAGTGTTGTGGGACTTTTCATCATACTTGAAACTTTGAGAAGTATGAGTTGCTGGACCATGTGGCTATTTCTTCCCTGTTGTGTAATATTTATTTACACTGTAGAGATGTATCTTTGATTCAATGAATAACTAAATGACCAATAGCTAGGCAGGAGGAGAATAGGCAGGATTTGGGGGCAGAGAGAGAAAAAGTTAGAGGGATGAATCTAGGCACATAGGAGATGTCATTAATACTTGGAATGAGTTGGACACACAGAATGGGAGTAAGGAAAAAGTTACATGGTAGAACATAGATGAATAAATATATGACTTAATTTAAGTTGTAAGAGCTAGTGGGACAAGCCTAAGCTAATGGCTAAGCTTTTATAATTAATAAAACTTCATGTTGTTATTTGCAGGCTTGCAGTCCCAAAGAGAAAACATACTACAAAAAAACAAACACAGAGCCAGACCTGGCTTCCTAGTCCCACAGTCTCTCAGGCAGGCTGTAGTATAGGAGCCTCGGCTCCCAGCCATTGCCTGGAGGCTTGAACCAGCCAACACCATGTGGGCTTAAGGTTTGGATCATGCAGTCAGAGAAGGCTACAGGTGTGAAGTAAAATAGTCCAGACTGAAAAATCCTTTAAACAGATACAGTAAAAAAAAAAAAAAATGGGTATAGGCAGTCATAGAAAAACATAGTTTAAAGATACTAGTAAGTCTTTAAAGAGAGAGCAAAGAAATATTTTTTAAAAGCCATGAAAAATGGGAAATACACAGGGCATCTGTGTTGGTGTTTTGCTAATTTTGAATTTTTTAAGTGCTAATGAACAGAGAACAACAGCTGCTGGGAGACAGTGGATTATGAAAGGGACTGCTAAATTAAACCAGCCTATATATTTTAAGAATATCTTAAATTTAAAATGGAAGTCAGAAAATCTGTTGTGTTGGGAGAGAAGTTATGCTTGATGGATTCCTTCAAAATTAATGAAGATTAGATCTGACCAGGGGGATAATTCCTAAAATCCTTGGCTATAGACATAAAGGAAAAAAAAAAAAAAAAAAACAAGAAAAACTACAGAACAAGTGATATATAAGCTGATCCCTCTACATGGAAACAGCTCTGAGACTGGATGAGACATGATAAATCTTGTTGGCTACAGAATCCTCATGACTTATTATTACATGCCATCATTTCATATGGTGTAGATAGGGATTTATACTATACTTTGGCTATAAAGTCAAAATGGACTAATAAAATTGACAGATGCCTTTTACCTGCTCAAACATAGAAAAAAAATTATCTTTAGCTGATTTATGTACACCATACATTTCATACTTGTGTTAATGCAGATATATATGTTACCTTTAAATTTTTGTGTGTTCTTAAGAGTGCAGTTCCTGGAAGGTCTACAATGCTCCAATGGATGGTCTAGGCTCATAAGTGCTGGGAAGCCCTGCTAGTTAGAGGTTGCAGTCTACCATGGCCTGGCAGCCTCCATGGTTTCTACATCAGCTTCTGCCATTTGAATTCCTGTCCTGACTTCCTTTGACAATGAACATCAAAGTGGAAGTATAAGCAAAATAAACCCTTTCCTCTAGCCCACCTCAAAAATTGTGTATTTGCAGAAAAAAATGAACCAGACACCAAGAAAGAAAAGTAACCCAGGCGATCTAGCCTCCCAAAGTGCCTCTGTCATAATTTCCTCAAAATTCTGCATCCAGAACAACTTCAAAGCTGTTAGCTGAGATGGTTCAGCGATGCAGACTACTCCAGCCCAGACTTCAGATAAGTTCTACACTTTTGCATCACACAGAAACTAAACGAAAAATAATAGTTATCTCTCCCAGTATTTGACCACTGTCCCAATTTTCTCAGGGTACCCTAGAGATGTTGTCATGTTCAGACAACAGAAAATTAGTCTAGACGATACAACATTCACATTCCCAAGAAGTTAGAGGGGGTTGGTCATTCAATGAATTATGAGTATTAATTATTGTTTGATGGGGTAGTTGGTTACAAGTTGTTATTGGTTATGGCCAGGGAGAAAGCTGAACAAAGGAGATTAGATTCAGAGATCTTGTTCTGAAAAGAAAAAAGGGAATATAGAAATGACAGAATGAAAGGATAAATTAGTGAATCTACTTTTAAACTAATAAAAACAACTACTAGTCTTAAATATTTTACATTGGTATGATTTTTTTCATATATTGATACAAATTTAAGGTTATTTTTTCTATACTGTATGTATGTTTCTACTGTTGTTTAAAGTATTATACCTATGCAGCTCATTTAAAGATGTAAAGTAGTAGTTCTTGAAAGCTAGTTAGAATCATAAAAAAATGAAGGGAATTAGTCATCTATAACAATCAAATTTGTAGTCATGTTAGGTATGTTTTCAAGGTCAAACATATATTTAGATAGATATATGGTTATCAAACACTTCAGACATCTATAGAATATGGTATTTAAGATGTTTAAATAACATGTCATTTAATGAAAGTAAAACATGTCTGCTACTGGCAGTACCTATTTACTTCAAAAAAGGATGATGGGAGTCAAGGAATCTCCATATGGAGTTTGCTCTCATTGTTGCAAAGCTGTCCACTTGGGCAACAAACTATCCTTGCTTGGACTGCTGACAATATGCTGTCCAAATTGGATAAGCAGTACGCAAAAGAAAGTGACTGCTGAACTTTGCCAAGATAAGATAGGACAGTTCTTCAAAAATTCCTGCTTCATAGAAAATTCTGTCATATATTTTAGGCCTGTAGGCTGAAGATGGTAGCTCCATCCTTACAGAAGAAACTTGTCTGACTATCTAGGCAGCCAGCTGTTTCTGCCATGTCTGAAGTTTTGGAAGTTGTTTTCTCTGTACTTCCTATTTACTCTGGAAAATATTGGTAATATTATATCCTCCCCAGATCTCTGATGGGGGTTGAAGACTAGATAGTTATACCATTTTGTTTGTTACTAAATTAAAAAAAAAAATCTTACATAATAGATGTAAAGTTTATAACATTGAGAAACATAAAACTTTAAGTTGTTTATCTAAAAAGATGTTTTCAGGTCTTAAAAGATATTTTTTAAGATGGTAATAACAAGTTATGATAAAAAATGGGTTAGGTATAAAACTTTGGACTCACTAAGATAGGAAAGATAGTATAGTACTTTCTCTGAATTTGACAAACAGAAATGGACTACATATTGTGAATATGACTCTTACTTGATAATTGTTCTTATTGTATATAATTTTACTATGTTAGAGTTAAAACCCTGAGTTTTTATTTTGAAAATAGCTGATAATTGTTCTTGGTGTATATGTTTTTGCTATGTTAGAGTTAAACATTTCTTTTTTAATTAGACAAAACGAAGGAAATGTTGTAGAATATTTGTTTACACTATGAAGATGTGTCGTTTCTAAGACATCTTCTGATTGGTTTAATAAAGAGATAAATGGCCAATAGCTAGACAAGAAGAGACTAGGCAGGACTTCTGGGCAAAGGGAGAGGATATCAGAGGGATGAATCCAGGTGCACAGGAAACACATTGATACTTGGAATGAGTTGGACACACATAATAGGAGAGAGGTAAAAAGCCATGTGGTATATGTAATTTAATAAAAATATGAGTTAACTTAAGTTACAAGAGCTAGTGGGAGAAGCCTAAGCTAGGGGCCGATCTTTTATAATAAGACTACATGTCATTATTTGTAGACTGGCAGTCCAATAAGAAAGCATACTATACCTCCCTAAGTGGGGTTATCTCATGAAAAGCTGTCTTCTTTCCATCTACCTTGAGCAAGCTCTCCATGATGAATGCAAACATCTCTAGGTCCATGTTTATTTGATAGGATTTGCTTCCTTGAAGTTATACCTCCATGTTTACTATTCTTTATTGGAGGCTACAGGATAAAACACTATAATTAACAATATCCTTTGCAGAAAAAGAAAAGAAAAGAAACAAATAAGCAAACCTCCTTTTTATTTGAAGTCACTTCTAAATATTACATTATGTTCCAAAATTCAACTCTGGGGAAGTCATTCTGTTTAGTAAGTAGGTCTTTCATGTTTTAGTGTGGCTCAGCCTCTTGACATCCACTGGATACTCTGATGAAAAAGTTAACATATATCTACAATCTGGTCCTTTTCCCTACCCTATGAGTGCACTGGGTGAGCCAGAGCCCCACCCACACTGTCCCATTTAGGGTTTGATTGACACCTGACATTTGAGTAATATTCTAGTTCCTCAATTTCATTAGTTGGGGCCAATTTAGTCTTCACATTATGTTGATAACCTAAATTGTTAGCAGAGGCCATGTCACCACTGGAGAGAAAAAGCTTGTCTTCAAATTACATTTAATTGCCTTCATTAAGTACTACAGCATTCTGTGACACATATTTGCAAAGTGGGCTGACTAAAATAAGCCAGGCGCATCTCATTTCCTGAACATCCCAGGCTTACTTTAGTTCTGTCCTTGCTCTGTGTGTCATTGTCCTCTCTAGCACTGTGGTTGAGGAAACACCACTTATACACTCATGTAAGAGATACAGATATTATCTGAAGAAAAATCTGGTTTTGGATCTCTGGCCCTCTGAGAATAATGACTTTCAGAAAACAGCACTCTCTGGAGCTTTGTATTCTCCCAGTGAGTGAAAGTGGGCATTTTCTGAGAACAGTTTAGTGTCTAAAGTCAAGAGAGGTAGACACCCAGTGGCTTCTTAGCATCATTGCCAGGAGCAGCTAGTAGCACAACAAGACCACTGCAATGGGCACCCTTCAAGGCATATGTTCCTGAGTAAGAGTGGTTACTTGATACAGGCCAAGAAAGAGCTGGCTCAAAGTGCAAGGGGTTCTAAGTGACAGAACAGATGTTTAAGGCTGGGCATGGGGCAACACATCTGTAATCCCAGCAGCCAAGAGGCAGGCACAAAAGGATCCCTGAGAGTTTGAGGCTAGATTAATCAACATAGTAATTTAGTCAGAACTATACAGTAAAACTCTGTCCCATGAACCAAATAAGGCAACTGGGAAGATGGCTCCAATGGTAAGTGCCTATTGAACAACCATGTGGACCTGGGTTCAGATCCCTGACACTCCCACTAAAGAATATTGGACTGGTGCACAAGTGTCTGTTACTGTAGGCTAAATCAAAGGAGGTAGAGGGAGGAGGATTCCTGGAGCCAGCAAGTATAGATGAATAGGCAAACTCCAGTTTCAGTGAGAAATCTTATCACAAAAGCTAAAATACGGAGCAATTAAAGAAAATACTTGATAATCACACATGCACACACGCACACACGCATGCACACACACACGCACACACGCACGCGCACACACACACACACACACACACACACACGCATCACCACCACCACCACCACTACTACCACTACACCACAACACAACAGCAACAACAACTAGATTCCCCCCACCCCCCACCCCATCCCCCACCATAGCTGAGGACTGAACTCAGGGCCTTGCTTTTGTTAGGCAAGCACTCTACCATTGAGCTAAATCCCTAATCCCAGAAGCAGACTTTTTGAAAGCTTGTTGATCACAACTCAGCTTATCCTTCACTTTATTTGTCCATGATACTTGAGTTTGTGTATTAAAGTGACTAGAAATAAACTAACATTAACTTGAGGGGAAAAAAAAATCACACTTTCTTATCAATTTTCTGGCCATGCCAGGAGTGGTCATTTTTCCTAAATGTTCTTTTGGCGTTTAAACTCATAGCTTTGCTTGCTAGATAGATTTGGATGTCTAGACCCAGTCTTTTCCTCTTAGCGAACAACTACTTATTAGCATTTACTATGTGCCACACAAATGTCCAAAGTTAAAATTCTTTTCAAATCAGAACTCACTGAATGCTTTATCAGCCCTGCCTTCCATTATTCTTGCATTTTTTTTTCAATAAAGAAACAGCAGAGAAACACAAAGTAATTTGCTCAAAATTACCCCCTGGCTTCTTCATGTATACATGAATTTGGATTCTTGGCTCTAAGGAAAATGAAAGAAATGAAAGCAATAATTATATCAGTCAACAGTTATTAAGCACTTGTAGTGTGCTTGCCATGGAGCTAAGTGCAATTCATTCCTATCTTCAGCAATTCTGGGCTATGGATGTTTCTCATCACTCATACCCCAAGAATCCTAAAGCAAAAGAGGGGTCTAATGGATTTGTCTGGGGCTTTGGTTTACATCTTGGCACAGGAGTCTAGGCCCAGCACTGTTAATTGTATCATCTGGGGCTGCATCCTGTATTACCCAGGAGTAATTAAGACTTGGTTGAAATGATTTTGATTTGCTGAAGCCAATATCCTTCTTTAATAAAAGTCGACATTTCGAATGATTTTTCAGAGACTCCTCCAAATCCCCTCCAAAGCCTTGCCCATCTCTGACATGAAATTAAATCCTTGTTACATTCGTTGTCACTTTGTTCACCAGGTTTCCTCAGCCCTGCCTGCCAGCTCCTTCTAGGAATTTGATGCAATTCCATCGATGCCCCTGCCTCTGTGTAGACTGTTTTCCTTACTTGAAATAATTCATTGTCCTGTTTCTTTTGTTTGCTAACAGTATTTTCATCCACTCTGACAATGCTGTTTTATGGATTCTAGGTTATTGTCTATTTCTCATAAAGTTCTTTTTGTTTCAGTACTTTTCAGATTTATAATCCATGTATGGTTTTTAATCTCTTTAATTGCAATTTTTTTTTTTTACCTACATACAATTTTCTTCTCATGGAAGATGTAAAGTAGGGGTTGAAAGCATCTTTCTTTTGAAAATCAATACCCACTTCTTCCCCAACAAGATACATTGAGAAAAATGTCTTCACTTTATGATTTGATGTGACACTTGAATCATTAACCAAATTTCCTATATTCATGAGTCTGTTTCAATTGCCTTTCTTATTTTCTATTGAGCTACTTACTCATCTTTACAACACTAGCAACACATTTTAATTCTGCTGGCTCTGTTGTAGATTGCCATATGATCTGGCAAGCCACTAAGTCCATTTTGAACATTACTTTATTATTTGTTTTCTTCTTCCAGATTAATTTTAAGATATGTTTATTTAACTCCACTATAGTTCTTATCTGGATTACAATGAATCCATATATTAGTTTTGAAATGATGGTCTTTGTATGCCTAAAGCAGTTCTCTCAATTCATTACCATATCTGGTATGTTTTTCTCAGAGTATACATGCAGGAGCAAACCTGTGTACAGGTATGCAGAAGATGGATGGGTGTCTCACTCTACAGCTCTCCACCTTATTTTTTGAGACAGGGTTACTCTCTGAAGCAGAGGATCACCATTTTGGATAGTCTGACTAGCCAGTGAATTCCTGGGACTTGCTTGTCTCTTTATCACAACACTGTGGTTACAAGCATGCATGGCCATGTGCAAGCATTTTCCAAAGTTGCTTTCACATAGTACCCTTACTCTCTGAGCCATTCCTGCCCCATGAAGCCATTACTTGTGACAGAATTATTTTATCTCAACTTTCAGAAAATCTATTAAATACCTCTGAGTCTCAGGTGGTTAAGTCTTAAATCTGTCTACCATCCACTCACCCATCCATACATCTGTCCATCCATACATCTATCTATTTATCATCTTTGTTTTGTTCTTTTGAAATAATTTCTCACTATGTAGCCTAGGCTGCCCTTCTATTGTGACAATCATCCTGTCTAAGTCACCAGAATACTGGAATTATAATAAGCATGTGCATTTTATATCTGACCTCCAATTACTTTAATATTTTTTCTTCTTGGAAAATGTTTTCATGTATCCTAAGCTAGCCTTGGAGCCACTGTAGAGCCAAAGATGGCCTTGAACTTCTTCTGATCCTCCTTCCCTGACCCCTGGTTGCTAGAATTGTAAGTATGCCTGAGTTCTAGGAGGTACTAGGAATCAAACCCAAGTCTTAGTTCATGCTAAGTAAGCATGCTATTAGCCAAGCTGCATCCACAGCTCCTACAACTAGCTGATTTTTACTAAGATTTTTTTAAAGCAGTATTATCAAAGCTTCTAATAAAAAATTATTATCTGGAACTTCACTATACTAAGATTTAGATGATAAAGAATATAAATCAATCAAAATACTAAATGTGAGACCTTGATGTCAGAGACTCAATAACATTATCTTTTAAAATAATTTTTAAAGTCACTATCAGTTGACGTTCATCAGGAAAGAGCCACAAAGGGGACACAAAGCTTCTGGCCCTCTGACATCCTGGTCATGGGTCATGTGTTTTGCAGACTACCAAAAGCTGTCCACCATGTTTTGTTGAAGCAAAGTGTAAGCATCCTATAAGAGCTAGAGGGGAAGCAGCCTGCCTGTGCCCTGGGATGGTGCAGATATTTCTGCCTCTACTTCATTGCCCTAGGAGAAGTTGTTCCTTATGTTTATTCCCTAAATGTCAGGGATGAATGATGCTTTATCTTCAAAGTGTTTCGTTTCAAGCCTAGCCACCATCTGGACTGAACTCTAGTTTCCTTTATAAATGCTTCGTCAGCTATAATTGAATATTGTTGAAATATGCATGACATCTGTACATTGTGGTTTGGATTTTGAATATACAGACAAATCCTATCTAGAAGTTTGAGGATAACACTGGAAGCCAGTCTTCTGTTGATAAAATCAAAAGAACATTTCCATTTTCTGTCCGTGTTTACTGTCTAGGTAAAACCTCAGATTCTACAGCCATTGACTACAAATTTATGTTCACTCAAAGTAAAATGAGCAGCAGAATTCAACGTGGCTCATGAATGTGCTTCCCAGTCAGATGTGATGGCTAGATATATCGGGAGATTGCTTTTAAGGTTTTAACATCACATAAGTATGCTTTCTAAAAGGCTGAGAAGCACTAATTACACATCCATGCAGCTGATAATTATATATTCACATTATCTGTTCATTAAAGAAGCTCATTAATTTACTCTGAAAGAGAAATTGGTTCAAGCTACTTTACATATTTGAAAGAAATGAATCCCTGCTTTCTTAAAGATAAGCAAAGAATTTCTCATGGATTCTAGCTGGACTTCTAAAAAGAATTTGAACTGATGTACTTTCACAAAAATTTCTTAAGAATCATGCCTCAGCACACAAATAAATTACTTTCCATACTCCAGGCCTGACTCTTTCTGGACATTACCAGATCTTACTGGCCATTTACCAAGTGTTTATTAGTTGCCCATCTAAAATCCCCTTTCCTTTATCCTAAGTCTTCCCTTTGATGCCACATGGAAAATTCTCTGAGGCACTACCCCACAGCAGTCTATTGTATATTTTAAGACACCTATTATATCTCTTCAGCCTTCTTATCGTACCCCAGTTAAATATATCCCATTTCCTCTCTGAGTTAGAGCTTAGCATTTTCATGATCCTCTTGAACTTGGCTGTGTAGACGCATTCTGATTTTTTTTTTTTTTTTGGCTTCCTTCTCAAAGGCATGAACTGATCACTGACAGCTGCACGTTATAGCCCGGGGGCTGTCATACATAGTGCTTACTCTCCAGTGGGTATAAGAGTCTCATGACACTATTTTAATGAAATTCCAAATGCAAAATTTATGAGGTCATAGCTATAGCAATCACACCCATCTTACATTATATTAAAAATAAGTACAGAATAGTTAAGTAAATGTGACTAGGGGCATAGTAGCCCAAGGATATGGGCCAATTTTGTAACTTTGATATGTAGCTCTGGCCCTCCTAATCGCAACTATCAACCCATCCAACTAGCTGTGCTATTAATACCCTTATAACATAATTATCACGCAAGACTTTTAGAAACATTGGGAAAAACCCCTACCAGAGCCCTGAAGACAATTCAGAGACTCTAAAAGGTCAGTTAAAGACATGAAAGTAAGAAGATTTATGATTGAAATTCTGGGCTCCTGGCTTTCAGAGCAAAGCGCATCCTATCATTTTCTTAAGAAAAACCGTGCATGTTTGTTAATGTATCTACAGATGGTTTTGTTTGTTTGTTTCTTTCTTTTTAGTAGTTGTGATGTTGTACTGTTGTACTTTAAATTGATGTAAGCAGGTCACATAAATTCTTTGTACATGATAGTGCATTGTGTTATCTGTGGTGAGCAAGTATGGAACACCAAGAGATCTTGCTCATAAACAAAGTCTGACTCAGTGGTTCTGAGAGTTTATACTTCTGTGCTGCTCCTAAATGGTTGTAATGTTTTGGCCCACATAACTACTCCAAATCTTTAGGGGAGGTGTGATGTTTAGATAAGAATGGCCCCCATAGACTCATCAATTTGAATGCTTTGTCATTAGGGAGTAGCACTACTTGACAGGGATTATGTGTGACCTTATTGAAGTAAGTGTGTGTGTGGCCTTGTTGGAGAAAATGTGTCAGTAAGGCTGGGCTTTGAGATTTCAAATGCTCAATGCAGGTTAGTCTCTCTCTCTCTCTCCTGCCTGTGGATCCAGATGTAGAATTCTTGACTCCTTTTCCAGCACCATGTCTGCTTGCATGCCACTATACTTCTCACTGATAATGACTAAACCTCTGAGACTATAAGCCAGTTAAAATTAAATGTTTTCCTTTATAATAGTTGACATGGTCATGGTGTCTCATCACAGCAATAGACATTGACTAAGACAAGGCAATTTCCATGTCCCCTTATATAGAGGTTTGGCCTTAAAAATCACAAAGATCCCTTCCAGTACCAGTAAGTATGTGACTATGTTCATTATTCCTTGGTATCACTCACTATGTATCATTACCTGGCCTGGATCTTCTTAAAAACTGAAAATAACATTTTTATCATACCAGGTGATTGAGCAGATGCTTCAAAATACTGTCCACCTTTCTACTCAATGTAGATATTTAACAGATACTCATTTCCATCTCTCCATCCACCATTGTCAAAATAGTCACAGGTTCAATAACACTCCCCTCCTCTTCTCAGAAAATACTGGGAGTTTTAAATATTACACACAGCTTGCTTTACCAATTTTGGTTACTATGAGTATAGAGTCCTCTTTCGTTACTATACTCCCAAACTCCCAGATCACGTATTTCTCCTTGGTATTTAAATCAACATTAGGTGTTCATAATATGCAAACCATCTGGAAGCAAGAATGGACCATGTACAGAGAGTTAAGGCCAAGAAAAGCATTCAAACCTATATGTATGGATCAGAGAGCATCTTGGTTTTTTGGAGAAATTCAGACAAAGTACTCATTGAGCAGCCAGAGGCTGAAATGAGTTGTTACCCCAGGAAGAGCTTCCTAGTTTCAGAAGGAAGGTTGTCAGGTTGCCTCAGCAGCAAACTGCAAGCCCCTGAGTCATGATTGTTATTTGCCAGAGCATTAAAAAAAAACAAAACAAAACAAACAAACAAACAAAAAAACCCAGAAGTGGCTCTGAAATGGATATGCTGGCTCTGGAGATTCATATCACACTGCATGTGAATACTAAGCCACTCCAGTTTCAAAAAAAAAAAGTCTTATGAGATTAGCTCATGGGTGAGTGTTCATCATGAAGGTGGTAACTGAATTGGGTGCTCACTGTGTTTTCACATGCACAAGTCCCATGCAGCTGATGAAACAAGACAATGTGATATGTGATATCCAGGGATGATGGAGGTCATGTTCATGGGAATAAGTTCAGCCTTCCTTAACACAACCATGGAGAGCTTTTCTGAGAAAGTGGCCTTAGTGTTCCATGTGTAAGAAAAGAAAATGTGGAAGAAACTTCAACATTGTGTTGAGGACTGTTAGAGGGAGCTAAATTAACAGTAGATGAGCCCAGTGTTCCAATAATAGGAGGACTAGTTGGGAGGATTTGGGGTAGGAAGCTAACAAGCTACCAGATGAGCTCAATATCTAATATATGCCTTGTAGCTTTTAAGTATTAGAATTTCTAGGCAGAGAAAGTACTGACAAGTTTTATAATTTATATTTTTTTAAAAAGTCATTCCTCTTATGGAGAGGGAATGACAGAGGAGCCAGTCCCAAGGCAGGCACTACAGTGGGGAAGGAGTAGACCTGTACTGGGTGGCAGCATTGGAGAGAGGAGGAGCAGAAAGAAGATGTGAATTTTGGGAGAAAGGACTTGATAGAACTCTATTTCTTCTGCCAAGGCAATGGTTTTATGTCATAACTACAAGTACTTACTATTATGCAGGACCCCTATTGATAGACAATTACATGCTTACACAGTTGGGCTTACCCGGGGGACCGCCTAACTATTTCCGGTGTAGAATAGCCATCTCCGGGTCAGACATCTCGCGGGACCGGGACTCTGGCCTTACGTGGTTGCATAAAGCGCGCACGCAGCCATGTAATCTATGCGCATGCGTGGAGTACATACAGGAGTCCCTGTATGCATGTGCAGCCCAACCTTTAAAAAGCCGGCGCCATCTCACATGGCCCCCCTTCTCTCCTCACCCACGTGTGTTTCACCCAGGCCTGTCACCTCTATCTACTTTAATAAAACTCTTTCGTGGTCTTATTGTGTTCAGGACGTGTTTCTAGCGCCAAATAACTAACATTTTTGGTGCCGTGCGGGAACGGGTGCTTCCGGGCGCTCTGCAGTAAACTATGAAAAACTAAAAATGATAATTCAGGATAAGGACGAAAATCCGTCTCACTTCCTAGAGCAGCTCACCGAGGCTCTTCCAGACCTAACCCGTCCCTTCTCCCTCTATGTAACAGAGAAGGAGAGATTTGCCCTGGGAACTCTAGGTCATCAGCTGGGACCCTCCTTTGTACCTGTAGCCTATCTGTCAAAGAAGTTAGACCTTACCAGTCAGGGCTGGGCACTGTGCATCCGTGCCCTAGCAGCTGCAGAGCTCCTTATTCAGGAGTCAAAGAAGCTAAGCTTTGGGTCACCTATTACTGTCTTGTCTCACCACAATCTGTCCCATCTTTTAACTTATAAAGGCTTACAAACTTTACCTCCTTCCAGGGTTCTTTCTCTCCAGGTGGCATTACTAGAGGATGCCACACTTACTTTCCATACTTGCCCACCTCTTAATATTTCAAACCTCCTCCCTCAACCTACTGCTGACTATTCTCCTTCTCATTCCTGCACTGAAACCTTAGAGGAACTGTTACCTCACCCTTCACACATACAGGAGGGCACATTGCCCCAGGCCACTTATACCTGGTACACAGATGGCAGCTCCTTTTTATACGAAGGAACCCGTAAGGCGGGTTATGCCATAGTGTCAGATACTAAGATAATAGAAGCACAGGCATTACCCACACACACCACTAACCAACAGGTTGAGCTGATAGCTCTCACCCGTGCCTTCCAATTGGCACAGGGACAATCTCTAAATGTTTACACAGATTCCAAGTATGCTTTTCATATCCTCCTGTCCCACGCTGCTATTTGGAGGGAGCGTGGCCTTCTCACAGCAAAAGGGGGATCCATATCTAACTCAGGCCAAATAATGGCCATGCTGGAGGCCTCCCACCTCCCTAAGGCTATAGGAATTGTCCACTGCCGGTCTCATCGGACCGATAGCTCTATCATCTCTACAGGAAACAACCGAGCTGACCAGGCAGCCAGGACAGCGGCCCTCCAGGGTCAAGTCTCACCTCACCCACCACAGGGAATCCATACAGTACAGCCTATACCCTCACAGGGAACTCCTGACACTAAGCAAATTCTCTCCTACCTACACCAGCTCTTTCATCCTAATAATCTTGCTCTGTCCCAATTCGTAAAGGCTCACCTGCAGCCCACTTCTGAGGGCTTACAGTTCTTAAGAACTATTACTGCCTCTTGTGAGATCTGCCAAAAAACAGATCCCAATACAAAGTATAGGAGTCAGCCTTTTCCTACCCACCAGGCTAGAGGTTCCCTTCCAGGGACTGACTGGCAGCTCGATTTTACCCATATCCCCACCATCAGGAGAGTTAAATATCTCCTCCTGATGGTGGACTCATTTTCAAATTGGGTGGAGGCATATCCGGTTTCTAATAAGCGGGCTCAGACAGTTGCAGACTTCCTTCTCCAAGAAAGTATTCCTCAGTTTGGGGTTCCTGCTTCCCTTCAGTCTGACAATGGCCCGGAGTTCACCTCTCAGATTTCTCAGACACTAGCTAAGGCTCTTAACATCCCTTGGCATTTTCACATTCCATACCGTCCTCAATCCTCAGGAAAGGTGGAACGTACTAACCGGTCTTTAATAACCATTCTTACTAAGATGTCACAGGAGCTTCACCTCGACTGGGTAAGATTGTTGCCTCTAGCTCTTCTCAGGCTCAGGGCTCTTCCTAAAAAGCCTCTTTCAATTTCTCCATTTGAACTAATGTATGGAAGACCAGTTCTAGCACAAGGTCTCTTATCCAACCCTCCAGCTGTTCCAGATAGCCTGTTAACTCCTCTCTTATGTCACCTAAGGTCCATCCTATTGAGCTACGCAGACTGGTCATTACCTCAGCCGTGTGACAATCATTGTCCACCTCCAATCCACATCGGAGATCAGGTTCTTCTCTTTCCTCCAGGCCAGCGCCCTTCACCCCTTTCCCCTAAATGGCAGGGACCCTTCAAGGTAATTCTTGTGACTCCAACAGCTGCTAAACTCGAGGGCTTTCCTCACTGGGTCCATCTGTCTCATCTAAAACCTTTTATCTCACCTCCATCCCAGAAAAATATCTCCTCATATACAGTAAAACAAACAGGGCCTTGCACTCTCAAGTTCCAGAGGACACCGGGATCCACTGCCTTGTCACCAATTTCAGAGGAGTAAGGTATCACCCTTTCCCTTCCCTACTAGGGCCACATAGAGCCGGAGGCAAAAGGGACCATCGAAATATCCAGGCGGTAAGGTTATAACAGTTTGTCACTGTTCAATACTCAGTAACTGATCACCTGTGTTTCCCAAATGCTAAACTAGCGAAACAAACAGGTGCCTTAAATAAACCACCTCAAATGAGGCTTGCCTCAGGTAAAAAAAAACCAACCAGAGTACTTAAACATCACAGCCACCCTTAACATGTCTCCAACCAGACAGACCAGATCTACCTCAGATAAATGTCCTGTCTCCAACCAGACAGACCAGATCTACCTCAGATAAGTGTCTTGTCTCCATCTGGACAGGCCAGATCTACCTCAGATAAATGTCAACTCCAAAAACAAAATAATAATGAATCTTTTGTCTAAGCTTTTATGTCACCAGTGTTTTGTCAGATAGAAGGTTCCCAGCCGCACCATGGAGGACGGACAGCTGCAGGATCTCATCCTAGGATCAGCCACACCTTGGAGGATGGACACAGCTACAGGATTTCATCTCAGAACTTCAGGAGGCTTCCCCATCTTCCCCCAAAACCAATCAACGTCCACCATTCAGCCTGAAGCAGTCTTTGAGAGAAACGGCGTCCCATACCCATCTATCCACAATTTTTTTTTCTTTTTTAAAAAACATGAGAGTCGGGAATGATAGACAATTACATGCTTACATGGTTGGGCTTGCCCGGGGGACCGCCTAACTATTTCCAGTGTAGAATAGCCATCTCCGGGTCAGACATCTTGCGGGACCGGGACTCAGGCCTTACGTGGTTGCATAAAGCGCGCACGCAGCCATGTAATCTATGCGCATGCGTGGAGTACATACAGGAGTCCCTGTACGCATGTGCAGCCCAACCTTTTAAAAAGCCGGCGCCATCTCACATGGCCCCCCTTCTCTCCTCACCCACGTGTGTTTCACCCAGGCCTGTCACCTCTATCCACTTTAATAAAACTCTTCCGTGGTCTTGTTGTGTTCGGGATGTGTTTCTAGCGCCAAATAACTAACACCTATCAGTGAAATAAGGTAGATTATATCATCCAATCCCTCACAAGAATCCAAGAAGCTAAATACTCTGATACTCTCTACTCTTAGAACATGGAGACAGGAGGTCACCAGGCTTACTTGTGTATAAGATTTAAAAAACTCTGGGGTAGAGAAGATTGCACAGTCCATAAAATGCTTAAGGATCCATGGCAGCTTACACTTGTAATCCTAGAATTGGGGAGGTGGAGTGTGATCCTTAGTCTTAATGATCAACTCAACATAATCTAGAGTAATCCTGGAAGAGAGTCTCAGTGAAGAATTGTCTAGATCAGGTTGGCCTATGGGCATGTCTATAGAGAATTGTGTTGTGACATAGAAAGTCTCAGCCCACTGGGGGTGGCATCATTCCTTGGGTTTGGGTGGTACACAATGTGGGATTGGAGAAAATAGAGCTAGAAAGATGGCTCATTGCTTAAGAGCATGTATTGCTGTAGTGCTTTGAATGAGAATGCCTCCCATAGACTCATAGATTTGAATACTTGGTCACCAGGAAGTAGTACTGTTTGAAAGGATTAGAAAATGTGGCCTTAGAGGAAATGTGTCACTAGGCTTTGAGTTTTCAGAAAGATCATTCCAAACCTAGAGTCTCTCTTTTCCTACTGTCTATGGATCTGGATGTGGAATTCTCAGCTACTTCCTCAGTACCATATCTGCCATGCTTCCCTGCCATGATGACAATGGACTAAGCCTCTGAAACTGTAAGCAAGTCACAACTAAATACTTTCTTTTTGTAAGAGTTGCAATGGTCAAGGTGTCTCTTCATAGCAATAGAACACTAAGACATCTGCTCTTACGGAGGACCAATTTTGATTCCTAGCACCCACATGTTGGGTGGCTAACAACTGCTTGTGGTTGAAGCTCCAGGGAAATACTATGCCTCTGGTCTCTGAAGGCACCTGCATTCACATGAATGTATTCCTCCATATACATACACACAATTAAAAATAAATATGAAAGAGTAATCAAACTTAGCACTAGAGGCATGCACACATTCATTTATCTTTGCTATTTATTTTAAATGTGACTGGTTGATTCCAGTCCCTACAGTATTGACTTCCTCAAGATGATAGACTAAAGCCTGAAATTCTGGACTAAAATAAACCTTTGTCCCCTAAGTATATTTTGTCACAATAACAGATACAATATTTGGGCATAGGTAGATCCTTGGAGTTGGCTGGCTAGCCATTCTAGTCCAATATAACTCATAACCACCTAACTAGGGGTAGTACAATCTACAGGCAGGCCCTTGCTCATCAATCATTAATCAAGAAAATGCCTACAGAATTGTCTACAGGCTAATCTAATAAAGACATTTTCTCAGTTGCAGTTTTCTCTTCTACAATGACTGTATCTTGTGTCAAAGTGAGAACTCACTAGAATACAATGTTTTAGGGAAACTCTAAGCCGTGGATTGTCATCTTCCATATCAACATACAGTGAGGTAGGGGAATGGAGAAACACAAATCTTTCACTCCAGAGAAAACAGGGCCTGGGAAATTATCTGGAGGCTCAGGAAATCTAAATTGGAGACTCAACAGAATCAATGAAACAGGCCAGCTGTAATGGCATGAATAATAAATACAAGAACTAAAAGTATTACCAGCTTTCTGTAGCTATACATGTATCTACTCCTCCTTGCCGTCTTTTCAATTGCTCACTTTGATTTTCTTTTGTTTATGATTCCTTTTATTAGGCCAATTATCTAGAGAGAACTGAAAATTCCCTTCACATATAAAGGTCATTTAATTCTAAATAATGACTTCATGGCTATAACCACATTTTACCCCATAGATATAGGAATGAGTACAGTGGGACCTTATAACAGTACAGAGATAAAACTTTGTATCTGGCTGCCTCATCTGAAAGGTAATAATGCTGCTGCTATAGCCAGAATAGACCAAGGTGACAGCAATCTCTACAAAATACTTGGAAATGGCCTGTCATGCCAGCTCTTGTTGGGGGTCCAAATAACTCCACAGAGCACTTCCATTATGTATATTATTTACTCAAGTGCACTTCAAGTGCACTTCCTGAATGTTTTTACACATTACTAAACAAATGATTCCTCAGGATAACTGCCACCATAAAGGACTCTAAACCTTCACTGTTTTAAACCTCAAATCCAAGCAATTTTAAATCCAAGGCAGTTTGCCATGATTTATTTTTCTTTCCCCAAGTGCAAAATACCTTCTACCAGTCACAGGCTCAATCATGGTTGCTAAATGACCACCCTGCCTTTCCAAAAGGAAAAAAGCAAAACAAAAAGCAAAGTTAAAATTAACTTGAGTTGAGATCGTCTTAATGCCATGAAACATGCCAATCCAGATTCAATGTTAATATTGAGATGCATCTGGCATAAATGCCCAGAAGTATCTTTGCAACCTTATTCTTTCCTGGTGTCATCTGAATGCTTTTGAAAGAATGGTTTTGAAAGAGGGTTCCCTCACATAAGCTCACTATTACTGCCTGTAGCTGGGCTCATGAGGCGTCCTGACAGTTGTGCTTGAATTCTAGTTGTGTGTGCTTCTCCTCTCTCAGTGGCAGTTTTGCCCATTGTTCTCAACAGTCCTAGCAGTTCTTTGCTTAGCCTGTAGATTCAGTTGATGGCTTTCATTTCTGTTTCACAGAAGAGAATTGATTTCTAAAACCTTTCTAGCAGTTTCCAACCTCACATATCCCCACATTCATGCTCTAAGGAAGCTCAAAATTTTCCAAAAACAGGTTAGATCTTTGGGTCTCAGAAATAAAGAAAAGACACAACCATTTTATTTGAGTAGAGTTTTGTGTGCCATGGAAACCTTCAGCCTAAAGATCCAAGGACCTGCTGAATCAAACATTTTATAGAGGAGAATTGAGCCTTTGTGGATCTGGATATCTAGGAGAGATTCTAATGATATCTCATGTAAGATAATTAGATCACTGTGTTGTTCTGTGTAGCATTGTATTCTCTACCTACCTTTACTTTAAAAGCTATTGAAGGTGACAAGCAAGTACACTGCTGGATTGTTAACTATTGATAGCACATTGTGCATTAGTACTGAGCCATTTTTTGCAAAGCTTCTGTAACAATGTGTGATATTGTACCCTGTAACATCTAAACTGGGTGTATGCAGGCAGTTGTGATGTCAAAGAACCCTGCGAGTCTTTTAAAGTAAAATATCAGTGCATAAGAGACAATTATGATGAACACACCTTGAAAGTGAATTCTGGTGCCTTGTTTTGATCTGGAAGTCTCTAGAAGGTGTCTTAGTATTAGCAAAACTTGTTCAATTTTGATGGGCTGCAGAGCTCTGTCTACTGAGCAATGCCTTCAGCTTTTACAGGGTGGATCATCTTCTTTTATCTTTTTTGTACATTTAACAAGCTAGTGAGTAACCTGTTCTTATCAACAGCCTCTATATTATATGTCTTATGCTTTATGTTTTATGCCCATTATTATAAAAAAAACCAAAACTTTCTCAACAGTAAAAACTGTCATTTATATTTGTATTAACTTTGTTGCTTTTTATGGTTTCCACTTATCGATAGTACCTTTATTTTGTAGTGCAGAGGAAAAAACCCAGGAAAGTATGTATGCTAGACAAGTACTTTACCACTGAGCTACATCCAAAGCCCTATTGTCACATCTTTATCTAGAGTCTAAATAACTTTACAGAAACAATTGCTTTTGCCCAATTCTTAGTAGAGAAAACAAACCAAAAAATTTCTAATCATATTTTATACATAAAACTATCTTTGAGATTTCCTGAAGAGTATCACCAAAACCAGATAGACTTTTTTTTTTTTTTGAAATGAAAAGAGAAAAGCTGAAGACAATTTGTGGGCCTATTCTTGAATCATACAGAAAAATACAAGAAAAGGTATCCCGTCCTCTCCAGGTTAAATTTATACAGAATAAATAGTAACAAGCACTCAGTACCTATAGGCTCCAAGGGAAAGTCCACATGATTTGTCATTGTGCAAGTTTCTATTTGTCAGAGTCCCATTATGCTTTCATAACAGTTCGAGCAGTATATTGCAGGTGTAAACGACCCATTGGACGTATATATAAATAAAGTTTTATTGGGGCACAAGTAAGCCCTTCTGTCTACATATTGTGTATGATTGCTTTTGCACTGCAATAGCAGAGTGCATAGTTGTGACAGACTTGAAGCATCTGACATCAAAATATGTGCGAATTAACCTTTTATAGGACAAACCTGCTCATATTTGGCAGCTGTTTCCAGTCACAGCTTTTTACAGACTAAAATGCATATAATACTACCACCTCACTTTAATTTAAAACCAGTACTTTCCTGGATAGTTGATTACAGTAGGAGATATTATAATGTAAAAGTTATTGTTGGAATTTTATTTAAAAATGGATCTATTGGTGGCCTATTCCAGAGTTATTTGACAATTTTTATTTAATTTTTTGCAGTGTTTTTGGTAAGCTATGTATATTACACAACAGGGTGTTGTAAATCACATACATCTTTGTCTGTAAAACTTCAGTAAAACTTAAGTTTGCTCATTTTTATAAATGATATGTAATGTCTGTTTTCTCCTTTGAAAAATAGCTTCAATCATTATTTGTAGGGATACAAGTAAAATATGCCTAATACATATTTTAAAGTTTTTTTAGTATTTTTTATTACCTTTATATGTGTGTGTCTAAGTGTGGGTTTGTGTACATGGGTACAGTGTCCATGGAGGCCAGAAGAGGGTGTTGGGTTCCTTGGAGCTGCAGTTTGAGCTGCTGGGAGCTAAACTGGGGTCCTCTAAAAGAGTTATGCATGTGCCTATCTGCTGAGCTGTTCCTCTAGCCCCAAGATATGTCTCATTAACTTTGTTACCTTGTTTTGTGTGCCACATTGCTGAATGTCCATGTCAGTTGCATTAGGCTTGATGTGAGCACCCATCAGATCTTAGACACATGCCAATTGCCAGTAATAGATTGGCTACAGCTCATTTCCATCTATGTTAATTCTTCTTCTTCTTCTTCTTGTTATTATTATTATTATTATTATTATTATTATTATTACTACTACTATTATTTGAGACTGATTCTTCCATTAAAGGGTCTGCAACCTGTTGCTACTCCCCCCAGAGGCCAGAAGGAACGGAGTAAGGCTAAGTGAGGAGGATTAGACAAACTTCAAATCATACTGGTTTCCAGAACTCAAAATCACAGCAGAAACAAAACCAAGTACCAACCAGGCAGCTTCATGAAATGACAACAAAAAACTTAATTGACTATGCAGGGAAACTTTGCTCAGCCTGGGAGGAGGGGACTGGAGCTGCCTGGCCCCAATCTACAAGGTTGTGCTGAATCCCCAGGGGAGTCCTTGCCCTGGAGGAGATGGGAATGGGGAGTGGGGTGGGGAGAAGGTGGGGAGGAGGAGGGAGGACATGGGAATCCGTGGCTGATACATAAAATTAAATTAAATTATAAAATAAAAAAATACAATAAAAAATGGAGGACATTTTTGCATTATGTCTAAACTTTGTAATAGATGTGGAAGCCATTTTCCACTCTCCTAAGCTTCTGGAAGCTCCTAAGTATTGAGCTGGACCTGACATAGAAACTGAAATAAAACATTTGCTGGTAATATCTGACTTTAGCTTTTCATCTACCCTCCTACCACCAAATCAGAAAGTCTGCTTGACCCCTATCTTTCATAGGACAGTATCACTATGCACAATAATTGACATGGACAAACAATCTGTTATATTCTTTGCTGGAATATAATACAACCAAAAACTTGCCTGCATCTCATGGTTTAAAATACTGTTGACTTAATTAGATGTAGCAGCCACATTTCATGATGGAAGGTTGACTTCTGTGGGGCTTTGAAAAAATTAAAAATCAAATAAGAAAAAAACCCTGTTTTTTCATGCACTAAGGTCAGATCCTGGCCCCACAGACTGGATGTCTCCCAAACAGATCAAGCTATTCAATGGTCTCACTTATCCAGAGGGCCTGATCCAGCTGGGGGCTCCACAGCCTTTGGTTCATGAGATGGCTATTTGAAACCTTGGGCTTACACAGGGACACTTTGCTCAGTCTGGAAGGAGATGACAGGACCTGCCTGTACTGAATCTACCAGGTTTAAATGAGTCCCCAGGGGAGTCTTGGTCCTGGTGGACATGGGAATGGAGGGGAGGGGCTGGGAGGAAGGTGGGAGTGAGGGCGGGAGGGGGAGGACAGGGGAACCCATGGCTGATGTATAAAATTTAAAACACATAATAATAAAGAAAAAAAATTTATAAAAAAACAACTTTTTTTACTTGCTTTATGAGGCTACAGCATTACAGGTGAACAGTATCACTTCCTAGATACTACACAGCCAAGAATAAAGGAATAATTTGGGAACATTGAGAAGAGGGAAATCTGTTTAAACTTACATATTATAGAAGGAACCTGGTAGGTTTTCTGGAGCATGGCAACAACAAAGGAAATAATAGAAACTTTAAAACTCTAGTTTGAGGTTTCTTGAGAAAAATTCCCGCAAAGCAAACTCAAGCAGCTCTGCATATTAAATTTATACCTGCTGCATGTGCATATATAAATAACCAGTCTGTGGCTGATGAGACCAGTCTCACTATATGATTACAAATAATCTTTTCTTGAGATACCTTCTTATAGTTTATAAGAAAGAAAATAATACAGACAGTTTGAAAAACTAAAAGCAAGCAAAATATTTTCTAATATTTCCTGGGGGGAAGTCACCTGTTGACTGGAACAGTTCCTTCTAAATTACTTAATCTGTCTTTTCAATACCTCATGCTGTTGTACAGTTCTGTAATTTGTACTGAACTCATAGTAATGTTAAATAATTCTTGTCTAGAGACAGCAAAAGTAAAATTTTCCAAGAATGTCTATGAAATCAAATTCATTTTTTTTCTGCTCCCAACCTGTGCCAGAAGTCCATTCTGTGTCTGTGTATTTGCTGCAACTTTTCTATGGCCTATATATCATAAATACATGCCTTGGATTGTTTTCATTTAAGATAACCGCTGTCTCCACCAATTTGTTATGTAACAACATCATTGAGGTGTGTCTATCACTATTTTAAAAACTTACTTGCAAAAAAGACTTATTTTTCATAATATAAAATTAATCCAAATTCTACCTCCCTTCTTTTTTTATTACTAAGATTTTTTTAAATTCATTTTACATACCAATCAAAGATCCTCCTCTTCCTCCCATCCTTCCAGACTCCCCCTCCCAAACCACTCCCCATGAAGGTAAGGCCTCCCATGGAGAGGTACATTTAGTAGAGGCAAGTTCAAGCCCCTCCCCCTGCCTCAAGGCTGTGTAAGGTATCCCATCATAGGTAGTGGGCTCCAAAAAGCCTGCTCATGCACTAGGGATGGATTCTGTTCTTACTGCCAGGGGTCCCCTTAAGCAGATCAAGCTATATGACTGTTTCACTATGCAGAGGGCCTAGTGCAGTCCCATGCAGGCTCCACAGCTATTGATCCAAATTTCATGAGTTGCCACTAGTCTTTTCAGGTTTCCCCATCACTATCTTGATGCCCATCTCTATCTTGATGCCCTAGCTTATAGCATGCCTCTTTTCTCTCTTTGACTGGACTCTTGGAGCTCAGACTGGTATTTGGTTGTGGATCTCTGCATCTGCTTCCATTCATTACTGAAGAAAGGATCTATGATGACAGTTAAGGTATTCACCTATCTGATCACTGGGGTAAGCCAGTTCAATTCAGGCACCCTCTCCACTATTTCAAGTAGTCTAAGCTGGGGTCATCCTTCACTACCTCCCTTCTTGATTGAAGCCTGTGAAATACAACAATGGGAGAGAAGCAGACAAAACCCTAGCACTTTAGACCTCTAGTCTAAAGGCTGATGACCAAAAATTAAATAGGCACAGAGGTCATGATACATTTGAAAGAGATACTTGTGTAGAGATACATAGGAGGCATTAACTCACACCTACTTTTCTGGAAATTTAATTTGTTGATACAGTTTTTATTCTCTGTGAGGTAATGAAAGCTGTTAGGATACTTGTCTGTTAGGATAGCTGGTGGTCATCTGTCAGGGGCCCTGAACTATGTGACATACATCATAAAGTCAGAGAAATATGGGTACTGGAGACACTGATAAACAATAATCACTGTGAGCTCCAGTAACTGACACATCGTACCGACAAGTGATAATCTTTATACCAACCCCAGGTCACAAAAGACAGCCTCTGGCCTGTGGATTATTGCTTGATTTGACAGGTGCATTGATTTTGGTTTTGTTAAACGAGTTTTGCCATGTGTGTCCAGGTCTTTAGGAGGGAAAAAATATCTAAGTTCTGTTGTATCAATTGAAAACAGATACATCTGATTGAAAGGTTTGCTTGTGAACAGGAGTGCAATATTGACTGATGAGTCTAGCTGGACAGAATCTATTTTGTGAGTAGAGTCTATCTGAAAGATTTATAGGAAATCAGATGACCAGAATTATTTCTTCTGTTTCTGCAATCTGATGAACTCATGAATTTCACCTCTTAACTTTGGGTGTTTTGCTTGCTAGATAAACCACTGACTTTTAAAACATTATTAACTCACCCCAACCCATTTTAAACCTCATCAGTGGTGAGAATAGGAATAGTTGATTTTATATATGAAACATCAAAGCAGAGAACTCCAAAGCTTCAAAGAATTCCACGGTGACGACCAGCCTACCTTGGAGGATTCAAAGTTATAAAAAGTAATTTCTTCTGAAATGACTTTCGTTATTATGAAAAGTAGCAGGCACGTTAACTACAATCATATCTTCATAGAGACTTCTATTTCAAAACCTATATTTTTCAGGAAATCAACGGAAGGCTAATTATGCAGGAATGGTCCCTGATGCAGAAGCAGGGATACAGAGGACCATTCTGGAGAGAAGTGAACCCCTGTGAGACAGCATCTCTCCTTTCTGTTGTAACTTGTGAAGCTGTAAGTGATTACATGGAGAAACACACCCTAACTTGTTGTTCTCTTTCATCTCCTTTGCTGATGATAATCACAACGACGGATAATACATTAACATGAAGAGTAAGACAGGACAAAATAGGTAGGAATGGTGTTTAATTTCAGGGTTCATTCCATATGCTTTGTTTTGCAGTGAGCCAAGTCTGATCTATGATGTCAGCTGAGTCAGAT
The DNA here is from genome assembly GCF_903995425.1 of Onychomys torridus. NCBI lineage: Eukaryota > Metazoa > Chordata > Mammalia > Rodentia > Cricetidae > Onychomys > Onychomys torridus. The sequence goes on along the minus strand of NC_050445.1, from coordinate 101,146,044 downwards.
GAGTGGCTATGATTTTATTACCACTGATATTATTATCAGGAGGAATAAAGGGATAGACTGGGAAGCTCATAATCCATGTTTCCTCTTGAATATGCTCCTTTGAAGGCAACAAAAGCAGGGCTGCTTGCAATGCTCACTCTCTTCCAAAAGTAGATGTTTAACATGCTATCCCTCTCTTTCCCCTTGCCAAATGTGTGTCCTTCAATGACCCTTCCTGAAAAGACATAAACTATTATTTTGCTGCCAACCAGCCTAAAATCTCTCCCTTCTTTCTTGATAGCCTGGCTAGCTATTGATATTTTTCTTCCTGAGCTACTGAGAGGAACACTGAGGGATTTGACCCGCTTAGCACCTGGCACTGGCCCAGCAGCCTCCATCATCAACTGGAAAGGCACTTGTGCACTCTATTTTGGTTCATAGGCTGAAAAACAGACAGTACTTCTGGACATAGGGGCCCAGTATTTGTGGTTCCTATGAAAGACCAAGGAAATCATGGCCCATATAGCTTGTGTGGCTTGCTATGGGCCTGCCACTATGGCTAGCTCTAGAATTCTCAGAAAGGACTTGCTCTGGGTAGCTCATAGGGCTCTGACCTCTAACACAAAGTACAAAGCTGGCCATCTCTTGGCTCCATACACACGGCAGCACAAATGCCATGGTCCTGAAGTCACCTTGAGTCAAACTTTTGTCTTTTGCATTTCACAATCTTACAGAAGGGTTTCTGTGTCTTTTTCCTAGTGATGAGCCCAAATAGGCTATATCAAAGAACGACACCTTCAAAAAAGGAGTTACCTTCTCTTTAACGTTTTATGGCATTTTTTTTTTTCACTTGGCATATATTTATTCAGTACCTAAAATCTTCTGATAAGATCCTTGGTAAGTTCAGACAAAAATGTTCTCATGTCAGAGTTAATGGTAAAATTCTTAAAGTTAAAAAACAAAACAAACAAACAAACAAACAAACAAAAAACCCAGCTTTTTTCTAAAGCTGGGTATGGTGGTACCTGCCTTTAATCCTAGTAGTTGGAAGGCAGAGGCAGGAGGATCTATGAATTTGAGGCCAGCCTGGTCTACAGAATGAGTTCCAGGACAGCTAACGCTGCAAAGAGAAACCTTGTCTTGTAAAACCAACATCCCCCTCAATTTTTTTTTTTTTTTTTTAGATTTACTTATTTTATTTTCTGTGTATGACAGTGCCTAGCAGTGGCATTGTCTACAGTTGCCTGGACCCTTCTACCTCAATCATCAATCAAGAAAATGCCCCTATAGACTTGTCCATGGACCATCCTGATGGAGGCATTTTCTCAAGTGAGGTTCCCTTTTCAAAAATCTAGTCAGCACAGACAGTTAAAGTCTTAAGATAAACCAAACACTGTAGGCATTGTCAGGATCCACTTTACGAATGGAGAAATAGATGCTCTGAGAGGGAGGTACAGATCTTAGGGGCACATAGGTACAGGGTAGAGTTAACCAGAGTCCTAGTCTTTAGACTCTGTTTTGCTACACTTTGGGGCTTCAGAATGTCCAGCTCAACAGGAAAGGAGTAACTAGGTCATTTCTTCTACTTTAAGGGAGCTTTTATTGATAAAGAAGATCTCTATGGAGACATTCACAGCGAATTACCAAAATCTAAACTTGTACTTCTGCCAATCCCATCTCCCACTTCACCTCCTGGGATGGAGAATGAGAATTTTATTTGGTGTGCCTCTCATTTATTCCACATTTCTCTGTGATAAAGAAAATCCATTTCCCACTAAATTAAAATTGCTTTTCCATCCTAACAAATACTATACCCCTGGTACACAGCAGAATAAAAATAAATTGATTTTTAAGTATCCATTGGAAAAGAAAAAAACAATAAGAAGCATGAAAAAAAAATCACGGACCATTGTGTGCCTTTTGAGCAGTTTAGCTATGGAAATAGATTCCTGTCCTGGAAATATCAGTTCTTTCTTCATGATGGGATATCTTGGGCAGCTTAGGAACATCAATGAAAACTTCAGTTTCCCAAATATTCTTGTGCATTGTATTTTTCACAAGTGCCTCTTGGTAAAAGAATTTCTACTCATAGGGCATTTCAACTGAAGTTAGCCATAGATGCATGCCAGTATGAGGCTAAATGATCTGTCGGGCTGCATTGTTTCTAAGACCATAGGGAAGAAATGAGATACTGAGATACGCCACTGTATGTGATGGTTAATACTGACTGTCAACTTGATTGATTCTACAATTACTCAAGAGCAAGCCTCTGGGTTTTTCTGGATTAGGTCATCAGTTGGGGTGGGAAGACTCACCCCAAAAGTCCATAGCTCCACCCTACAGGTTAGGTCCTAGACTGTATAGAAAGAGAAAGTACACAGGTAACAGGATGCGACATTTTAACAGCTGTCTCACACTCCGGCTGTGCTTCTTCAACAACATGATGGACTGTACCCTCAAACGAGGACCCCAATAGAGACTTTCTTCTTTAAGATTGTTCGTGGTCAGGCATTGTGAGAAAAATAACTAATACACTCTATTATTCAAAAACAATAGACACACTGAAACTGTCCCACCAGCCTGCATATGCCCATCAGAGACACTGCACCTATGCAAACAGGTCTCTCATTAGTGTGGAACTTAACAGATAGGCTAGGCTGGCTGGCTAGAGATCCCCCAGGGATATGCCTGTCTCTGTCTCCCCAGCACTGTGATTAGGAGTGTGTCTCACCACACTCAGCTTTAAACAAAAACATGGCAAAGCAAACAGAAAAATCAAAATCTTGGATTGGGGGAACTGAAGTCAGTTTTCATGCTTGCTCAGGAAACACTCTCCCCAGCACCACTGGTCCATTTTTGATACTCCCCAAATCAGTGAGCAATGATTTTACTATTGACACGAAAGCTTTTGACACACAACAGAAAAACCTTCTGCCCTATGGAATAGCGTCTGTCTGTTTCTAGCCCACTTTGAAGTCTAACCCTTATTAAATGCAAAACCATAAATGGAAATTTTTAGAACTTCCAGGAAAAGTTAAAATATTTCTTAAGCACAAATCTTACAATTGTATGAAAGAGAAAACCTGTATTTAGTGTCTTACAAGGACAGCTTCAAGACACTGGGCACTAAAACTCATGGCCAAGATGCTATGTTATAGGTAGATGCTAAAATGACTTAAGGAACTATTGTGTCTTCATACTTTTTTTTAGGAATTGGAGGCAATGTGTCTTGGAGCAGAAGAACGTTAGATCATGGGTGGGATCTGCAAGCTGGGTTTGTTTGTGTTTGTTATTAATGATCAGGCTGCTGGTGAGAGTGCCCATGAGGGTGGAGACACTGCTCACTAGAAACCTCTGAGATTCTCTCACTGCCACACAAACTCCAGAGAGCTCAAGCAGAGCTCATGGTTGCTACTCTCCTCCCTCCTATTCTCTCCTGCATCCACTCTGAGAGCTTTAACCCATGAATCCATCAAAACCCTCCCCAGGTGTGGTGATATGTTGTGTCTCCAATAAATTGTGTACCCTAATAAAACTTATCCGAGGGTCAGAGAACAGAACAGCCACTAGATAAACATAGAGGCCAGAAAGTGGTAGCACACACACCTTTAATTCTATCACTGGATCCATCTGGATTTCTGTGAGTTCAAGGCCAAACTGGAAACAGCCAGGCATGGTGACACATGCCTTTAATCCCAGCACTTGAGATCTCATGTCTTGCTTGGGAAAGAGTGCTGTGGATATCGCACTGTGTAAATAAAATGCTCATTGGCCAGTAGTCAGGCAGAAAGTATAGGCAGGACAAGCAGAGAAGAGAATTCCGGGAACAGGAGGGCAGAGGGAGCTGCCGCCCGCTGTCATGACAAGTGAGATGTAAGGTACAGGTAAGCCACAAGCCACAAGGCAATTTATAGATTAATAAAAATGGGTTAATTTAAGATAGAAGAAGTAGATAACAAGAAGCCTGCTATGGCCATACAGTTTATAAGTAATATAAGCGTCTGAGTGATTATTTTATACAGGGGTGTGGGACCATGGGGATGGGGAGGAGAGGGGGCTTGGTGGCATCTGGAGAGAAGATCAACAACAACCAAAGACACATGCCTTTAATCCCAGGAAGTGATGGCAAGAAGCAGAAAGGTATATAAGGTGTGAGGACCAGGAATTTTTAAGCTTTCAGGCTTTTAGCAGCAGTTTATCTGAGATCCATTTGGATGAGGACTCAGAGGCTTCCAGTTTGAGGAAACAGGATCAGCTGAGAAGTTGGCAAGGTGAGGTTAGCTGTGGCTTGTTCTGCTTCTCTGATCTTTCAGCATCCACCCCAATACCAGGTTCTGGGTTTGTTTTTATTAATAAGACCATTTAAGATTCTTGTTAAACCCAGGCACCCAGGTCCCACCCCACTGTGCAATCTGATGGCACACACTCTTACTCTTTTGCACCTCTCAGTAGTATTTGAGAAGCAAGGAATCATGTACTTCTTCTCCCAGCCCCTTTCTTCCCAGAGAGCCTGGCTAGCTGTTCTCTTCTATTTCTTCTTCCTATTTTAATATTGTCATGGGCTCCTCTGTGACCTTTTCTCTTCCCCTCATTGTTATAAATACTGGAGTATTTATTTCTCTGACTTACCTATTTATAGTCATAGCTAAAGGATTCTCATTTAGCCTCAAGGTTTAACACATCAGCTATAATCTGACAACTGTATGCATCTCTCCAGAAATCCAGGACTTGTAGCCTATGCTTAGCTGACAGCGTTAGCAGATTTCACAGGTATTTAAATTTACTATATGCAGAACTACTTCTCTGCACATGAAGCCTTTTCCTTCCTTAGACGACTCACTCAGCCACACACTAACAGCTAAGGAGTCATTTGCTTATTTTTCTCTTGTTCCTGTACTGTATATAGAGACAAATTCTGCTAAGTCTTTTCTTTACATGTTTGTAATCAGACCAATTTTCTTGCTTCAGGCACTTACAGATGCCAGATCATTTACTAAAATGTGAAAATTTGCAAAGACCAAGAGTAGGGGTGAGAGGAGGAAGAGAGAAAGGAAGGGAAGAAAAAAGAAGAAAGAAAGATAGACGGGGAGGAAAAGAGAGGAAGGGAATGAAGGAAAGAGGAAAGGAAAACAAAATAAAAGAAAGATAGAAGGAAGACACCCCCCCACACACACACACAGAGAGACAGACAGAGAAGCAGAGATAGAGATGGACAGACAGACAGACAGAGAAGGAAGAGAAAAATACAAGATAACCTTTTTGACCACTATTACTCCTCTAGCCCATCATCTCTCACCACACTACAGAACAGGACTCTGTCTCATCTCTATCAGTCACGGTTAAATTTAATGCTAGAGTGTTCAACAGTTGGAAAGATAAATAAAAGGGCTTGCATTTGGGTTAAGGATAACCAAGCCAACCAGAAAGGAGGATAAACAGGGCTCTGGTTAAAACTACAAATCCCATCTTGGCATGCATGCACTGCCAGGTTCTCATAGAGCCCCTCCCATAGCAGCATGCACAGGACACCCCTGTCATCTCCCCAGTGACCTTGTCAACATAGTGGGTAGTTAAACATTTATACACATCTCTGCATGCAATGCAGCACATCTGATTGTAACAGTGCTACTTGAAGGACAACGTCTAAGAAACTTGTATCTATTCCAGGAAAGGGAATACATGGATCATCACCTCAGGGGTAGGTAGGATATGAGATTTTAGAAGCAGACATTGCAGTGGCCATTCACCTTGTTCTACTCTCACTCTAGAGGGTGTATTTTCATTTTCTTTATTGTGAAAGATAAACTTTAGCTGCTCACTCTGCTAGTACCCCCATGTGAATTCTCATTCAAGAGCACAAAAACTGAGAGATTAGAATCTATTCCCATGGTAGAAATGGATTTAAGAATAAAGATGAAATCATGCTACTGTCTTTCCTAAAACGTTCCAGTGACATACCAAAAGATGCAACATAAAATTCAGTCCTCCCAATGGCATATGTGGAGTCAAGCTTCCTTCAAAGTTTACTCTTACCTGCAGCTCCACAGCTTCACCATCTTCTTAGCTGTGTAACCCTTCAGCAGGAATGGAGATATTCTAAAGATGTATCTTGCCCCTCCCTTAGGCCATCAGATTCTTGAAACAATGGGCCCTAAGAAATTGGAATTCTTCCCCCAAATCTGATGCTGAGAGAATGATAATGTTGGGAGCCTGGTGCCAGCACGAAGGGACATTTCACACAGTTCTGACATCCTATCAGACCACCTTGCAGGACTGGAGCTCAGACAGTGAGGATGGATAGGGACATACTTTTGCTAAATGTAATAATGACAACAGTATCCAAAGTCAGTCCAGAACAGGAAGCTGATGCGTAAATCCCCTGAGAAATGAGATACATTAAGAGAAATGGCTCCAAGGCTGTGATTAGGCCTAGAGGAGTAAGGAAGAACATTAGACAGAAAATGGTACAATATATGGGAAATCCAAACATAATGGGTGCCTTAAAAGGAAAGAAAGGTTTCTCTTAAAACCTGTACAGGAGCTTTATTAAGAGTGAGAATAAGATAGTCAGGGAGTCAAACCACCCTCTAAATTAATCTCTCTCTCTCTCTCTCTCTCTCTCTCTCTCTCTCTCTCTCTCTCTCTCTCTCACTCCATAGATTAGTACAGCTCTCATCCAGCCTTGGAGAAGTTTCTCAGTGCCATAGACAGAGATTAACATAGAAACCCAGCACTGGCCAAAGAACAAGGAATAAGTGTCCGGGAAGTGCTTAGCAACAACATGGGTCATCTGTGTGTATCACACCCCTCCCTCAAGGCTCAGGGATAATAGTGGAAGAGGAGGTGGAAAGACTATAAGAGCCAGCAGTTGGGGAGGGTTGGAGTAAAATGGTCTCTTCTGGACATGAGAGACCACTGCACTTATAAACACACACTGTGGTTGCTTGCCCAAGATTCACACAAGATCAGGCCAGTCAATATCTGAGCAGGGACCAGGGAGACACTCACTGCTAACCCCAACTTTTTAATGTGGAGCTCTGGACAGTTAATGGATTCTCAAGGAGAGAGTGGTTTTCTTTAAGGATGTGACCCTGCATAGGCCCACCACCCTAGCCCCCAAACCCAAGACTATATGTATGCAGCGTACACTGAACTTGATTGGATATTTTTTTTTTTCAGGGGGTAAGGTAGGGATGGATCTGAGAGGAGTTAGGGGGAGGATTAGGGAATGAATATAATTAAAACACAATGTAAAATTCTAAAAGAATTAATAAAAATGCATTTTTTAAATCAAAGAGAGACAAAGAGAGAAAGCCTGGTTGGTTCAGGTTTGTTTGTTTGTTTGTTTTTTGTTTTTCTAATTTTATTGATACCCATGCCTTGCACCAGAATGGAAATATCTTCAGAATAGGAAATTTTATTTTCAGCTCTTTTTTTCCATAATGTAGATGTTTATCTGGCTGGCATCTTGTAACCATCCTGCCTAGAGAGAATGGATATCTTCTACTGTCACTTATGTCCTCCTCTTTGGGTGTGACATTATTTAAACTATGGACTCCAAGAAATTGGAATGGCCCAAGGAGTCTTCTGCTAGAGAATTAAAATCTGAAGGTCTTGGCAGCTAGAAGATGGCTTTATCTGTAAGACCGGGAACTTGTCCCCTGGACAAAAAGTCACAATGTGCCTGACCCTGCAGGAGAGACTAGTGCTGGGATGATGGTGGGCAGACCACTGCTGTCTCTGTATGAAGACCCTGCCCCCTAGTGTTCATCTAAATGGGACTATGAATCACACTGGTAAGAAACTGACCTCCTCGTCAGTTCCATAGAAACTGCCAGTTCCATGAACTTTAGAAATGGCAAAGCCGACCTCAGTGTCAGGTGGGAAAACTGGTCTCTCTGGTTGTGGCCCAGTCTTCCCTTGTGGGGGTCTTCTGCTCTGCATTGGTCTGTTTTATTCCTGCCAAGTCTTACCCCCTTACTCTGTAATAAAGTGTATGTACGCTATAAAATCTCTCTTCTGTGTGTTTCCCATGAATTCTTTCAGCGAATATCCCAAGGCTTGAGGAAAATTCAGAGCCAGGTCCTGGAGGTGGTATCATGATCTGGAAAAATTTGTATTGCTTGTTCTCTTCAAAACTTAAATTTCCAGAAAATGTTAACCTTGATAATATTGTTCAGTGTTCTCAAGACCTGTATAGGGCTTTGTAAATACATATTGACTGACAACATGAATGGAGCCAGACTAGTTTCTGACAAAGGTCATGGATCTTGTAGGGCATAGGATGAGATAATGTGGATCATATTACACACTTACACAGACAGACAGACAGAGGTGTGTGTGTGTGTGTGTGTGTGTGTGTGTGAGAGAGAGAGAGAGAGAGAGAGAGAGAGAGAGAGAGAGAGAGAGAGAGAGAGATTTGTGAGAGCAAAGGTAGCTCTACCCTGTATTCCACAAGGATGGTGACTTGACACTTTTAACCCTGCCAGTGCTCAGGCACCTGGCCATCTGTTGGTTCCTCCTCAGCAATATATCTGGCCTCAGTCTCTGTGAGAGAGCTCTGAGAATGGAGAAGGGCAACAGATGCTTCTGAGGAGGCCCAGATGGTGCTCTGGGTTGCATCTAGAATCTCAAATCAGTCCTGGCTGCAGCTTTCCTGTTACCTGCTTTGATCTCAAACACATCTAATAGATTTCCAGAACGCAGAGTGCTGGAGGCTGCTCCATGAAACAGGTGGAGACATTTTGCATTTTTTGGCAAGGCACCCTGCTGTCACTTGGCTACTTTTGTATTTACATAAAGGATGTTGATAAACAAATGAGCACATTAGAAAGTCAAGGCAAGGGTAATCAGGCAACCTGTTTGCCTGTTAATCTGGAAATATCACAACACGATAGATCACCTCTCCTCCTAGTGCCTAGCACAGTGACAGATCTGCAGGTTACAGCTGTGCACAACATCATAGAATAGCTTGCTCACACTCTTTGTGAGCAGCAGCCCTTGAAATTACATGAGGCACGGCTAATATGGCCCCACACTTTGGTTAGTATTCATATCAGCTGGGTACGTCAATGAGCACTCTACAATCTGCTGAATGGGGGAAAAAGAAGCAGCCCAGAGGCTTGTTGGCTTACTGGGAGATTTCTCAGATGGTCATTGGGCAGCTGACAGGGGGCTTGAAATAGCCACCTCTTTTCAGAAGAAAGGAACAAAGAATTGGAGTTGGTAGCCCTGGGACATTGCTCATAATATTGGCCTCTTTCCTGGATGGGAGAGAGTCTTGCCTACATAATTGATTTGATAAAATAACTTCTCGAAAGGTATGAAAGTTAGGAAGGCTAGATGCTTTATTCTGTGGACAGTCATTCCTTCTGGGGATGTGTCAAGGAAGTAATTTCAGAACCCCTACCAAATACGCAGGTGACTAAAAAACTTCTATCTGGCCTCTCTGACCTCCTCATACCCTGTGGGATCTGCTCCTTATAAGCAGTTGAAAGGGTCATTCTCTAACATAAATCAGACCCTGCAGCCTCCTCCCTCCCCTTGCCATCTTGCTGAGGAAGGAGTCTGAAGCTGGCTGACATTCCTTCCCATCCTCTGCCCTAACTGCTCTCTACAGAAGCAGCCCACCACTCTTTGCAGGAATGGCTCCATTCTCTGCATAAACAGTCGCTCATTCTCTCCAAAATCAGACCCCATTTTCTGCAGGAACAGCACCCCCCCCCATTCTCTTTAAGAGCAGACCTCATTCTCTGCAGGAGCAATCCTGGTTCAGCGCTTTATAATTTACCCCCTCCACCCTCCCAGGCAGTCACAGCTCTCTCCACCCCTTTTCCCTCTCTCCACTCCCTTTGCAGGCTCACTCTGTGCAGGCTTCTTCTTGAAGGCTGCCCGCTCCCAAGCATTCCCTGACAGCACTCAGCTACAATAGGAGTCCATGTATAATCTCCCTCAGGGGTTCCCTTACTGTGCCTATTTCTTCCCAGAATGTGCGGCATTCTTCTGCATACTGTCTTCCTGCTTTCATTCCTGTGTTGTCTCCTGCACCCAGCAAACTACCTGGTATGGAGTTGACTTTAAGTGTGAGATTCAGGAAAGAACAAGTGACATTGGAAATGGCCTAAGCAGCAAGTTGGGGCTGGGGACAAGACTTAGTGGATAATGTACTTGCTGCCCAAGAGTGAGGACTCAGTTTAAATTCCCAGCAGCCGCTCATTTCTTGCTCTGAACCTACTTTCCTGTGGCTTTATGGCAGCAGTTTTTGAGACTAGTTTATATGTCCCTCTTCTTTTTAAACATTCATTGATGGTAGACATGGATCCTGTGTCAAAATGGAGTGAGGGAATCCACAAAGGTGTGCTGAGCAGGGGCTATGTATTAGTTACTGTGTGGAACCCTGGCAAAGCAGAGAAGCAGACAGGCCAAGTCCTGTGCTCATGGTGCTCATGTAACAAGCCCAGCAGAAGGGGAGATGTTCTAAAGCAATGGTTCTCGGTCTCTAGGTCACAGCCCCCATGGGGGGTCACATATCCAATATCCTGCATAGCAGAAATTTACATTAGGATTTACAAAAGTAGCAGAATTTGAGTTATCAAGTAGCAATGAAATAATTTTGTGGTTTGGGGGTCACAATAACATGAGGAACTGTATTAAGGGTTGCAGCATTAGGAAGGTTGAGAACCACTATTTTAAAAAGATACATACAGCTTCTCTTAGCTTGAACTGTCTGGGAGGCCCCCAGGCACTGGTGCCAGGACCTGTCCTTGGTGCGTGGGCTGACTTTTTGGAGCCTAGGGCCTATGCTAAGACACTTTACAGCCTTGGTGTAGGGAGGAGAGGGCTGGACCTGCCTTGGCTGAGTCTGCCAGGCTGGGCTGACTCCCCAGGGGAAACCTTGCCTTGGAGGAGGTGGGAGTGGAGGTGGATTAGGGGGAAGGTTGGGGGGTGGGAGGAGGGAGGACAGGGAATCCGAGGCTGATATGTGAAATTAAATTAATTATAAAATAAAAATACTATTTTTAAAAAAGATGCAGCTTCTCTCAATCTCACTAGAACACTGTTGCAACAATGGACTCCAAAGATCAAAAGGAATTTCTCCAGGAATCTTATGCTAGAAGAAAGACAAGGCCCCCAGCCAGACGGGAAACTTGTCTCCCAGAAAAATATTTCACATTGTTCTAGAAACTTGTCAGCACACCTTGCAGTGCAGTGGGACACTGAACCCAGACAATGATGGGTCAATGGTGGCTGGAACCACATCTTGACTGGGGCTGCTTTGACACACACATTGTTGGTTTTCTGTTAAAACTTTAATCTCACTTCATGACCCCCAAAGATAGACTTGGAAAAGGTATCCTTTGTTGTAGCTCCTTGTCCCTTTTCTTGATGTAGCCACACTGAATAAATCTCATTTTTATGACTTTTGCTATTAATTTGACTCTTTTACTTGGCTTATTGAGGACAGGTGGCAGAGCTGGCTTGGGGCACAGGCTATATAACCTCCATAACACTTACAGGCACTAAGCATATGCAAATTTTTGTTTGTTTTTTAAGCCAACAGAGTGATAAGTGGCATCAGTTACTGATGGATAGCTAAGGCAAAAATGAATATAAGTGAAGCAGGATCTCTGTAGCTTTGAGTGATATAACACCCCTAGTTATGTACCCATAAACAGATCTAACTGATCAGAGGGACACAGCATGAGTGACAGCATTCTTGACTGAAGGCATATCATGCACAAGGGAGAAGGAAGGAAATGGCCACTTATACTCTGGGGCAGAAATAACAAGATGGGGAAATCCATGTCCTCTAAGTAAATAACACAAAGCAGGTTGGACTGTAAGCATGGTGAGAATGCACTCACCCTCAGCCCTAGATGATCCAGAGAACTAGGCTGCCTACTATCATGTTCTACAGGATACACATGAACCAAGCTCCCTTCCCCTACAGAGAGTGACTCTTGTCATGATGCCTAAGTCATGTATGTACTGCTCCCCTAATGTAGTCACATAGCATAGAAAGCATATTAACTAAGCCTGCTCCCTCACAATGCAATAGCCCTCCTTCTCTTGGAAGCCTCTAAGAGAGGACACCTTGCTTTGTCTGGTGAGAATAAGGCTTCTACCTTGGACTCATCATACACTGCTTGCTGGGCACTAACCTCTCTTCTAGAGGACCGTTCAACCTAGCATCTCTCTCTGCATCTCTGCTACTTACCCACTCCTTCCCCTAAGCCTAACAAGACTGAAGGGAAGTCAGCAAGGAAAAGCAGAGTAGGAAATGAAGGCTCAAAAGACAGGCCAACTGAGGCAAGATCAGCAAACTACTTTTGTCATAGAACTGCTCTATCTCTACTTCAGCTTTTCAGGCCATGTGCCATGTCTCAGCCACGATTTGATTCTTAGCAGTAATCTTGTCTTCAAAACCAGCATTCAATGCACCCACATCAATATGTGTATATGTGGCTAAGTCCCAATATTCACATAAAGCAGCAGCCACTGGAAGAGAACCATTGGCTGCAGTTTGTGATCCCTGACTGAAGCCTCCTAAGTAGCAAGGCAGAGTTTCCATGACGTTCTGATTATGGTGCTGCCAGAGAGGCTATAATTCTATCAACAGAACCTACTGGAAAACTTTTTCAAAAGGGCCTGATGGGATCACCTGCTGTTGGGGTCTTGGGGAACAGAACAGACACTTAAAATGAGATTGTGAAGTAAGAGCAACCATTCTGAAAGGAAGGTGGTTGTTTAAAAATGGTCTCCAGGAATACATAGCTGTAAAGTGGCAGAGACTAGAGGGAAAAACAGTTTTGTTATAGGGAACAAAGACTGTTCACAGTGGCTGTTGGTGGGGCATTTACTAACCAGGTTCTTTTCAGACTGTGGATAAAAACATTCACTGTTTATTATAAGCCAACCAGCCAACCAGGATGTGAAGCTGAATGGGAGCCCACAGACACCTCAGAGGGACTCATCAATTTCAGACCCAGGAGGACCCCTGACAGATACCACTGCTTCCATTGGGGGCATCAGATGTCAAAGTCTCTAGACTTCCTTCTTTTAAATTTTCTTTTTCTACCAGCTGCAGTGGAAAACTGAAGGACAATAAAAGAAAATGCTAATCAGAGCCAGTCCCACTTACTTCACAGAGACTGGCCATCAGGACACAGCCTTTACACTATGAAAAGGTGAGAAGATCAGTTTGTCTATGGACAGTGTCATCCCCCACCTGCCTGCTGTGTGTGGGCTCTCTGTACTGTGTTTGCACCATTGGGGTATCTGAGAACTCTGTCCCTACTCCATTCTCTGTTGTACTTAGGCAGTGCTTCAATTCAGAGTGGGCACCAAAGGTAGTATGGGCTAATAAAACATGTATCCTTTGCCCTGTTGCCCAAGTAACGTTGTAAAGGAAAGTTAAACATTAACTTGGACTTCACTACAAAAATGTATGAAATTCCACTTGGTTCTTTGCTTTTCAATTAAATATCTGCAAAACACAAATTTCTGTAAAACATAAATTTCTGTGATTTCTATGCCTTGTGAAAGTATGTGGAGCATTAGACAAAGAAATGATGGTGTAATAGTAGGTTTAAAACCAAGCACTTAAGTCATGGTGTGTTTGGTTCAGTACCTGACAGCTACTTTGGCCTCTTCCACAAGACCATTTGGTTCTGATGTCCTAACCTAGTCACTGTAATATGCTGCTGGGAAGGGGACCAGAGAAACACAAGGCATTGACAGAATCTGCGACAGTTTAAGCCAGCCTAAATAACTGGTCTTGGATGCTAAAACCTAATCAGTACAAAGTGATCTAGGGCTTTGGGTCTGTCAGCCAGGATCTCCCATGTGTGATCTAGGGACTCATATATAAACCAGGCCTCTCTGGAAGACAGATCAGCCTCTTGCCTGTGGTAAATCACTAAAGGACTGCACAGAAGAGTTGAAAATGAGGATTGGTGAGCTGCAGTGTAAGATAGCATATGCGACTCACTATTTCAGTCATTCAACTGTCTGTCATTGACCTGTCACTGATGACACACTAGTTATAGAGACATTCGAGAACCTCAAGGAAGGAATCACTCATGGAGAGAGGTAATGTGGACCTTGATGCTGCTTTAACTTTTGTGGGGGCCTACAGAGGATCCTTAGTAAGGCATTACTCAAGGTCAGAAAGTCTGAGCTTGCTTTACCCAGCAGGGCTGCATTATAGGATGATTTGGGCAGGGGTGTAGTTACCAGGTGTTTTGAAGGGTCTACACTTGTTGCTGTACATTATACTTTGATCTTGAAAAAGGGAGGTCCTGTGTTTCTGTCTTTCTCGTTATTTAGGCCTGTATTTCTACTTGATACATCTTTATTCCTCATTCCTCCCCCCAAGAAACCTTTGACAGGTCAGAGCTGGTCTCTGACAACCTTTTCCCTGTGGACTATTTCTATTTCCTTCCATTTATAATACCTTCATGTATATTAACATAGAATAAAAATTTAAGGCAATTCCCTTACTGATGTTTTATGACCAAACATTTATGGCCAAAGCCAGATTACTCTAGAGTATCAACTGTGGGGTGGAGATGGGGTGAAGTTACTAAAGGCACTGGTCAACAAGCTGGGCCACTGGGAATATATGATTCCAGAAGTAGAGAATGTGTGTTAAGAGGGCTCAGGACCCAAGTGGCAGCCTTCTGGTGACTCCCTGATTCATTAGGCAAAAACCATAGATACTTCATGCTTGGAAGAAACTAAAAACCTACTGAGAACCCCCAAAATAATACAGACTATGTATAGACAGTATTTTTTCTCTTCAATAATATAGTGGTGTGTCAGGCTCAGCCCAATGCCTTCCCAGTATATTTGAAGAAGGTACCAGCCAGAGGCAGCAGTGTTCAACTGTCCTTCCCACTAACCTTTCTGTGTGGCAGGACACTTAAGAGAATCCTGTACCAGGTTTCTTCCAACAGTCTGTGGCACCAATGGTTTACTGGCCTCTTCAGTGAAAGGGAAAACAAGGGGTTGCAGCTTCTACCAGATCTGGTCCAATTTTCCCCTCAAGAGATGCTTCTTAGTCTTCCTTAACCCTCAGGTTGTACACAGACATGAGTCTTCAAATCTGAGCAAGCATACAGAAAGACATTGAACTCAAGACTGGTAGCCATGTGTTGTCCCCAGTCTCAACCTATATATATATTAACTGCTATGGAGCTCATACTTACAAAGCAATGAGTACTTAGTCTAAGGCAAAACTGCACCAATGTCACACTTCAAACTGAAGCATCTCCTCTCTTGCCTAAAAATCAAGGTCTAACTCCTTACTTGAGCCTGTCCATTCCTTAGGATTCCAGCTCCCCCTCCACTAAAGGCTAAATTTTCCATATCCTCTTCTATGCCACAGCCTCTAGTCATTTCTTCTCTAGCTCCTTGCTTTTTTTGCTTTCTGATGATGCATCTGTCAACCTGTAAACACCTCAACAGACTTTTTTCAAAGGGGAACCAACTGTAGAAGAGTTGAGTTCTTCTTTACTCAATACTGACTATCTACTAGAGTATATATGGGGGGTGGGTCTACATTCTCATTGAGAAAATTCTAACTTTATTACAGGGACAATGTCTTGTCTTTGTACCATGCAACTAGACCAGTGAGTATAAGGACAGTTAATAATTAGTTTCAGGAGAAAGGAGGAAAAGGGAGGCAGGGGGAATATAAAAGCTGTGGGTACACTAAAATTTTGCAACTGCCCTGTGTGGGTCTAAGTGATGAAATTAACTGTATATATTTTAGTTCTGTACTTTGATTTATATAAACATACACGCACAAACATATACTTGGGATTTCACCATAATTATTCTGACTTGTGCCTATGTTATTGATTATGTCAATATCTATCACTCATTACTTCAGAATAACACTTTATGTGTGGGCTCTGATTTGCTTATTTGTTCATCCACAGATTAGCATTTGGTGCATTTCTAGTATGGGGCCATTACACATAAAAAGTTCATGTACAAACTGAGTGCTGAAGTTGCTTAAAGATATCATATTTTTCTATTGTAGAATAGGTAGGTTTACTGTGAAGATGAAAGAGTTGATGGTTGGAGGGGTTAAGTGACACCCATGATTTGGTTCAGAGCATTGTGGGATGGTGGGTAGAAGGAAACAGCCAACAAACCAGCTTCCAGGAACACAGGAAAACAAGGTAACTGGGAGCTGAAAGAAATCTTCATTGGGATAAAATTATTACTCCTTGTTTTGGAACCTCGGGACCCCAAATATAGATTTGGCCAGTCCACTGACAGCCTCTCATCAGATCTTCTCTATGGTGATTTCTTATATTCTTTGTGAAAATCAGAAGTGTTCTCTGATGCTCTAAGAAAACCCAAAGCACAGAGCCCTTTCTGATTATCACGATTTTACTTAATGGGTGGGCCCTGCATCCTGGTGCGTGGGTCTCCAAATGGTCGAGTTCATAAGGAGAAAGAAACCTTATGGGATTATGGGGTATGAGGGTTCTTCTCCAAGAAGAGCTGCAAACTGGGGTAGACAGCAGGCAGATGGAGTTCTGTTGTTGAGTCTCTATGCACAGCAAGGTTTTCTCTATCCAAACTTTAAATGCAGTGATCAACATTCTCTGTACCAGTTCTCTGCTGGGGGTCCACCTCCTCCTCATCCTGCCTGACTCATCAAGGAACCAAGATGGTAAAGACTCCATATATGCTAAGAGACTTGCCTCAAAGGAGCTGGTCCACTCTATCAGGGAGAATGGATGGTATCAACCCTAGCCACTTACTTCTGAATTTGGGAACAACCAGTTTCAGAGGGCTGTTTATGGAGAAGTTCAGGGCTTGCCACCATCACAGCAGGCCACAAAACAGTGGCATTTTTACAGGCCTTAGACATAAATATGAACAGACAAACCCAAAAGGCAGAAGCTGGACCTCAATATCCAGCATGGATACTGCCACAACATGATGCATGCATAGCCTCAGAAAAATCTCCACATCTCAGTATGCCCCTCCCCTGACTTTAGATTCAAGGTGAAGGTTCTTTATGATCATTCTAAAAGAGAAAATAAAGACTTGATATGTTTGTGTATGAATATGTGTGTGGAGAAAGTGGAAAGTAGAAGCCGACTGGCCGACTGGTAGACTGATATAAGTTCTTTCCTTACTTAGTTTTTATTTGAATAAAGATTAAAAAGTGGAAATGTTGTTTACAAAACTTAACAACTGAGCCAGGTGGTAGTGGTATATGCCTTTAATACTAACACTCAGGAGGCAGAGGCAAAAAAAAAAAAAAAAAAAGAAAAAAGGCAAAGCTAATAAATAAATAAATGAATAAATAAAAAGATAAGATTAACAATCAAAATAAACCCTGTCTCTGTTTAAATAACAAACAACACAGAAAAAAAGTCAAGATAAGGCACAGTGTAGCCACATTTTTCCTTCTACATTCAAAAGAAAAGGATCAATGTAGATTCCAACCCAGTCTATCTTTTCTGGCCGTCTGGACTTTCTTCAGGTGGCATCATCTGTCCCTTTATTATAGTAACCACTCCACAGTGTTCTTCTTGTTGCTATCTGCTTTTCAACATTGCTCATTGTTCATCTTTAGAGTGCAGGCATGACATTTCCATCCCCAGATACCCATGTTTCTCTGCTTACACTCTTTTGTGAAGTCTGCATAGCTTCAAGAGGAGTTGTACATAGCCTTGCTTGTGGTACTACTGCTTTCCCTGTGCCTCTGCCTTCTCTTTGCAGCCTGGCACCACAGAGCTGGAGAGTGGGGAGGGGACTGCATGACAAGGATGGCTCCTTAGTTTAACACACCCACTGGGGAGTCACTTATCTGAAGAAGTATTCTTGGCAATTTCAGCTTCCAGGGCCCACGGCATTGAGTAGATGTAATTTTTGCCAAAAATTAATGCTGGAGTGACTTGTCAGGGTACACACTGTTTCATATTATGCTTGCAAAATGAGGTTGATTAATTTTTCATTATTATGGTCTCTTCTTTTTGCAAGAGTTAAGAATACTGTCAGTGCAATGAACCCTTTCCCTTTGTGCCACCTGCTGCAAACACTGTCTGCTGTTTCTCATGTTCTGATGCCCTCTCAGACACAGCCTTGATGTGTCCTGTTTTATGCCTGTGTATTCCACTTCACTTAGCATACTTGCCATGATGAGCAAGTGAATTGTCCCTCTCTGCGTGCCTGTTTTGCATTTGGGGGGATTATGTTTGTAGCATGTTCTACATGACTGAGAACTTATTCAAAGCTCCTGTTAATTACCAGTTTTGGAAAACATACAGGAACCGTATGTTCTTCAGTCTTTACCATGGTTCTAAGTATAAGGAGCATAGTAGGATAGCCTATGTGGGAAGAAAGAATGTATTTCAAACAAATTTGAAAGTGTGCTTGTTTTTGATAGTATTTCCCTTCCACAGCATTTCTTTAAAACTGTAGAAATCTAGTTGGCTGTGGTAACTCCTGCCTACAGTCCCTGGCACTCTGGAGGCAGAGAGAGAACATGGTCCAAGGCCAGTCTAGCCTACACAGTGAACTCCAGGATAGCCAGGGCCAGAGAGTGAAATTTTTATTTTCTCAAGATAAACAAAACAAATTGAAAGTAACAACAAAAAATTCCAAGCCCACTTGGTGAGTTTTTGTCAATTTTACACAAGTAGAGTCATATAGGAAGAAGGAACTTCAACTGTGGAACTGCTTCCATCAGACTGGCTTGTAGGATAAGCAAGTCTGTGGATCATTTTCTTGATTAACAATTGATATGGATGGGCCCTGTCCACCCTGGGGGATGCCACTCCTGGGCAGATAGCCATGGATTATATAACAAAGCAACCCAAGAGTCATGAGAAAGCCACCCAGTAAACAGCTTTCCTCCACGGTTTCTGCCTTAGTATCTGCTTCCAGTTTGGCTTGCCTCAATGACACGGACTGCAACAGAAATGTAAGCCAAATCAACCCTTTTCTAGTTCCCAGCCGCTTTTGGCTGTAGTGTTTATCACAGCAACAGATAGCAAATTAGAAACCCACAAGAAAAAAGAACCAAACAAAACAATAAAGCAAATACTAGACTTCTTTTCAGACAGTTTGGAGGGGTGACAGCAGATGTGTGATACTTCTTTAGACCAACTTTGAGATTTGGGAATGGGATTACCCTATGTCATATCATTTCTGATCCCAGTGGTGGGGAGGTTTCATTTTGTGATCATATTTTTGAGCTATCTTTAAGAGATAGAAGATAAAACTCTAACTTCCTAGGAAATGTTCCCATTTCCCTATCCTCCTACCACATCTGGTCCCAGGGCTGTTTCAGATGCCTGCTCTCATTGCCCTCTATCTATCGTGCAGTAGAATAATACTCCACTAGAGAAAAGGGATTTTCCCATTGAAGATGTACCACACACCTTGATTCTATTCTGATATGTACAGAAACATGGCCTGTGGCATGAAGCTTTTCCTTCTTTGAAACCAGCTCCCTCTTGCAGCAATACCCTCCTGTCCTCAGTTGCTTCAACCCATTCCTTCTCTTCCTCTCACCATATTTCTAGACAAACAACCCCACAGTACACACAGACCTCTGAGGCCTCAGATCCCCTACCTGACTGCCAAATTCCACTTCCTCATGTACAGTCTAGTTTGACAAAGCTTATGTCACTGTCCACATGAAAGAGACAATGTACAGACAAACACCATTTCATTCCAGGGATTCAGCCTGATGCTTGCAGCATCAACTCATTTTTTTTTCCACTGTGCAAACACCATGGTTCACTTTTCCAAACTATGGCTATAATGTTAGCAGGGTACATGATCTTGTGAGAGTCTGTCCTATATGCACCAGTTCATTGATTGGTTATATAGTATAAACTCGAAACTCTTCAAATAACAAGTGGTTACAAAATCTTAGATAAATGGATTAGTTATACAGTCCCTGAAATTTTGGCAACATCGACTTTTGTGTTGACCACTCCCTCTAACAATATACCCACAGACCAAATCATTGCTTTCCATAGAGAACAATCTATTTTGAGCAGACAGTGCTGAGATATAATTCCCTAATAATACCACAGTAAAAAAGACTAGCTAGCCTCTCTACTATGGTATTATTTCACTACTTATGGTATTATTTCACTACTTATACTATTTTGTGGACTCTTTATGGTCTCGCCTATACATAATTCCCAAATCCTAGAATATATTACCATATGGCTAAAGTTTACTACCACCATCTCTGATCATATTTCAGGACTTCAATTCTAGCAAGCTATAGGGTAGCAATGGTCAGTCAAGGTAACTGATCTTTCACATTGTCTTTAAAACAAAAATAAATTTACTGGGATGACATTTTATGTCGAAAATAAAAACCTTGTTTGGTCATTGTATTCTACTAATAAAATCAACCAGTGAGAACTTTTACAGAGCTATCCCTAGCAGAATCAAAATGGATTTCAATTCTGGAACACAGTAAATAGTTATTACAGAATTTACTGTTGATTTTTTTCTGACACAATGGAATTCTTCTACTTAGGGTACTTAAACTATTAAATCAGAATGAAATGGAATGTCTGTGATTCTGTAAGGTTGCCAATTTAGCAAAAATAAAAAAAAATTAAAAAGCATGCATTTTGCTGTGATGTCTTTGTTTCATTTGGCAACTTGCCTCTCTGCCTAATTTAAATGCTATGGTTGCATATACACAGAGTGATTTTCTTAATTGATCACTCATGTTTCCCTAGCCATATGCCTGTCACTAGGGTGGTGTGTGCATTTTCATGTAGAAATTCACTGTTGCTGGTTGGCAGTTCAGCACTTTTAATTATGCCAATGAAGCATGTAACACATTACAAGCCATGGAGAGTATACAAAGAGAAATAAGTTTGTAAAACAAAGGGGTTAGAAATCACACTGTCTGAAGACAGTTTGATCTCTTCCATTGGTCTGGCTCTACCAGCAAAACGTCATCAGCAGAAACTAGAATCAATGACTGGATTTCCCAAAACCTCCTAGAAGTTTCAGGTTTGCAAAAGATCACACATGTGATCTTACTTAACAAAGCTCCACAATCACAAGTAGATATGGCCCCAAATGAAGGCTCAAATAACACTCTTAAAACAACGTTATAACCATATATATTCTAAAGCTAGTGTAGTCATTCTTACTTTTTATATCACCAAGAAGAAGTACATAGGATATAACAAGGCACACTTCTGCTATCCCTTCAATAATTCCTGCTTTTTATATCACCACGAATAAGTACACAGAATATACTTAATGCCTTTAACCTTCTGCACATGACATTGTTTTAACAGCAAAAGAATTATCTTCATGTGATTTGATGACAGTCCTTGTCCCTTTCAAAAATTATACTAGTTACCAACCTACCAGCACACATTTACATTTTTTTTATTTCTATTGCATTTCAGAACCCTAACTCATATTTTACTATTCCCTTGGCCCAGGGATAGAGAGAAGAAATAAAATGAATTTCAAGTTGGTTTCACAGACAATAAACATACGTTATGAATCTGAAAAATACTGTTGGAAGCAGCCAATGTTCAATGACTATATATTTTAGAAGAATTTCCTCTAAGATATTTTATGATGAAAGCCATAGTCTGGAGCCATTCAGTGCCCTTAGTTTGAGAATTCTGCTTGGTTTCATGAGATAACCACTTTAAAAAGGCAAGCTTATAGCTCCAGAATCACACAATGTTGGTTACTTGCATCATTTCAGCAGGAAAACCAGCTAAATTATATGATTTTTTGTTTATAAACAATACACAGGAAACAGAGGTATTAATGAATTACCAACTACTGGCAGTATCATTTTTGTTTTAAGTTCTTATGTATTCCAACATAATCCTGTTTTTCCTATCCAAGTCTTTAAACATCCAATAGCTTTGTTCAAGGGCTAAAAAGGTGGATCATCAAGTAAAGGCACTTGCTGTAAAGACAAATGACCTAGGGTCATCCCCTGAGATCCACATGGTAGAAGGAGAGACCCAGTCCCTACAAGCTGTCCTCTGACTTTCACATGCACATGCATCCTATAGCATGGATATGTATTTGAATACGCACATACACAAATGTAAAAAAAGAAAAGAAAAGAAAAGAAAAGCATTAGCGTATTTGTTCAAATTAAACTGGAACTCAATGACCCCTGCTGTTCAAATATACACTCAATTTTCAACAAGATTCTCTCCTAGTTGAGTGACTAAGGAAGGACTCAGTTTCCTGAAGCAGCAGCTATACTATCTTGTCAGAGCTGCTCACACAAACTGAAGAATTCGCACTTCAGCATTTTCGGCTTGTGCAATTTGCATATGTATAAAACTGTATCTAGATGGGTAAGTGTAAAAATCAAATGTGTACACATCATGTGTAGGATCAATACTTCAGGGTAACCTACTTGGTATGCAAGTCACACAAACAGTTAAATCTACATTAACTACATTAAAACCAACATGAGATTCAACTATTTTGTAATTTATAGATTCATTAATTTTTCAGTACATGCAAGGACACATATACTAACTGTGCCAACCTCAAACATTGACAGCATGATCTATCTCTCTCTCTCTCTCTCTCTCTCTCTCTCTCTCTCTCTCTCCTGCCTTTCTTCCTGTTTTTCTTTGAAAACTCTCTGGATCTCATTATGATTGCTTGATGAGATTAAGGTACAGTATACTGTTAGGAAAATGATACAGAATAACTGATGTCCTTATCTATCAGCCGGTCTGGTTATATTTGATTGGTGTGCAACTGGGTAGCTCTAATGTACTGTATAGCTTGTGCATTGTATTTATAGTAACAGCCAAAATGAGCTACTAAAAAGACACTACATCTCTATCAGGAGTTCTCAAATTTCCTTCCAAATGCTGCGACCCTTTAATGAAGTTTCTCATGTTGTGGTGATCCCTCCCCAACCATAAAATTATTTTCGTTGCTACTTCATAACTATAATTTTGCAACTGTTATGAATCATAATGTAAATATGTTTTGTGATGGTCTTTCGCAACCCCTATGAAAGGGTTGTTTGACCCTCAAAGGGATCATGACCTGAAAGTTGAGAATTGCTGATCTGTAGTAATGCTAATAATGGAAGAGTGAACACCATGCATTCAGTCACCTGGAACATAGGTACTGTGGCCAACTTCTATCCTAAAGAAATATTCATGTAAGCACAGCAGTGGTAAATAAATGGGGAGGAAGGGTTTACTTAGTTAGATTAGATCATCTTGTCCTGGACAATGCCTACTTATACTAATTTTATATAAATACATTTACTTGAAAAGGTCACATGTCTTGGTTTTAATAGATTCAAATGGTAACATCCTATTGAAAAATTTAGACTCCTGCACCATTAGTCTATTAGTCTAATGCTTTTATATTTTTGAGCCTTCTATTCTGTATATAAATTTCTTTGGAGGACACAATCAGTTTTGTTTCAATATATACAGAACTACACATTTCTGGAATGCACCGTGAGATGTACATTTTCACTTACCTTTTCTGCTGACTGTGCAGTGCCAAAAAATATCGGGATGAAGGCAAGCCAAACGATACATGTGGTGTACATAGTGAATCCAATGGGCTTGGCTTCATTAAAATTCTCTGGTACACCCCGAGTCTTGATGGCATACACAGTACATGTGACCATGAGAAGGATGCTATATCCCAAAGAGCAAATGATTTGAAGGTCTGTGATGTCACATTTGAGCACTCCCCTGGCTTGCTCTGGGTTCATTGTCTTATGCTCATCATAGTCTATGATGATGTTGGGTGGGTCAACCCCAAACCAAATGAAGACACCTAGAAGCTGCACTGATATTAAACTGGAAGTGATTGCCAGTTGTGATGTTGGGCTTATGAGTCTGGGAGCTGTCACTGATTTCTTGCCCTGCTCAAATATGCGATAAATCCGGTTGGTTTTTGTTAAAAGGGCTGCATAACTAATGCACATACCCAAGCCCAAGAAGACACGCCGGAAAGAACACACTGCCACATCTGGTTTGGCAATCATTAGGAATGTGATGATGTAGCAGAGAAAGATGCCAGTCAATAAAACATAGCTGAGTTCCCGTCCAGAAGCCCTGACAATGGGTGTGTCATTGTAGCGGATGAATGTGGCCATGACAAAGATGGTGGCAATGATCCCCAACATTGCCAGGAAGACAGGAATGACAGCCCAGGGAGAATGCCACTCCAGTTTGATGATGGGGATGTTCTGACAGCCAGTTCGATTTTCATTGGGCCTCTGGTCATAGGGACAATGTTGACATGTCATCTCGTCAAACTGATACTGGTATCCATCACAGGGCTCACAGGTCCAGCAGCAAGGGGTTCCCTTCTGTGTCTTCTTCCTCTGCCCAGGCTTGCAGGGCAATGTGCACACAGAGGGTGGGATCTCCCGGACTCCTTTGCCCCATTGCATGTCCTCTATCTGTACATAGCATAAGAAATGAGAGAAAGCAGTCAGGTCATTCAAAAGTTAAGAATTAGAAAAGAAACCATCAATGACAAACAATATCAATGTTATTGCAGCTAACAGTAGCAGAGGGAATTCTTCAGAGTAGTTAAACGGAGATACATGGATATGTGCTCAACTGCCTCCCCCAGGAGGGTGAACAGAAAACCACTTATCTCTCAAAAATAAATATTTAAAGACACACACACACACACACACACACACACACACACACACACACACAGAGGCTTAAAGTAATTTTAGGTAATAACTGCAGTGCTGAATACCTCCCCACTTCAGGATTTTACAGAGCCTGTCAACATCCCTCAGATAATGGCCTGTTCTTTGAGAGCTCCTGGAACAGACAGACCCACCTGGATTCTATCAGAGAAGAGCAATGGTGTTCATTATTCTAGGCTGCATAGACCACATCACAGCATGCAAGAAGTATTGGGTAAGGAAATGTAAGGACTGTGTGGTCTGGAAACATTTAAAGGTTTGCCAACAGTCTCTCTAAAGAAAAACCTGAATTGAATCTCTGTGGCACAAGAAAGAATGGAAAGTGTATTGGCTGTGCTAGAATATTGGCTTTCTGGGGAAGTCACCTCAATCAGTGGTGTTCTGGAAAACAACAGCATTCCACACTAAGAAGAACTTTGTTACTGAGCTGAAAGTCACAGCCAGCACTGCCATTTCCCCTGAGGGCTGGTA
Organism: Onychomys torridus; assembly: GCF_903995425.1. Lineage (NCBI taxonomy): Eukaryota > Metazoa > Chordata > Mammalia > Rodentia > Cricetidae > Onychomys > Onychomys torridus. Next base: position 101,120,879 of record NC_050445.1, on the reverse strand, counting down.
TTCTATCCATCTTTCTTTCTTGCTATGGGTTCTTCACATCCGTTTCCTACCCCATGGGACTGTAATTCACACACAGAAGCTGAAGGATGTGCACATGATTCAGGCCTGGCCAGGTAGCACACTGTCGTTTTTCTCTAGTTTGAACACGTCTAAGGGTCACTTGGAGGGAAGTTTTTTGAGGCTTGCTGAGATCCACTCACAGATTTTTCTCATTTATACAGTCTAGAACAGGGCCTGAGAATGAACATCCTTAACAAGATCCTAAATGACATTGCTCAGGCCTGTTTAGGAACCACTGTTGTCAAGTAGTGTCACATTTCAAGCTCCAAGCCATGAGATCTCTGTATCCCTATCAGATAATTTAGTTTCACTTCATTACCCGAGATTACAGGAAATAAAAATTACCGTCCTTGTTGGGAGGTGCTTGTAGTTGCAGGAATGAATGTGTTAGAGAAAGAGGCAAACACACACATACACACACACACACACACACACACACACACACACACACAGAGAGAGAGAGAGAGAGAGAGAGAGAGAGAGAGAGGAGGAGAGACAGAGAGAGAGAGAGAGAGAGAGAGAGAGAGACACAGAGAGAGAGAGAGAGAGAAAGAGAGAGAGATCAGAACAGCAGGGGCTACCTGAGCTCTTGGATAGAATAGTGCCTGCAGTGGGTATTACCTTAGACTATGTAATGGTGTGAGATAGTGTATTCACCCCTGGTCCATCATCCCTGGTATGTCAGTAGGATTTGTACTTCTGTTGCCTCTAACTAGAGCCTGAGTACAAGATGCACTAACTACATAGCTTCAATAGAAACAGTCTTAAAAAGATAAACAGTCAGTTAATTATTTTACAAATAAATCCCATCAAAGAGACATGGCTGATTTTCTCTAATTGAATTTTTCATATTGACCTAATTGAAATTTTAATATAATTGAACCAAAGAGAGATTAGAAAGATATTGGAAATTTCAAAACATTTTAAAATCAGTTTTTGAGAGATAAGGGAGGAAGGAAGTAAATCTTTATCAGTCAATAAACTTTGATGTTAATGTGGAATGCAATGCTGAGCAGGAAGCTGGCTCCATCAACATTTGCATTTGAGCAACATTCAAACTCTGAACAAAAAATACCTTGTTATGGGATATTTGTACACTGTGTAAAGATATATTTCTGTGATTGATGTAAAAAAAAAATGAGCAGCCAATAGCTAGGCAGGAGGTATAGGTGGGACTTCTGGGCAGACAGAGAACGCTGGGAAGAAGAAAGGTGGGATTCACCTGCAAAAAATGGAGAGGAAACAGGAGGTACAGGATAGAAGAAAAGTAACCTCATGTGGTAAAGTGTAGATTAGTATAAATGGGTAATTTAAGTTATAAGAGTTAGTGGGACAAGCCCAATCTAAGGTCAAGCTTTCATAATTAATAATAAGCCTGCATGTCATTATTTGTGAGTTGTTGGTTCAAAGAAAAGTCTGAGTACAAGACATAATAATACAAACAAATATACATGGCTTAAGCGGTAAAACATCATAAGATCCTTAACAGTTGGGCTTAAACTTGAACCAGAGCCCTAAGAATGTTCTGAAGACTTTCATGTGAACTCATGTGCCTGAGCACAAAACCCAAGTCAGCACTAATAAATCTAACTAAATATAAGCCATAATAAGTTCATTTGAAACAATATCTTTTTGAGGCAGTAAGTCATTGGCAGCCATCCCAAAGCCATAAAATTAGGGAAATAAAAATTGTAATAAGACAGAAAATGATAGGCAATAACTTTACAAATGTCAGATTCTAAAAAGTAGGCACATTTGAACATTTTGCTATTATTAACACAAATGCTGTCCAATGTCAAATTAAAGGAGCCTAGTCATGGACACTAGAGAAGATTAGTGAGTAAAGCCACTAAGTGAATTCCATGAGCTGAGTTTGTCATTGTCTGACTCTAACATTAAGAGATATGATTAAATTTGATCAATAGGCATTAGTGAGGGCATGTATGAACATCATAGCAAATGATCATTATATGTAATAGTTTACACTGATTCTAAACACTGTCACCACACTGTGTTTTCCACTTGGAATAAAATAAAATGCCCAGAAATACAGAAATTTTATTTTATTTTTCTCAGTGTATCTAAATATACACAAGGGCTATAACCACAGGCATTACATTGAGTGATTGCTTAATTTGTTTTCAATTTTCATTTAAAGTCAATTTCAACTCTGTTTAATTATATATATTAAAGCAACAGAGACACCTCTTGCTCCAAATGAACAGAAGTCTAAATTTACTCCCTAGGCTACTAAATAACATGATTGAAAATATTATCCTATGAAGGTAGCAAGTGCCCCAGTTATGTAGGAAATGAGATACAAATGGTTTGGCTTTGCCTACTGACATTTTAGACAGATATGGCAGTTTATTTTCTAAGAAGAAATCATGGTAACAAATACCCATGAGTAACTATTGAAATATACTGGTCATTTGTAGTTATGAAAAAAATCAAGTATGACACCAATTTTGTTTGCAAAATGGCAGTGGGATGATGAGTTTTAGTTTCCTCTGAACTCTGTAACAAGACAGTGTTTCGGTTAGATGGGAAGCCAAATTTTAGGTATGAAAAGTTTGGATAAAAAATACAAGATGTATATCATCTTACTTAGAAAATATGGGCTTAAATTTTCTTCCTGGACAACTAAAGGTTACAATTGCTTGACACCTCATTTGCTCACAGGGAAGAGCTTTTGAGATTTTTGTTCTAGGCAAGAAAAAAAGAACTTCACATCTGGTGCCAATAATGAACACAAGTCATGGTGCACAGATTATATACTGGCTGGATTAATTGGTAAGAAAGAATCTCTAATGTGGGGCTTGAAGCAAGAACAAGGTATAACACTGACCTTTGACATGTGCCCACATACTGTTTTGAAATATCACAGTCACTATGAGACAATGAAAAGATGATCCCAAAGAAGGAAGCTCATGTACTGAGGATCTGCCATGAAATGCAGAAGGATGTTACTCATGGCTCATCCATTCTAACAGCTCTCAAAGCTGTAGAAATTTACTTTCAAGAACTAAAGTATATTATTTTTCCACATTTTTTTTTTCTGTTTTTACCTTCAGTGACACTCAGTACTCTAGGATAACTCATGTCACATGGCAGGTTCCCCTTGCTTCCTCTGAGACATGTAGGGTAAGTCTTCACTCTGCCATGTGGGCCTCGTCTTTCCCCAGTGTTCCTGCCATGCTGCTGTTGGCCTGTTTATGGCATTAATATTTTTTCTTGATAAATCTTTTATATAAAAGGACAATTAAGCTTGGATTCTTGAACCCCAAACCTGAAAATTTTCAAAGGCAGTGGGATGGTGAGTTTTACCAGAGCCAGGCAGATGTAAAGAACTATGTTGTGGATGGCATAATTATGTCACCCAAGTCCACCTATATTGTTCCCTGAAACTTTGTATATGAAATGATAAATTTTCCTTCATGACAACAGACTCTTTAAGGGCAGTTTACTGACCACAGTGCAGTATTCAAAGAAGCAAGTATTTTCTGACTTTGGAGTTTGGTATATGCTGACCCTTCAACGCTATTAGGTAAGTCAACAAGGACATTGATTTTCTCACAAATAGTTGGGAACACCCGAAGAAAAGAGAAGTGGAAACTCTTGCGTGACGAAAAACAATGTCTGCCTCCTGAGCATTTTTAGAAAAATGGACAGCAACACACTAGATTTAGAAAAGTAGGCTTCCCACTGCTTCTGACTTACTCATGCCCATTGGCTCCACATTCTGTACCTGAAGTACTTGGGGGAAAACTGTATTCTAATTCTAGGAAAGAGTTGCTCTTTAAGGAATGTGTAGATCTTAAAACAACTAGAATTTTAACAGCTAAATGAGGTGCTGCCAAACCACAAATAATAAAAACAGAGAAAGAATTTTTTAATAAACATTCTTTGATGTATTCATTTTCATCTGTAAGACATTTATCCTTTTTTTTCACAAAAAAAACTTTCTAATCAAAGGAAAATTTTGTCATAATAAGGACACTTTTCCTGTTGAAATTCCATTTTACATTTTCCCAGAGCTTACTCCATCAACCAAGCAGACTGCAACCATAGCTGTAAAATGCCCTGCAATATTATTCTGACTTATTAGAACTTTAATAGAATGAGCTAATTAACAAAAAGCTTTGTAATTGAAATTCCATTTGTTCATTAAAATACATTTAATCTTTCTATTTTATAGGGGGGCTGTTTAGAAATAAATAGGAGTGTAGAGCTGTCTATGCAAGGAAAGAGCTGGTTTGACTTTTGATTAGAACTGGGGAAGGTGGGAGCACTAAGAGTTCCATGAACTTCTCTATTAGTCACTTTTTGTTGCTATGACAATATACCATGACAAAGGCAACTTATAGAAGCTGGGGCTTATTTGGCTTATACTCCCAGAGGATGAGTCCATAACAGCAGGGATACATGGCAGCAAGTAGTTGGCTTGGTGACTGGAGCAAGAAGCTGATAACTCACACCCTCAACTCCAGGCACAGAGCAGGGGAAGCAGATAGGAGGCAGCAGGAGTATTTGAAGCTCAAAGTCTTTCTTTGGTGACATTCTTCCTCCAGCAGGACTGCATTCTCTAGACTTCCACAAACAGTGTAAGAAACTAGGGACCAAGTAGTCAAATGCCAGAGACAGTGAGTGACATTTCTCATTCAAACCTCCACAGATTCTGAAGTACCTCAATATGTTTTAAAACTTGGGCTCTATTTTTAAACATTTGGCAGCTTAACGAGACTAGGAGAGAATTTCAAGGCTTCTACATTATAATAAAAACACTCATTAATGCAGATTCAACTTCTTTACAACCTGTAATTACAGCAATCATCCTTTCTTAATGTACTCCAAGAAGCAAGTCTTGTACATTGTATCCTCAGGAATTTTCCCTTCACATGCAATAGACCCTACAAGAAAGGACTCAGAACTTCTCCCCAGCTGCGAAGCCCTTGTAATACTAACACCAAGTCAACTCTAAACTTAAATAAGTATACCAACTCTGCTTGTAGATTGAATTTATTTGACTCACTCCAAGGGTTTAAAACCTTCTGAAGCCTAGCACAGACTTTCACAGTCTCTAGGGGTGTGAGCTCAGGGTTGAGATGATTTCAGTATGTAGGTAACAAACTGATCATGGAGCTAAGCTCTATAAAGAGGTAGGTTACTATGAAGAAATCTATGCTGTTCAATGAATTTAGGTACTACATTTTAAAAAAGTGATATAGCTCAGCAGGTAAATTTACTTGCTGCCTAGTCTAAGAATCTGTTTGATCTCCAGGACCAACATGGTAGAAGGAGAAAACCACTTTTTGAAAGCCACATATGAACCTTGTTACATATGCATGCATGCACACACACATGCATATATAGGCATGCAATAATAACAACAACAATAATAAAAGTAATAAACTAGAAATACTGACAGTAATTCTCCTAGTCTACTTTTGGCCTTGTTAAATAGTATTAATAGTATTCTCTTAGTCATTTGAAATGCTTACCTGGCCATTCAAAAGTGATAGGTAACATACTGGTGTTACAAATCCCCACAGTTGGGAATATTTCTGGATTTGAAATATCTCCTTTTGGAGGGAATTTTTCTGACAATTTTCCTTAAGAATTCCCTTCCTGCCTTCCTTCCCATGGTGGCAATGATATCTAATCTTGTCAACTTGACCATACTAAAATTAGCTAAAACCCAAGCAGCTAGCTATGACTGTGAGGGATTTTCTTGTTTGGATGATTTGAGGTAAGAAGACACACTCTAAATCAGAGCCACATTTTTCTACCTGCTTACCCTTATTCTTGCTGGCATGTTCAACTATAATGACTATAATACAGCTGCTGAGACATTCCTTTCCCAGTATTAGAACCTACTTCATGGGGATTCCAGTGTGGATTGAAGACCTCTCTGTAGGATCATCTTGGGACACCAGTAGCGGATGGGACTGCTGAAACATCTAGCTTCATGGACCAAAGAATTACTGGATTCTTTGCCTCTCTGTCACATGAGACTGTCATTGTTGGGCTGCTAAAACTACAGCCTGTAAATCACTCTAAGAAAACCCATGTGTGTGTGTGTGTGTGTGTGTGTGTGTGTGTGTGTGTGTACATGTATAACACGTATATGTATATTTAATACATATATATATATATATATAATACATACATATATACATATGATCATGCAGACACATAAATATGTATATATAACCTGCTCCTTTAGAGAACCCCAACTGATATAATGGCTGTATGCCCCTTTCTCTCTATACATTTTGCTTATTTATACTCTTATAGTTTTGGTTGTGAGCCTAGCCTTTAATGGCTGAGCCATCTCTCCAGCCCTATTTATACTCTCAATGAAGCTCCTTCCTAGATGTAAAAGGCCTTTACTTTAAGACATATGTCTTTTGAGGCAGGTCCAAGCACCTCCCCCTGCACCAAGGATGTGTAAAGTGTCCCACCATACGCAGTGAGCTCCAAAAAGCCTGCTCATGCCCTAGAGATAGGTCTTGAACCCACTGCCAGGGGCCCCTTAAGCAGATCAACCTACATAACTGTCTTGCCTATGCAAAGGGTCTAGTCCAGGCTAGTCCTGGGGTATCAGGCTCTGCTGACTCCCCACAGGAGGCCTTGCATTAGAGGAGGTAGGAATGGAGGGTGGGATGTGGAGGAAGGTTGGGGGATGGGAGGAGGGAGGGGAGGGGATCTGTGGTTGGTATGTAAAATGAATAAAATTTTCTTAATAATAATAATAAAATGAATACAAAAAAGACATATATCTGACTTTTACTTACATTGTCAAATGTTTTGCCTAATGTTCTCCCTCCCTCCTCAAAGCTTGATCCTAGTCTCCAAGCCTTTCTTTCTAATAAGCCTCATTCCCAAAGTATGTTGTGTGTTATAGATCAGCTCCTTTTCTTAAACACAATTCTTCAGCTCTTCATTATTATTGTGATTAACATATATACTGAGGATTTACTGCATTACTGTTTTTTTTTGGACCCTGTTTTAGTTACTGGGGACTAATGTGGTACAAGAAACAACTCAACAATAAAATGAGTATGATAAAACAGAACAAATACCAACAACAGAAACCTGTACTGGACTTTGACAATGGAATGAACATTTCTCACCGTTATTCTTACAATATATTTGGCAAGAACTGTCTTGGGTTTCCTCCTTGTACATTCCCACTGGCTGCTTCTTAATCTCTATACATGCACAGCAGTGAGAATGCTCCCTGATCAGGGCATCCTGCTTTTAATCCCTTCAGTGCCTTTTCATGGCTCTTAAGATTCCTGGATGGCCCCCTCACAATTTGTCAGGACACCCATAAGGTTGCTTCATCCTCCTAACTTTATCTCAGTTTCACCAAGCTTCCTGCCTACAATGTCTTATATACAGACACACAATGTCCTACACCTCTTGAGATCTCCAGGTTACTGTTCGATGGGCATTAGACTCACTGAATGAGGTCTCTCTTTTATAAACCCTTAAAGATCCTTCACAGCACTTAACAAAAATTATCCTTCTTAAAACCTGTCACTTGATTAAGCTTGATCTCTTGTGTAAGTTTCATGAGAAAACCACCTCCTTTCACTTTGGAATCTCAGCATCTGGCAGGGTTAGGTGGATAAAATAACAATCCTTCATCAGCAAGTTACTGAAGTCAAAATTAGATGTCTGGAGTAGAGTGGTGGTAACTGGAGGCTGGGGAGGGTAGGGGGTAGAGAGGTGTGGCGCTGATGCATGGTGTCTGGGGTAGAGTGGTGGTAACTAGAGGCTGGGGAGGGTAGGGGGTAGAGAGGTGTGGCGCTGATGCATGGTTAGTAAAAAGTTCTGACAGACTCTTGTGTACAGTATAGGGATGACATCTAAAAATGAAATATATGCCAAAAGCTAGAAGAAATTATCTTCTATCCAAATATCACCAGATCTGTAAGAATATTTCAGACTGCACACAAGAATATGTATTATCTATCTTCTTCACCTTTCTCTATGTTTTTCCACATTTCTTCCATTTTGATCTGGTGTATCCAGATATACAGACAAGTTACAGCATAAACAGTGAGTTCAGGAAGTCATGAGTTCAAGTCACAGTATGGCTACCCTCAACAAGTTATTTACTCTCCCTGAAACTCATTTAAAAAAAACCAATCAAAATATGTTTATGACATTAAAGTAATAAATGTTAAAGGAAAGAAGTACATATAACATGACTTAAACTTCATACAATATCTCTATCAAACCAACATTTTATTTTATAAATGCATACATTTCTCACATTTTCATCTACAAGTTAGGAAAAAATTGAAATGAAAAATACTTCTCTAAGATAGCAAAAGATCCACAATTGCTTTTGCGAGACCCATCTGTTTTCTCTGCATCCAATGCATGTCTATCTATAGAGTGAACATTTTCAGTTGAAATGCCCTTGACATTTTCTTGCAGAATGAAAGGGAATTAAATGTAGAGCACCCAATTGCTAGGTAGAGGAGAACTGAACACAATTAGCACAGTGTAGAGAGAGAGGAACATGAGCCATGTGCAAGCCACTGCCAAGGACAGAATTCACTTTCAGGGAGACCTGTCGCCCCCCTGACTACCCTTTCTCCACTGGTAAACTTAGCTAAAGCTCAAAATAGAAAGAGTGTGAACTGAGAAATAACTCTCTAGGTCCAAACACTGGCCCTCTCACCTCCAGTCTGGCCAAAGGCAAGTAGACTACATGAAGTCTGTGTTACCTGAGCTTAAATATTTTGAAAACTAAGCAGGATGACATGTGTATATGGAAGTAGCATGGTGTCTAAGACACAGTAACTACTTAGTTATTAATTTATATAAGAATTTATATAGATTTTTATAGATCATTCCATTTAATTAGCTTTCCTCATCCAATTCTCTTCAAGTTCATTTCTTCCAGCCAAATGGCACCAGCATTGTCTGTCAAAACAGTTTAGACTGTACATATCTATACAATGTCCAGCTCATTTTCTCTAGATGCCTTCCAACCTGATTTCATGTACCCAGAGGAACTTACACCGTGGAAGGTGCAATAAGAAGGATGTGTTCAAATCTTAGCATAGCCACCAAAGAGAAATGGCCTCTGCTCTCTGAACCTCACAATTTAAAACTCTGAAATGGAGACTGCAAGGTTACCTCCTAGCCTTATCAAGAAAATGAATGAAGAGAGTACATTATCTAGCATGCAGTGAATGAACCCATCATTTAAAATTATTAAAGATAGTGGATGTCATCACGCCCCTCCTGCACATCTTCCTACCCTTCAAAAGCAACTGTTGAAACACTAGTTCCTGGTATCTTTTATCAACCCCTTTCTTCCATGCACTATCTGATGCTGGTCTGTGAATGTCACCATGGTTTTATCCCCTTAACCACTATCTCTGACTTTCAGGCTTGCTTTTTGTTTCTTTATTCTTTACCATTTATCACCATAGCAATGGCTATCTAATACCTTCTCTCTGGATATTATTTCTTGCTCTATTTACTTCTACTGAAATGTAAACCAGTGAATGTGGTGATATTTTGTTGTACTCTAATAAAATTTGCCTGAAGATCAGAGGACAGAGCCAGCCACTAGATTAAACATAGAGTTTAGGCAGTGGTGGCACATACCTTTAATGCTAGCACTTGCGAGGAAGAGATCCATTTGAATCTCTGTGAGTTCAAAGCCACACTGGGCTTCATATATTGACCCAGTCTAGTAGAGAAACAGAGTCAGTCAGTGGTGGCACACAACTTTAACCCTAGTATTTGGGAAACACACACACCATTAATCCCAGCACTAGGAAGGTTGAGATAGGAAGTGAAATGGCTGGGCAAAGAACAGCATATAAGGTATGAGGAGACAGGAACTAGAGAGCCTTTTGGTTGAGGACTCAGAAGCATTCAGTCTGAGGATTTGTGGAGACAGGATCGGCTGAGGAGTAGGCTAGGTGAGAAGTGGTGGTGACGTGCTTCCTCTGATCTTTCAGCATTTACTCCAATATTTGTCTCCGAGTTTTTATTATAAGACCATTTAGGATTCATGCAACAAGCAAGGGCTGAGACTGTGTTTATACTGTGATAGTCATCCTATGCCCAAGAACGGAATCAGAAAAAGATAAGTGTGGATTCTAGTCCCTCCAGTTAAGTCTTATATAGGTTTCAAGCTCTCCACCAGGGACATTGTGGGATTAGCTTTCTATATATGCACAGTATACAAATATCCTTATCGCATGCCAACTGCTGGCCCTCCATACCATCTCTATCCCCAGGCTAAGGATGCCAGGGCTTCCTTTTAACCAGAAGAATTGTTTCCCCTAATTCCTCTGCAACTGCACTAAAGGTCTCAGAATTTCCTTGATGCTGCCAATCCAGAAATGGCTTCTTCACTATTTGAAATTGCCAATCATTTTATCTATGCCATTACTCTTTCTCCTTCCACTTACACCTTAAAAAACCACCCCCAGTAGATACTTTCTTTCTAATCCTCTACACAACCTAAAATGTGATATGAAACCTGGGGCAGATTCTATCACAGGAGAGAATTTTCAGGATTAATATAGAAAGGCATAAATTCTTAGGAGAAAAAAATGCCTTCTTGTATGCCATTGAACTATCTTCTTTGTGTTGAGCCTTCTGAATTTGACCTGCTTTAAATATGACAAACTATGCAAGCAAGAACAATAGAAGTCAGCCCTCCCATCTCCAACACTAAATCTTTTCTAACCAGCTCAAAGCTCTTCTTTTATGTTTTCATGTGGAAGACAACTTGCAAATTGCTTTTCACACACTCACCTGGGATGAGGCACATCCTCTACCAGGTTATGGGAGAAGAATGCTGATCAGTAGGTATCTCCCATCAGAGACAAGAAGGCCTTTTGTTTTGTGTTTTCTACTCCTTCCTAGGTTTTTCAGCTGCTGAATTTCTAGGTGCCCTCTTTGAAGTTAGAGGATACATAGTGTAGATTGATGTTGTTTTCTGTGGACTATTAGAGATGATTCACTATGTCACTGTGGTGAATACTAGTCTTCAGGAATATAGATTAAAGAACCAATCCAGGAGGTTGAGGAGATGGCTCAGCCAGTTAAGTGCTTGAAAGCATGAGGACTTCCATTCCATTCCTGTGCACACCTACAAAGCTGTGCACAAAAGCACGTCTGCAGCTTTGGCACTAGGCAGGCAGAAACAAGCAGGTCCCTATAGCTTGCTGGAAGGTCAGCCTAGTCGAATCTGTGAACTCTAAGCTCACTCTTGGTGGATTCCAATCTCATCATGTGTCCTTTTCTCAAAGGATAGGGTGAAAAGCTATATAGGAGGACACATGACATTGACCTCTGCATGCATGTGCATCTGCACACACATCTGCAAACACACACACACACACACACACACACACACACACACACACACACACACACACACACACATACACACACACCACTACCCCCCCACCACCTCCATACAGAGGTGCACGTTAGTCTATGAAGACTTAGAAATAGTTTAGATTAAGGAAAGACCATTCCTCCTTGATTTCCTCCAGTGCTTTCTTATTCATTTTGGATAGAACAAACCATTGTTTTCCTACCTATCACAGATTGTCCCGACATCCTGTGGTCCTTTCCCCTCTCCAGTGACATCACAGTAACAGTACATGGCTCACCTACGGCTGTGACTGAATGCTACCATCACTTCAGATCTTCACATTTTGCACACAGAGGTGTTGTCCCCCAGGACTAGCTGTGCCATTCTTGGGAAATCAATGATTATCAATGAGGCTAATTTCCTCACCAGGAAGATGGAGTTATTGTTGAAACTTCTGGCCACTTCCCCAGCTACATGACTACACATGTGCTGTCCAGTAGTCAGGTAAGATGTTTAGTCATTCCAGGGCTTCATATCCTATGTAATTTGTGTGCTGTGTGGTCACGTAATTTGCATGCAGTGTGATTGCATAATCTGTGTGCATGTGTGGCATAGCTATGTAAGCCCAAATGCACATTGCGGGGGTTGGGGAATCCATAAAAATCAGGTCACAGACTCCCCCCCCCCTCTTATTCTTCCTCTCTCTCAATGCACAGTCTTCCACAGGCCTAAGCACATTTCCCTCTCTTCCTTCCCCTAATAGACTCTTACAGTGGAATTTTGTTGTGCTTTGTGGCTTTTCTCACATGGTAAACAGCGCCCCTTAATGAATAACACAGCATCACGTAATAATAACTAACAGTTATAAGAAAAGCATAATTGTATGTATGAGAGTGTTTCAAAGCAGCAGTAATCCACTGAGGTGAGGAATTTATCTATTTCTTCCTTTTCATTCCATTCTAGTAGAATACGTTATAGCTTATCATTTTTATTTTGTTTGTTACTTCCATACCCGAGTTTGCAGATCATATGGACTGCCTCCCCTCCTCCACTCAGATTAGCTGGACTGAGCCCAGTGTGCTCTCCTGAGAATTTATACCAAAAAAGTGCCTTATGGGAAAAATAGTTATTACTCCATTACAAATGGACTATATGTATTCTTGAAGCATATGCAATCTAATAAGGAAGAAAAAAATAAGCTCTCTAACTACTTATCTCAGAGAACATCTTAAATAGCTAGAACTCGAGGCCCAGTTGCTAATTCCAGAGGATACAGAAATGATCTATCTGGGTGAGAGATGCTTTTCAATCTTTCCTATTAGCTAAGCGAGCAGTTGCGCACTGTGCCTAGACCATATAAAGTTTTCCAGAATGCCATCAAGATACACGTATTTGTATTGTCAATGACCATTTTGATTTGTTTATTAAAACACAAGAATATTTTAGAAACGTAGTCTGATATCTTACAAACATGTTCTTCAAGCTAGGGGAACAGTAACCTTCAAATTACTTACTTGTCTATTCCTATATTATGACAGGTTTAGAAAGGGAAAAACAAAGTGTTTGACTCAGATTATCACTCCAAGTTTATTGGAAGATAAAAGAAATATATATGCATATATCTTATAAAAATTACTTTAGCATGAAGGAATATTCATATAAGGATACAGGACTGTGATGTATCTTTCATACTAGAGCTTTGAAGTAACAGGAGTGGTCTTTACATCATTCTTCTACTATTATCTTGTATTTCTCCTCTCTCATAATTCATAGGCCATTCAAGATGCACTTTCTTGTTACTATATTATATGAAACAATAAGAATGCAGACCCGAGGAACATGTTTCCTAAGAAGAGCTTGGTGTATTGGTAGAAATTTGCATTCAAGTCTCACTGCTTAATGCCACTTAACATATATGTGGGGTCTGCAGAGATGGCTCAGGAGTTAAAAGTAAGGCAGCTCTTGCAGAAATTCTGAGTTCAGTTCCCAGCTCTGGCATCAGTTAGTTCACAATCTTCTATATGTAACTCTAGGGGATCCAGTGCCCTCTCCTAGATGCTAAGAGAACCTGAATTTATAGGCACATATACCCAAACATATACATACATGCACATAATTAAAAATAACGTGTCAATTGTTCCATAGCCTCCTTTTCTACAATACTGGGACATAATCTACGAGAATACTGTTAACTCCTTTGTATGATAAGACCAGGAAAGACACCAATAAATAGCTTAAGAAAGAAAAATAGGGACATAGGCATTGGATATAGGGACAAAGATGAAGGAAAAGGCCGATAGGAAGTTTAGGTGAGCTATAAGAGGCAGGAAGGGGACACAGTTAGGGTGGAAGGGAGGAAAGACAAGACTGGAGGAGGGAGAAAGGGATGGAGGTGCTGAAGACCTAGGTGCAAGTATGCAACAGATCATACAAAACAATGTATTCATTATTTACTCTCTAACTATAAATATTATCAGCCAGTAGAAGTGACATGTAATATTCAATCCAATTCAGTTGGTGAACAAGTCATATATGAAGCCTAAACTGCAGGAAAATAGATGAAAACAGTCAGCCAAGCAACAGCAGTACAGAGGTTCCCACCTTTATCTGCAGGGAATGCCTACAACTGCAGACATCATTAACCTGACATTCACATATATTTTGTTTATTTTCTTATACACACATTAATGTGATGATTAATTTCAATCACCATAATAAAGTATTCTCTAACTCATGTCAGTCTCTGGGCATGCCCGTGGGGATTGTCTTGATTATATTGATTGAGGTAGGAAGATTTCCCACTGTGGATGGCATCATTCCCTAGGCAAGCAACCCTGAAGTTTATAAGAGGGAAGGAAGTGAGCTGAGTGTAAGTGTGCATGTATTAATTATTTCCTCTCTGATTCTTGACTAGGCTTGCAATGTGACCACTTGTCTCAAGTTCCTGCTGCAGTGACTTCTCCACAATAATGGGTTACTATCCAGAACGTGAGCTAAAATAAATCCCTTTTCTCCTAAGTTGCTCTTCTCAGGGTATTTTATCATGGCTGCAGAAATAAATGTAATATAATTAAGGTAATTTGTATGTGTACATACTTATTATAAATTTTATTGATATGTTAAGAGATTTAAAAAAGCCTGAAATGGTTGGGGATTTAGCTCAGTGGTAGAGTGCTTGCTTAGCAAGTACAAGGCCCTGGGTTTGGTCCTCAGCTCTGAAAAAAAAATAGCCAGAAATGTTGGTACACACTTTTGGTCCTTTAACTGATGGAAGGCAGAGGAAGGCACATCTCTGTGAGTTCAGGACCAGCATGGTCTACAAAGCAAGACTGTGTCTTAAACTTTAAAAAGAGGAAATATATAACTAATAGTAAGCTATAAAATCATAACATATTCTAATACAAGTTGTACAAATATAGTCCCTCTTTTAAAAGGGTCAAAACAAGTGTTAGGTTGCTTTATTTCCTTTTCCTTCCTTCTTTCTTTCTCTTTCTTTGTCTTGAGACAAGCTATGCTGGCCTTAAACTCATTATATAGCTGAAAATGAACTTGAAGTTTTGGTCCTTCCATTTTTCACCTCCTAATATAGTATTTTATATTAGTAATTTATATATAGTAATTATAGTATTTTCTCAGTGGGATTGGCTTCAGATAACAAAAGCCAGAGAAAGCAAACTACAGACAAATGGGTATTGCCATATAGCACATTAATAAAGTATGAATTGTAACAAGTGCTAATTAGGAAAGAAATGGCAATGAATACCTGACATGAAAGCTACAGACATAAGTATGTGAAGTGACAGGGCCCACGTAAAGGTCCCACAGTCTGCAAGGCTTAGCATGTTAGAGTGGCACTTCTCAGACTGCAGTGTGTCTAGGAATCCATTGTAGGGCCTGTGTTTCCACAATGTTCCCCATCTGGCCTGATGACTCATGACTCATAGCTCTGGAATCAAGGGTCACATAGACAGTGGGGACCAATTCTGAGGGCTCAATGGTCAGCCAATCTGGCTAAAATGATAAACTCAAGGATCAGTGAGAGACCTTGTCTCAAAAAATAGACAGCAGGTGAGAAAGGCACCTGACATTGACCTCTGCACAGTGACATATATGGGAAGAGTGGGAAGATTTGTATTTACAAGTGCACACACACACACACACACACACACACACACACACACACATACACACACACACACATACACACACACACACCAAGATGTTAAATGAGGCCATGCATGTGGGGTTCTACTTCAACAAGACAAATGGCTGTAAGATAAGGACTAGACAAAAGGATACAGTTGCACAGAAGGAGGCCACTGGAGGACAGAGCAAGGAGTTGGCTATCTCTATGCTCCTAAGTGAACCCCAACATAGTCCCCAAAGGCCCCTGCATCTTGAACATTTGTCCTCGAGAGCATCTAATCAATAAATTTCTGCTGTATGTCAACCAGTCTGTGGCTGGCTGCTGTGACCATCCTTGAAGATGTAGACACTGGGTTATACACATCACATTTAACAATGGATTCCTTCATGTTCACTCAGCTTGGCAGAGAATTGGAGGGAGAACACTGGACAAAGATTGATGGTTTGTAGGAGTTGTTTCTGTTAACAATATGAAGGACATAATAGAAGACTGAAACATTCATACATAGGTCTGCCTAGAGGGCTCCTGGCCATCAGAATGTGCAACATTTTCATATGATTTGCATGTGCACAGAGAAATGAGAAACATTGAGCTTTATTATATGTTTTTAAAATATGCATATGTGTTATGCACAGTATGAGTGATGTGTATGATGTGTACAGTGTATATGTGAATATATGTGTGTGTAAGCATGGAGGCCACAGGTACATGCTGGGAGTCCTCCTCTACCTCTACTCACCTTATTTTTTGAGGCAGGGTACTTTATTGAACCTAGAACTCAATGTTTATGTTAGACTGGCTGGTCCCTGGGGTTGCACCTGACTCCTCCTCCCACCAGTGTTGGGGTTACAGGTATATTCCACTCTGTATGGCTTTGACATGCAGTTGCTCATGGCCTCATTGTTACACAGCAGGCACTTAATCTACTGAGTGACCTTCCCCAACCCTGTTATAATTTTTAACAAGGTTTCCAGAGATGTTACAGACAGCTACAGAAGATAATGCATGTATAAACAAATGCAGAAAATGTGACTTGGTTTGTGTACTTTCTCAGACATGGCAGGTATTAAATAGGACGTTTTTTCTTCCCTTCAATCCTCAGAATGTTCACACTTGAAAACACCTGCTTTTATCTTGCATGAGAAGCCAAGCAGCTGTGCAAGGGATAACACATCCTACCAATGCCCTTAGTACCAGGCCCTTGGTAATTGCCCATTTAAATGAAAAAAGTAACTGCTAATACATATGCATTACTGAAAGGCATGCTCCAATCTTCCTTGCCAACCTGCACATTTCTATAATAAGCCATTTGTTCAGAGCTCAATTATTTTGTTATATTTGATTAAACAAAATCAGCACTGCAGAAATTCTATTGGGGTAAATTGACATCTTTTCTCAAGAAAATCAACCCCTTTGCTGGGCATGCTTTTAATAGTGAATTTTCCCAGTATCAATGGCCATATTTGAGCATGATTCTTGAGAACTGCTTTTAAGATTGACAGCAACCTTACAGATTGCTGTTACAAAACAGTTACCATGTCAACAGATCAAAAATTACTCAGCCTAAGAGATAGCTCTGTGATATTCATAAGACTTGGCAGGTAGGAATTAACTATTAAAGCCTTGTAATTAGTTTCTTAATCCAGAGCTTGGAAGTGATAATAGTTTAATGCCTAGGCTATGTCAATAACATTTAGGCATTATGATCCATTCAAAAAGTGGATGTACTAATGCTGTTACTGAGTTCATGAAAACAGGATGAAATGAGTGTGAGCCTGGGTGAGGTAAGTAAACTTCCTGATTATCATAATGGAGCATTATTTATCTAATAAAGATATTGTCATCAAGCCCTTCTATTATCACCATCATCATTATGGTAGTTTGAAAAAGAAATGCTCCCATATTTATACATATTTGAACATTTGGTATCCAGTCGGTGGCACTATTTGAGTTGGTTGTGGACTCTTTAAAAGAGATTCAGCTTTGATGGAGAAAATACATCATGGGTTGGGCAGGTTTCGAGGATTTTTATCCTGGCATTGCCTACTTTCTGATCTCCCCTTCATCTTTTTCTCTACTCTCTGTGTGGAGTAAATGTGATTAGATACCTTCCTATTCCTGTCACCATGTCACTGCTTCCTGCCTTGATGGAATCTCCTACTGGAACCATAAGCAAAAATAAACCTCTTTTATAACCTACCTTTAGTCATATAAAGGCAGACCAACAGAATCACTTTCATCATCATTACTATCATCTTCATTTTGCTTTTATTCCCCTTTTCATGGGCTACACATTTGGGTATTGTGTATTTGTCCTATAGCATAACAGCCGTGCAATAGTTTTGGAGGCTCTTCCTTCATGCCCTTGATCAGAATATTTACTTTCCTGTATCTGCTTTCATCAGACACTGGATGAAAATCCTATCATGACAGCCAGGGTGTTCAGCCATCTGATCACCAGAGAAGGTCAGCTCAGGCACTCTCTCGACCATTGCAAGTAGTCTACAGTGGAGGTATCTTTGTGCATTTCTGGGGACCTCTCTAGCACATTGCTTCTTCCTATTCCCCTGGGGTCTTCATACATCATGGTATCTCCCTCCCCATTCTCCCACTCTGCTCCTGATCCAGCTGATACCTCCCACTCCCCTAAGCTCTCTTTCCCCCAACCCTTGTCTTCCACTTCTCCTACCCCCACTCCCAGTTTGCTCATGTAGATCTCATCCATTTCTCTGTCGTTGGGCAATCCCTGTGTCTTTCTCAGGGTCCTCTTTACTAGGAAGTGGATGCAGAGATCCACGGCTGAGCCCCAGGTAGAGCTCCAGGAGCCCAATCAGCGAGAGAGAGGCGGGACTGTATGAACAAGAGATATTGAGACCAAGATTGGAAAAAGCACAGGGACAAATAGCCAAACTAGCAGAAATGCATTAACTGTGAACCAAGGCTGAGGAGCCCCCAGGGAACTGGACCAGCCTCTCTGGATAAGTGAGACAGTTGATTAGCTTGAACTATTTGGGAGGCCCCCAGTCAGTGGAGCCAGGACCTGTCCTTGATGCATTGGCTGGCTTTTTTGAGCCTGGGGCCTATGCTGGGAAAATTTGCTCAGCCTTGGTGGAGGGAGGAGGCGACTGGACCTGCCTTGTCTGAGTCTACCAGGCTGGGCTGACTCCCCAGGAGAGATCTTGCCTTGGAGGAGGTGGGAATGTGGGCTGGATTGGTGGGGGAGGGCTGGGGAGTGGGAGGAGGGAGAATGAGGGAATCTGTGGCTGTTATGTGAAATGAAGTTAATTATAAAAAAGAATATTTTCTTTTAAATTGTTTGTGTGTGTGTGTGTGTGTGTGTGTGTGTGTGTGTGTGTGTACAGAGTGTAGTATATATTCTTGAGTATGTTTGTACACATGTGTATATGTGCATGTGGACACCAGAGGTTGACTTCATATATCTTCTATCCCTCTCCATCTTGTTTTGTTTTTGAGATAGGGTCTCTTCCTGAACTAAAAACTCACCAAATAACTTGACTTGTTGGCCAGTGAACTATAGGGTTTCTTCTATAGTCACCTCCCCAGGCATTAGGATTACAACCATTTGCCACCATGTTTAGCTTTGTTACATATGTTCTGGAGATTGAATTTAGGTCCTCATGTTTGTCGGATTAGGTTCTCTTCTTAGTTTCTTTCAAAGACTGGCCCATGTTAAATTCCTTCCATCCTCTTCTGATCCCTCTGGTGGATTGTTTACTCTTTAGCTCTACCCCAACTTCTGTCAGTTCTGGGGCCACTTCTGCAAGGAGGCTAGTCCCCACTTCCTATTTAGGTATAATTCACTTATGTGGGCATCCATAGCTTATAAAGCTTATAATTTATCATGGGTCTATTGTCATCTCTATCTGCTTCTACTGCTGTGTGCTAAATTCACTGAGGACAGAAATGATGGTTTTTGCTGGTTCAGTGTTCACCTTATAGAAAGATGCCTGGCATAAGACAGATGACCAATAAGTACGCATTGGATAAGTTATAATGTGGAGGCTACTTATAATCAGAGGTAGCAGAAACTCAGAGCTTACCATGGACCAGGCACTTTACCATGCATGTTGTCTGCAACAGCAAGACAATGAATCTTTTAGTGGGAGATGCTTCTTGTGCCTCTGATGGAGAAAAACATAAATAAAGTAGATGATCTGAATGTTTATATCTCCCCTGTGAAAAAGCTACGCCTTCTTCTGCTCCATCTTCTACAATGCTGAGTAACTGATTAGAACTTCAGTGATTGTAGAGACTGTGAAATGCTGCAATTCCAGAGTCCAATTATCTTTGGCCATCTTTAGTCCTTTCAAAAGCTATTTTATTCCCCTCTGCTGTACCTGACACAACATCTTGGTGACAATTAGGTTAATTCTTTGTAATGCACAGACATCTAGCTCTTTATCCAAAAGCCTCAGAATGCTAACAGATAGTATCTGAGGCTTATAGCAGGGATTGTCCAGCCTTACTTTAGTCTGCCTTATTAACATTTGTACCAATGTATCTGAAAAGTGGTTTAATTTAGGAATTTCTTTCAGTTCAGCAAATTGTACTAATTTAGAGCATGGAATCTGAGGTGAGAAATCTACATTCCTGGGAGATGGCCACCTATGCTTGGCTTCAGAATCAACTATCTCTCCCTTTGAGGTGAAAATTGCATTTTTTGCAGCAATATTCCTAAGGTCACATTGTCACCAGTGTACTGACATTAGGACATTGGGCATTACTGGTGAGTAAATCAGATGAATAGGCCTGATGAAAGGCCTCAGATAAGTGTTTCATCTTCATGGACATGTGAAGGTACAGCCAGAAGGTATCATGGTGACTTAGGAAGCAGGCCTACACCACACACTGAATCTCCCAGAATCTTAACCTTGGAATCTCTGGTATTCCTTTCCCTGAGCTCTCTATTTCCATTATTACTCAGCTACCCAATGCTGACATTTGGTTAGGAGTCAAATGAACTAAGACAGTAGCCAGTCTATGCTAGTCATCTCAGCTACTGGTTCTGATTTAAACACTTCAGCTGACAACAATTTTTAGTAACATTAATAGTGTCTCTCATCTTCAAAAGGAGTGTCCTTGCAGAAAGTGGATAGGAGAGTATAAGCTAGGGCTGCTGCATACACTAGAGAAAGAGAGCAGAGCAGGGCCTTTCTGTTCATTGCTCCATTGTTGTGAATAATAGTTTTTTCTCCTTAATTTTACCCTTCTGCCTTGAGTACAAGTGCCTGGGAATGAAAATATTTGCCAAGTCAAGATGCCCACTATCAAACCCAGAACTCGACTCCAAGAAGCAATAATGACCTTTTAATTTTTGGATAAGAGGGAGATTGATTGCTAGGATTGAAAGGAACCATTAGAGAAAAGCTAGTTGAGCATATGATTTCACAAGAGGGAAAAGCAAAAACAGCTATTTGCAAAATTTGAGGTAGAATGAAAACCATGCTTCTTCTCTAATCAGAATCTTGGCTGGACATCAACATGGGAGGCCTGATAACCAAAGGGGAAGAGAGAGAATTATAAGCTACCTGGATGTTGGTAGCAAAAGGCCAGCTGGAAGTGCACAGTGAAGTGGGAGCGACATGTGAGGAACAGAGCTGGGCAGAGTGGTTTTTTGCCCTACTTAGATGTTTGATTCCTCTAGGTCTCTCTCAAATGAGAACCACAGTGAAGACTCCACAGTGATGGTGCACTGAGATGAAACCAGCAGCGCACACACTGAGGACTGTTGAGGGAGGGCACTGGGTAGCACATCTCACTGTGGACTTCCCACAGCTTCTCTGTTGTTCTCATCTATATTTTAAAAGTGACTGAAACATCTTGGGGATGAGGACAGAATCCAAGGACCCAAACCGACAAGGAGCAGAGTCAGGAGGGATCCTAGGCTGAGGGCCCAGCATATGTTCCTTTTGTAAGTCATTTCCTGAGATGTGCCTTTCCTGGCCTCAGGCCCTTACTATCCCCACCATTGTCTGTTGTCTGCTCAAGCCTACCAGGGTGAAAGAGAGTCATCGTCATCATTTTAACGTCCTCCTGTTGAGTAAGAATGAGAAAGGCTAGCAAACTGGTAGCCATGGTTACTGAAAAGAGGCTAGATTTGTGCTCCTCCAAGACAGAATGTGATCCATTTTCTTTTACCTTCCAACCTCTCCTTCCCCTCAACTGACTATTGAATGAACAAGATAAAAGTTATGAACATTTGTGGGCACATTATGACATTAACTAGTTTCCAAAACAATAATAAAATACTGGGAAGAATTAACTTAAAAGAAAAACAACAGGTTTATTTTATCTCATGGATATAGATGTTTTGGTCTATGGCCAAGCAGATCCACTGAGACTTTGATGAGGGTGCAGTGGCAGAGGCCAAGTGGAAGAGCAAAGTTTATACCACAAGTTAGGGAACAAAAGAGAAATAGGAAGACATGAAGGTCCCATAATCCTCAAGTCATGTTCCTGGTGGCTTAAAGATACATCCCCTGCGTCCCACAAACTAAACGTCTGCCATCTCCTCTAAGCACTGCTCTGAGGACAAATGTTTAACATAGGGGCCTTTAGAAAACTTTCAAGATTCAAATTATAGCATCTAGTTATGTTCATTAATTCAGCAGCTTTTGTTTCTCCAGTTAAAATTTGTATTTCTGATGTATGTTAAGCATTTAACACTGTTTTGCTCAGTTGTAAGCTTGCTGAAAGCAGTGACTGAGTCTGTGCAATCTATCTCCATGGCTAAGGCATAGTTAATAATAGTGGTCACTAAGTGTCAGGGTACTAAGGAGGACGTGGTGCAGTGACAAGAGAGACAAGGGCACAAAATAAATCTTCCCTGCAGAGGTAGACCTGCTTTGCACACAGTTCAATCAAATCAGAAATTCCATTCTCAGGGTCAAGGATGATACCTAATCTTCCTCAGAGGAGTGTTTATATGATATTAGAACATAACAGCAAGTTATGTTCCCACAGGTAGGTAATCTTAGCCTCCCTTTCCTTCTGTCTCCATTTCTGACTCTCTCTCTGTCTCTGTCTCTGTCTTTCTGCCTATCTCTCACACATATACAGACACAGAGACAGAGACACATATACACAGAGAGAGAAAGACAGAGACAGAGACAGAGAAAGAGACAGAGAGAGAGAGAGAGAGAGAGAGAGAGACAGACAGACAGACAGAGAGACAGACAGACTTTCATTATATAACCAAGGTTGGCCAACTTTGAATTTGCCATTCTCCTATCTTGGTGCTGTGTAAATGTTTCAGGAAAAAATGTAAAGAAACATTTATTTACTCAAGGTGGAGATAAGGCAGGAAAGCATCTGGAAGAGCTTAGCAACTTTTCCAGGAGTGGGGTGTGTACACAATCCTCTCCAAAAGATGTATCTAGTATCCTATTTGCAACCACGGATATCCACAAATACCAGGCTTTGCACTTAAATTCTGTAAGACTTGGAATTGGTTTCTCCACCACTAACAAACATCAGACTCAGAATTTTTTTTTCTTCAGTTATACTCCAGTTACATCTAGGTTTCAAGGCTAGAGCAGGTAATCTGGCATAGACTGGTTTTGGATACATGTATAATCAAGCAAACCATGTCTATCTAAGAGAAGTTTTAGGGACACTTCCTCACTTGACGTGTCTATTTATATATAACTGGGCATGTGTATGATCAAAACCAAAATGCATCATGAGAAGAAACTTGTACAGTGAGCAAAGGCCTGCATAATAGAAGTCTGTAAATTAAAACAAAATCACCCACATTATGCCCCTTAGCAACAAAATTTCTACTTCCCTTGAACCCCATAAAAGTAAACCCCAAATGATAACTAGGCAGCTTGAGTATTGTTACTCATGTGGCCTGCTGTTACTCTTGATTCTTTTTTTTTTTTTTTTTTTGGTTTCTCGAGACAGGGTTTCTCTGTAGCTTTGGAGGCTGTTCTGGAACTCGCTTTGTAGCCCAGGCTGGCCTCAAACTCACAGAGATCCACCTGCCTCTGCCTCCTGAGTGCTGGGATTACAGGTGTGCGCCACCACCGTCAGGCTTCACTCTTGACTCTTTTGGCCTCTAAATTCACTTTGTTTTAAATAAACTCACCTTGATACTTTGCAAATTTGTATAACCCTTTATTTTAATCATTTGAATAAAATTCTGAAACCCTGGAAACATCTGAACCACTGGTAACAGAGAGAGAAAAGTACTGAAAGACACAAAGGATTCCATACAAGTCCAGTTTGAACCGGTGAGTTTGGTAAGATTGGCTTATAGGAGCAAGGGTGATTCAAAGGCAGTGTATAGCACAGATAAACCTCATCCACAGAATGGGTGATGACTCACAAAAAGCTGAGCCACTGAAATGTCTCAATCTTAGAGTCAGCTTTCTACCTCTATATTTTCTAGCACCCTCTAGACCAATGGGTCTCAACTACCCCTTTGGGAGTCAAAGGACCCTTTCACAGGGGTGTCATATAATATATTCTACATATTAAATATTTATATTATTATTCACAACATTAGCAAATTTATTTATTATTAGCAAAAAATCAAGTAGAAATGAAAATAATTTTGTAGTTGGGGGTCACTTCAACATAAGGAACTGTATCAAAGGGTTGCAGCATTAGGAAGGTTGACAACCACTTCTCTAGACAATATGCAGCAAGAACAGGATTATATGCAGCAGGACATACACACAAACACCACACACACACACACACACACACACACAGACATAGCAATAGGGAGGGAGAGAGACAGAGAGAGACATACAGAGAGACTCAGAGAGAGACAGAGAGACACACACAGAGAGGGGGGCAAGACTGGAACCTCAGGCCAGAGTCTGGTGATCCTCCCCTTTCTAGTAAAAGGGAATATGAACTGCCTCATTGTCATGAGCAGAGACATAGCCACTGATGCACTGTTTTGCTTATTTCATGACCCAGATAGTCTGTAGATCAACACAGACTACTGACTTTTTGATGGCTAGTGGTTATGCCTCACCAATGTTATACTAAATAATGAACTACCTCTAGGTAGAGACATGTCATTTCCTATGTTAGGATTTAATCCAGTTAGATCTCATTTATACTAAAAGATGTCTTAAATCATTTATGCCACCCTTGTGAGTCATGTTCTTTTTTTTTTTTTTTTCTTATCAGGTTGTACTTCTATCCATGATACTTAAGAGTCACCCCATAACGTCACATACTATGGGAAAAGGGGAGGCGATTAGGGAACTTAATAGAATTATACTGAACAATGAAATCTCAAAGGTTTCCAAGCTTCTATAAGACAGCAGCTAGGTCATGGAAGCACAAAACTCCCTTAAGAAGCCACATCCATGCTCTCAGGTATGTCTTTATATCGTGAACCCTCCCTTTCTAATAATACCCCATGCTTAATGTTATGTTAAATTCTCTACTTAATAAACCCAAACTTGGCTTTAAAAAAAAAAAAAAAAGAATTGTTCCATTTGAGATAGTCAACTACCTGGCTAAGGGACCACCTCTCAGCTCAGGAAGGTAGATCTACGTTAAGCCATGCTAAAGAGATGGAAGAAACAATTATCTCATTAATGAAGTAATATACCTTTTCTTCCCAGTACTCCCATTTCTTAGTGCAGTAGCATACATGCAGCTTTCTAAGTCTGCCTAATTTTCTGAATTTACCAAAAATGCTTAAACTTCCCTTTTCTTTCTTTCAATTTCTTTCCTAAGGCATTCTTTACTTTCTCTAAAGCTCTGCTTCCCACAATGTGGCTGCTCATCTGTCATATGGTTGATCTCCATGCCTAACTCAAAAGCATGATAGTCTCTCATTCTCTCTTCTATATCTCTTCCACAGGCAGCTGCCAAGATTTCTAGCTTGCCTGCCTTTGGTTTTCTTTTAAGCTCAAACATAATTGCATAATTTTCCATGTTTCCTTTTGAGTCTATTCTTAAATTCTTTCATTAATGTGACTTAGAACCCAAGTGGGGACTTCAATTTCCCTAGTAACATGTGGTGACTCTGCCAGGATTTCCCCAAACTTCTAGTAGCACCTGGAAGAGATGGCTCCACTACAACATTCAGCCTCCCAAGGGTTTGGATGACAAGCATGCTCTACCACAGCCAACTAGATTTGGCAACATACCATGTTGCATATCATCATGTGGCTTTCGATAGGGGTGGAGGTAGCTTCTCCTAAATAGTCACATTGGAACATGAGTGTTAGATTCTGCCACCACTCTAGCTGCATGGCCACACATGTACAGTTCCAGCCACACATGTACAGTTCAGCAGTTAAATAAGGGGTCGTGTGTCTTATGTCATCAGTGCGCTCTGGTGATTATGTGCAAGTGGTGAGGTCACGCAATCAGCATGTGTGTGGTGTAGCTCTTAGAGCCCATCTGCGCATGTTCATGGGAATTCTTTTTTTTTTTTTTTTTTTTTTTTTTAGCTGAGGATAGAACAGCGCTCTACCACTGAGCTAAATCCCCAACCCGTTCATGGGAATTCTTAAAAGGCAAAGAGGACGACCTTCCCTGAATAGAGGAGGACTGGTCTTCGGTCAAGGGTATACGAGTAGCTGCGCTCCCCTGCTAGAATCTCCAGACAA
This sequence comes from Onychomys torridus, assembly GCF_903995425.1. NCBI lineage: Eukaryota > Metazoa > Chordata > Mammalia > Rodentia > Cricetidae > Onychomys > Onychomys torridus. The sequence goes on along the minus strand of NC_050445.1, from coordinate 101,094,694 downwards.
GTTCATGGGAATTCTTAAAAAGCTAGACACAGACGACCCCTTCTTCTTCTTTCTGTTCCCTCCTGCCCTGGCTATCTCTATCTTTCTCTGCCCTCTGCATGTGCTTCTTCCCCAGGCCTGGTTCTTTTATCCCTCCCTCTCCTCTTAATAAAGCTTTGATACTTGGTTTTATCATGGCTCGTGCCTCATGAACTTTCTGCATGGTAACCAGCGCCACTTATCATTTTGGTGCTGTGACTCGGCAGGCTCTCTCGGCGCTCTGCGTCTGGCTCTGCGTCCAGACCCTATCCTGAGGTTTATTGGACCTGCGACTTCCTGCTCTACTTCTTTCATTTGCCCAGCTGCTGGACCACATTGCACAACCTTCCAATAACCGGATTGGTGAGTTTTCCCCTTTCCAATCCCTTGCCATTTCCCGCAACTGTAGCCTGAGATATAATTTTTGCACTGGACCCCCAGGTAGTCCATAGACTACCTATGCTGGGGATACCCAAGATAGGAGCCTGGGATCCCATTTGTTATTTTAATTTTTTTTCTCTCAGCTGCATTCATGGGACACAGAGGCTTCCTCCTCATGATTCCACTCCTTCTCTGAAATATCCCCAGATAGAAATTTGGCTGCATAACAGCTGCCTGTATCCTGATATTTCATGGGAATTATCTAACTTCTGCCAGCAAATGGGCAAATGAAAAGAGTTACCTTATCACCACGCTTTTACCCTAAGCTCCAAACACTCCCTTTCTGATTCTCTCTCCTGCCCACTTGCATTCTTGAACCTAAGGAATCTCTGACTCAAAGGAACCTTATCTTATCTGTTCTCCACTCTGTTCTCTGGTACTGGGTGAGCAGCTAAGCACCAACAGGTCTGGAAGCAGGCTAGGATGCATGCAAGTAAGTTTATGATCAGGACCCATATGGGGATCACAGTAATCCAGATGGCTCTTTAGCCAGAGATCAGTTTACAGCCTGCCTCCTGGTGGGTCTTCCTAAAGCTGTCCTCAAGCCAGCAAACTATCAAAAAAAAAAAAAAAAAATCAAGACATGGAATAAAATCCATCTCTTGTCTCCCAGAACTTCCTGACATTAGCGCTAAAATTTAAGCACCTGGAGAGCAAGGCTCCTGACCCCACAGGCTGAAGTTTCATCTGTGGCATTTAAGGTGTGTCATGGGAGAAATGAAAAACCCTGTGAATAGAATTGCTAATGCTGGCACACACTATCCGAGAGGCTTCATAAGGGCTTCCAGGTCCCTGTTTTAGAAGGCTATTCAGGCTAGTGCGTGCCCTGCTGGCCCATCAATTGAGCCCTGTTCAAAGTGCCACCTAGAGAGAGGCATGAGGATATCAACCTAAGACTTCCAGCAGACCTTCTAGGCCTGGCCACCGGCTTGCAAGGAACCCAGGATGCAGCATGAGGCAATCTGTTTCCTTCCTGTTGGACACCGAACAATTTAATCTATCCTGAGGGAATTTTGGAGTTCCACCTCTCCAAAATGTTGAATGCTCTCAGCAATTGATCATCTGTGTCTCCTGGATGTTAAACTAATAAAGGAAACAGGTGCCTTAAAATAATCTATCTTTGATAAAGCTTATCTCAGGTAAAAATTAAAAACATTCTAAATCTCTCTCTCTCTCTCTCTCTCTCTCTCTCTCTCACACACACACACACACACACACACACACACACACACACACACACACACTAACATTAACCAGCAGAGTACTAAACACTGCAATGGGCACCAGCCCAAGACTTTAATTTTCTCATGGCTGCTTCTTAATATGTTCAAAATATTTTGAGCTCCAAACAATCCACCTGGACAGGTCAGCCAGCTCTGGAACCAGCTTGGATCCACCTAGACAGTACCCAAAAGCAGCAGACAACCCCAGGATAGCTGGCTACCTCAGAAGCCCGCTTCTCTATCCCCCAAGAGTAAAACAATACCCACCAAGTCAGCTGGAAACAGCTTTTCTGGGAGGAACAATGCCCCTATTCCTGTTCACCCACTTTTTTTTATAATAATCAAAAAGTCTAGAATGTTAGAATTCTGCCACCACTCCAGCTGCATGGCCACACTATGCAGTTCAGCAGCTAAGTAAAGGGTATTATCATTTTTTAAAACAACGAGAACCAGGTGTTTCCCTGGGAGACTGTACTTTCCTAGCTGAGTTCCTGAAGCCATCCTAAGAACTCCATCTACTTTCTTAGAAGTTGTATGGGTTCCCCCAAGACAATACAAAAAGTAAATGTCAAAGAAGACTGAGATTCTAGGAACTGCCAATCACCATGTTAACAGTGAGGTTAAAGACTTAGTTTAACCCCAGCACTCAGGAGGCAGAAGCAGGCGGATCTCTGTGAGTTCAAGGCCAGCCTGGTCTACAGAGTGAGTTCCAGGACAGGCTCCAAAGCTATATAAAAACTGGTGACCAGCCTAGCAAGTAACCTAGCTGTCATCATAGAGCCTTTGTCCAGTGACTGATGGAGGCAGATACAGAGATCCAGGACCAGGCACCAGGCTGAGCCTCAGGAATCCAGTTGATGAGAGAGAAGAGAGATACTGCAGGCGAGGGACATTGAGATCATGATGGGAGGACATAAAGAGATGACTGGCCACACTAGTGGGAGCCCATGAACTGTGGACTGGTGGCTGTGGAGCCTCAATGGGACTGGACTCTCTGGATATGGAAGATGGTTGTTTGGCTCAAACTGTTTGGGGGGCACCCAGGCAGGGGGATTGGGATCTGTCCCTGGTCAATGGGCAGGCTTCTGGAACCCAGTACCTCTGGTGTGATGACTTGCACAGCCTTGATGCAGTGGAAAGGGGCTTGGATCTGTCTAGGCTCAGTGTGCTGGGCTCTGCTGACTCCCCATGGGAGTTGGGGGATGTGGTGATGAGGGGTGGCTTGGGAAAGAGGGCTGGGGTGTGGAAGGAGGGAGGAGGGGGAATCTGTGGATAGCATGTGGAGTGAGTAGAAAAATCTCTTAATAAAGAAAAATGAAAAAAAAACAAACAAACAAAAACAAAACAGAACAAAAGAGCAAAGTGTTGGGTGAAAAGTGAGGCTCCAGAAGGCTTTTCATAAAACCTAAAGTAAAAGATGTGGCAGAAGAGGACTGTAAAACCTTCAGCGAAGCCCACAAAACCAGCCACTTAGAGTGTCCAAAGGTGACCTAGAGTGCATTAGGATATGAACATACCTCTGGATGGAGATTTTTAAGATGCTAACGAGTCCTGCATACCTGAAATTGTTTATAAAACTTACCTGAGGAGCTACTGAAGGTTAAAAGATAAGTGGGAAAGGAGAGTCATTTTTCTGCAGGGATGTTACCCTTGGTAAGTCACCCATGCTTCAGTGGATGGCCCCACACCCATGTACTTACTACTAGCACTGTAGACTTGGTGTTTGTTCGTTCGTTTTTTTATAAAATGCTAGATAGTATGAAGTTGGGAAGAGGAGGTGTTAGGGGTTCATGAGGAGTTGGAGGATGAAAGTGGGGGAAGAAAACAATCAAAATTCCCTGTATTCATCTATGAAATTACTGAATTATTACTATTATTATAATAAAAGCTGTGTTGGAAATAGAGGTAGACAAAGAGAAATCAGGATTTATCTAAGAAAGGTTCCAGTTGCCAGAATGACGTGAAAACTTTCCCCATCCTAACTACATTTAACAATCAAAGCATGTCTGAAAAAAAAAAAATATGAGCCATCTCCCAGAGTAGGCAGCTGCTATATAATGACACATGAAGGATCGGAACTCAGCTGGCATAGGGCTTTTGTTTTTTGTACCTGTCCTGGCTTACCAGCTCATTGGTGTTATTGGGAGTGTCTTTGGATTCTTTAATGAACTATTGCTATTTCTATCACAATCCAAGTATCCTTGGTCCAATTCTTTGTTCTGAGACATGAGACCTGAGATCTCAGCAGGTGCTCCTCTGACTCTGATCCATGCTTAGTATAGAACTATATTTAACAGATAGAGGAGCATGCCAAGAGCAATCCATGCTATGCAATTGGGTCAAAATACCCTTGACAAAGGTAAAGGGCTCCCTGCTAAGCCAGTGATCTGAGTTTGAACCCTTGACCCACATGGTGGAAAGAGAACAGATTCTCAAAAGTTGTCCTCTGACTTTCACATGTGCTCCCATATACCATATAAGTAAATGTATAAATAGATATACATTTTTTTCAAGTGCTGCTTATAAAGGCAACACATAGACTCCATTTCTTTTCAGAAGGCTATTGAATTGTTACATGTTGTTCCTGCTCTGGCCCAGTTCCCTATTGTTAGCATGTGCTATCTTATAGTGAAGCTTCTGCTTCCAAAGCGTTTGTGTGCCTTCACTCACAGATCTGCTATCATATATCTTCATTTCCTTAACACATTATCTCTATCCCTATACTTCAAAGTAGCTATGGTCCACTTTGTCAGGGACAGAAAAACCTATAATGGACACACCAAACCCAGATGCTAGTCAATATGAAGACCATTCAAGTTTATATCCCAATTAAACCCCACACACGTAACAAGACAACCTGAGAATTCTAGCTCTCAGTAAAGGTGAAATCACAATGCTTCAGATGTAGTCATTTTCACACGTACCTTACATAGTATTACATTTAACTGTTACAACAGAACTTCATGTATGCATATGGAGGGGTGTGTGTGTGTGTGTGTGTGTGTGTGTGTGTGTGTGTGTGTATGCTGTACATGCATGTGCATGTGGATAATTTCAATCATGAGTGTGTGTGCAGAGGCTAGAAGAGGACACCATGGTGTTCTGCTCTATCACTCTCTGCCTTACTTCCTTGACAGAAGGTCTCTCACTGAACACAAAGATTGAATGGCAGCCAGCAAGCCTCAGTGATTCTCTTATTCAAAAGGTGGTCTGCAGTATTTTGTTTCATGTACAAGTATTTTAAGAATGGATCTTCCTTCCTGTCTGTGCCACAAGTTATATTACCTCAGATCTTTAAACATCTAGCACTAAAAGGCCACAACAGAAAATAGGTTGCACAGTGTTTTCAGGTGATAAAGGAAATAAGCTGCCCTTACCTTATGCAAAAGACTAGAGTAGACAATTCTTTGCAAAACAAACAAACAAACAAATAAAAACAAACAAAACCAAATAGCTTGAGAAGATAGCTTAGTGGTTAAAGTGATTGCCATACAAACATGAAGACCAGAAGAGACTGGATCCATAGAAAACCAAGAATATCATGGATAGGAATGGTAGCCTACCTGTAATTCCAGCCTTGGAATGTAGAGATAAAGTTTCCCCAGAGCAAACTGGCTAGTAAGACTAGCTATATCAGTGAACTCTGGGTTTGACTGAGAGACTGCCTCTGTGAATGATGTAAAAGAGCAGATGAGGACTATTCATGATAAACCTCTGCTCTCTAGATGGACTTTGTGCCCATGTGCACGCACATGCATACATGGACACCTACATGAAAGTAAAACCACCTTATATATACACACATATGTATCACACACAAATATAAAATAAAAAAAAAAACAAATAACTAACAAGAAAAAAGCAGGAAAAAGGCTGACCCACGAACATGAGTGATACCACTCAGAATGCAAGAAGTGTTCGTTAGAATGCAAGACAACACCTTCATCTGTCATGTCCAAAAAAATCAAAAGGCATGATGAGATTGTTGGAAAATAATGGGGCAAAATTTTCTCACCTTGTTATGCTATTAAAAGTCATTCATCTCTGTACTGTGCAGCACCTAAAAGATGCATAGACCCTAACTGTCTAACAACTAAGTTATTCTCTGAACATATTAGACAGAAGCCATAAAATTGAACACTTTTTTCTAAACTGTGTGCTCACAGCCAAAGATAAACAAAATATCCCACCAAGATAGGAATAAACAGTGATGTATAGAATAGGGAATGAATTCAGTTATACTTTTAAAAATATACATAATTTTATTTTTCAATTGTATGTACATGTGTCTGGATATATATGTACACATGCATATGAGTTCTCAGGGAGACCAGAAACACTCAATTCCTTTGGAGCTGAGTTACTAGAAGATGCCTGCTGCTTGATATGGGTTCTGGGAACCAAATTCAGGTCTTTTGCAAGAACAGTGCCTGCTCTTAAACCCTGGCCCATCTCTCCTCAGTTACATTTTTTCTATAGAAGAAGAACCCTCTTTTATAAAGGATGGCATGAAAACATTATAATAGTGCTGACTTAGATATGTAAACAAGAACTGCTAGAGTATTTTTAAATTTAGTTTTGTTTATCATTATTGTATGTGTGATATACGTGGGGGAGGGCAGGGCATATGCAGTCAAGGCAGCCATGTGAAGGTCAGAGAATAAATTTATGCAGTTGGTTCTCTCTTTTATGTGGGTTAGCGGGACTGAACTCAGGTCACCATGCCTTTGCAGCAAACATCCACTAAGCCATCTCCCAAAAGAGTGTTCTTTTTTGTTGTTGTTTTCTTTTTTCGAGACAAGATTTCTCTGTGTAGTTTTGGAGCCTTTCCTGGAACTCACTCTGTAGCCCGGGCTGGCCTCAAACTCACAGAGATCCACCTGCCTCTGTGTCTCCAGTGCTGTGATTAAAGGTGTCCACCACCACCGCCTGGCCGTGCGCCACTACTGCCCATTCAAAAGCATACACTTTGTTCAGCCTGGAAGGTGGGGACTGGACCTGCCTGTACTGAATCCACCAGGTTTAAATGAATCCCCAGGGGAGTCTTGGACCTGGAGGAGATGGGAATGGAGGGGAAGGGCTGGGGGGAAGGTGGGGGCGGGGGCAGGAGGGGGAGGACAGGGGAACCCATGGCTGATGTGTAAAACACAAATATAATAAATTTAAAAAAGGGGAAAAAAGCATATTCTTAAAATGTAGTTAACAGTACTAGCATAAAACGAATCATTTCACAATCGTCTGTTCTTTTTTATTGTTCAGCATACCATTACATCTTTTAGCTACAAATGAAATTGAAAGACACAAAAGCTCAAAATTTATGATCAATAATTATTTTTTCCCCAAAGTATCAGTCTTGGGGACTGAGAGTTCCATTGTCCTGGATATCACTAGGCAATTTCAAAATCTTCTGACATCTTTGTCACTTGTGGAAACAGAATTGGTTTTGCCATTAAAAAGTAGAACGTGGCTACTGGCTAGCGGCTGGATTTCCTGTCTCAGTGTTTGGCCTACTTTGAGTAACATATTGAAGGATATTTTCCATCCCACTTGGTTTCCAAAGAACTTGAGGAATTCTTCCAAGTGGTCATCTGCCAGCGTCTTTTCTCACAACAGCCAAGGTACTGCAGCTTAACTCTTGCATCTACAATATTCCTAAATAACTTAGCTGGGGGAACTTATTCATACAAGTTACCATGCTGCACCCATCCCTATAAGTGTGCAGACACAGTAACCCAGGCTTTTCTTCATCTTTTTGTGTAATGTTCACAGCAACTTTACAAAGCCTCAGACACTGTTTTCCATCACACAAGAGGACTGTGAGGCTTGGGGTTCCAGAAACAGGGCATCTGGAGAGCAGCAGCCTAAACCTCTTTCTGAACTTTCAAATTTTACTGCTATCAAAGGGTTTCTGGGGATTATTTATACGGCACCGGAGAAATATGAGACAATTCCAAGTGGCCAAATTTTAGGAAGAAACAAGCTGCTGTCATCTACACAGCGACAACGGCTCCTGCTCTTCCCAGAAAACACAGCTGTCCTCTATATGGAGAATGATTCTGACCAGAGCTATTTCACAAAAATACTTTTGGGCTTTTCCTCAGAAGTGTTTAGCTCACTGGGGAATGTGTCATGCTGGCTCTCACTATGCTGGGTCCTAGGTTCGTGTCAGCCTCTGTCCCTCATTTCTAATGTGCCTTTTCTACACTTATTTCCAGAATCCAAACTGCCCTCTTTTTTTCTGAACCAGCTCTGCAGAAAATGGTCTCCAGTTAGCCAAACAGTTCCTTTACTATCCAGTCAATGCTATTTCTAAGACCAGAAAGGTTCCACACTGTTTCACAGCTCTGTGGCCAGTGTATGATAAGGCGACTGCCATGCTGATTTAACTACTCTAATTTTGCATTGTGCTTTTGTTGTAGTAAAGAGGAGAATCTATGTCTAGCTAGAAACATGACGTTGTCTCTTCCCTCTCTTAAGAGTTAAATGCACTGGACAGGTCAACCACCTGATTAGGCAAACATCCCTCAACCTTAAGCCATGATGAAGGGATAAATGGAATAATTATCTCTTTAATGGGATATTTTATTTTTACTTATCAGAATTTCCACCCCCAGCAAAATCCCTACAAGTCTTCAAGAGGTTCTATTTGGTCTGACCATTTTTCTGTGTCTTGATTCAGAAAATCCTAATGGTCCCCCTTACTCCTCTTCTATCCCTTTGTTCTAGATGCCAGAGCCTACACTTTCTCTAATGCTCCACTCCCCACCAAATGGCTAGTTTAACTCAGAAGACAAGGTTATCTTCTCTTCAATGGTCCTCCCCTAAGAAGCTGCTAAGGTCTACAACTTGACTGCCCTATATTTTTCTTTTAAACTCTAATAAAATTGTCCTAGAGCTTCTACTGGAGTTCATTCCTAAATTCTTTTATTAATGATAGTAAGAATCCCAAGAAATGACCCTAATTGTCCTGGTAATATGCAATAACTCTAATAGGAGTCCCAACATTTCCGGTAACATTTTAAAGTGAGACAATGCAAATGCCTCTCTTCTTGTTCTTTCAAGATGTTAAGAGGAAAATATACATGGCCTCCCTTCACAGTCCTAAAACAGCTGATCTCACAGAACCTAAAGTATTGGATACTAGAAGCTGGTGAGAGAGCAGAGGAAAGAACGGTGGGAAAACGGCTGATCACTGAGTATTACATCCCAGTTGAACAGGAGTCAGTAGTTCTTGAGTGTTCTGCATACAAGGTGATTAGAGAAGGAAAATGTACTATATTTTTAAAGTGGAAGAAATGTTTTCATTAGTGCATATTAACTTATACAGAATAGCAGTGTCCACTGTGGCACATTCACATCTGCTCCCTAATACCCTCCTTCCTTCACTTATTTCCCCTCTTCAAGGGAAGAGTCTGGAACGTTTTCACTGACACGGAAAGTTAAATGAGGTGATGGCTTGAATGAAAACCTGTAGGCTCAGGCATTTGTACCCTTGGCCTCTGGTCAGTAGTTCTGTCTGGGGGTTATGGGACCTTTAGGAGATGCAACCTTGCTGAGGGAAGTACATCTGGAATCTGAGACTTCATAGCCTCGCTATCTTTGAGTTTAATTGGCTTCTGGTGTTGTATATGGAGAATATGATCTCTCCGCTTGCTGATCCAGCTTCCTATTGCCATGCCTCCCCTGCCATTACGGACTTTCCCTCTGGAATTGTCAACCCAAACAAATATCTCCTCTCATAAGTTGTCTTTGGTCATGATATTTTTACTGTAGCAACAGTAAAGTTACCAGTACATAGAGGTAAATAAGTTTACCCTTTTTGTTCTTTTTGTTTTTGCTTGTTTCCTTTGTCCTTAGGATGTGATCTACAGCCTTGTGCATGCTAAGTGGGTAATCTACTATTGAGCTATATGATCCACCCCAATTACCCTAATTGGAATATATTGAGACATCACATGACATCCCATATAAATGCATACAATGTTAATATTGGTTTAGAATATAAAAAATGATTATTTTAAAAAAGTCAAAGTAATGGCATGTCCTACAACAGTGTATGGTTGGAGAAAAGATTAGGCATTATTTTTCTACCATTCCTGGTTATATTTAATTTTGGATTCAAGGGGAATGGAATGGATAGGAGAATAATGACCTAAGCCAGTGTTTCATCTGTGAAACAACTGTTTTACATACTGAAGCCAGATAATCTGGGGTTCTTTGAAAAGTATGGATGTCTGGTGACCAGGCCTATTTCTGATTTCACTGAAAGGATACAGAACTCAGCATTTAGACTTCCTGAAAGTGGCCAAGATCATTCTCACGTACAGAGAAAAATAACAAATAGTTTCATAGGCATCAAATCACCCCAGTACAGGTGACTTTGCTGAGGCTCTACCACCTTCATTAGGGCCTCCTAAGAAAGCAATCCAGCATAAGACAAGTCTATTCATTACCACTTCATGTAAGTGAAATTTCATTATGCCCTCCTTTCTTGACTTAGACATGATGTTATGAAAGGTCTAATTCATATTCTCAGAGAGGGTCTCCTTGCTTCCAACAAAACACACGCCCCTGACTGTATTTCTGAGAACAGTTGTATACTAAATAGAATGTATCCCACATGGCAAGGGAGGATGTTTTTCAATGGCTTATTAAGTTACTTGAACACAGGCATTTACATGCAAATAATTAATGTGCCAATTATAAATTATTTGGTTTTGTTCATTAAAGCAGAACTACAATTTATTAAAGCAGGAGCCAAAACAAATGCTCTCGCTCTATCAAGGATACATAGTCCTCAAAGGAAAATTACACCACAAAAGCTCAGCCTGCCTGCAAGAAAAGAAAAATAGCTACATTCTCCTCCTTGGGATCCATTCAGTAGAAAATATTACTAATTCAAGGTCAGGGCTAATCCACAAATTCAGAAATCCTTGAGAAACATTTACATCTTCACATAAGTCTTTGGTTTCAGGAAGGCTTTGTGTTTTACCTCCTTTCCTGAGGGGCACATCAGCCTTCAAAGGATATCACTTCCCTTCTTACCTAGGCTCTTTTGTTCATGGATGTCTGAGAAGAATGTATTTGAATGTCAGAATTGTCCATCAGAAAGTGCTCTCTTCAGGAGCAATGATCTGGGACAGGTTTCTGATGCCAGGATTATTGTTTTGCTTCCCAATTTCCTTCAGCTATCATTACCCCTATGTCATGGTCAAGACTTCTATAATCAAAGTCCTAAACTGTGGTCTGAGGTATGGTCTCATGAAGCAAATTCAGCCAAGTGTTAGGTCAAGAATATAGGCGGGAGGGTCTAGGAGATGCAAGGTGGTTCCATTCTTTCTCCTTTCCTATTTGATGAGAAAACATCATGATAAAATGGAAAAGGCTGGGGAAAAGCTTTGATATTATCTCAGAATAGTTCTGAATCAAAATGTGGATTACATATGAGTTAACAGTGATGGACAATTTTCATATGGTTTCCATAAAAAGAACTAATTAACAGTAATAATCAATTTACCTAGCACTGAACTAAGCGATTAATAAAATAGGCATTCATATGAAATTTTACTGGCAAGCATGGAGGGTGATGGAAGCAGGAGAAAAGCCTGACATTTGGGTATCATTTTGCACACCTTTATCTTGCATCATCTTTGACTTCTGGAAACAGGCATGTGTTTCCTCAAGCAGTGTGTATCTAACCAACCTTATCCTTCTTCAAGGCTGAAGATGAAGAGATGTTTATTGTCTTGTGCCTTTAGTTGCCTTGTATTCCAAGTTCAGCAGAATTTTGTAAGTCAGGAATCCCCTGGGACCCAGGTAAGGGCAATTACTTATGATGGTGAGGGTATATCATGCAATAGAAATGATCATGTCTTGAGAACCAGATGAATCCCTGAATATACTGAGAAGATTGAAGACATCTTTGGACCACCTTGCTGAAGCAGAGCTGAGATAACAATAGACAGGGCCACATCTTTACCATTACTATATGATTATGTGCATTCCCTGCCACCTTGCCCAATCTTTCTTTCCTCTTAAAACATAAACTTTACTCTGGTAATCAGATTGGTGAATACCTTGTCATCATAGAGCCTTCATCCAGTAAATGCAGGGATCCACAACCATGCACCAGGCTGAGCCCTGGGAGTCCAATCAAATAGAGGGAGGAGGGATTACATAAGCAAGGGGGATCAAGATCATGGTGGGGAAATCTACAGAGACAACTGAACCAAGCTCAAAGGAACTCACAAACTTTAGACCAACAGCTGTGGAACCTGCATGAGACTGGACCAGACCCTCTGCATACAGGAGACATTATGTAGCTGGGTCTGTTTGAGGGGGCCCTGGCAGTATGATCAGGATCTATTCCTTGTGCATATGCCAGCTTTCTGCATCCTATTACCTGTGATAGGACACCTTGCTCACTCCTAATAAAGCTGGGAGGGGCTTGGTCCTGCCTCAACTGAATGTACCAGGCTTAGCTGTCCTCCCATGGGAGAACTTACCCTGTTGTAGGAGTGGATGTGGGATGGGGTAGGAAGGTGAGGGGTGAGAGGGTGGAGGGATGAGAGAAGGATCTGTGGTTGATATATAAAACGAATTAAAAAAAAACATAAACTTCAGTTTGTACTTAGCTTATAATTGATTTAACTGCTAATATCCACATATAAGCAAATAAAAATCATATTTGTCTTTTGGGATCTGTAATACCTCACTGAGGATAATTTTTTCTAGTTCTATCCTGTTGATTCAATATTTTAGTGTCACAGGTTCTGTTTGCATGGCTTTGCTCTTGGACATAAACTCACAAGGTAGTGTGCTCTTTGTGAAGAATTAGAATATTTTCCCTCTGATGATATTCTGTTAGGAAGTAGAATTAAGTAAGCTGCTACTCCAATAGGTGAGTTTTTCTCTCTGCCTAAAGAGGCCCTCCAGCTAGCAAAAGACACTTCAAGGAGACACAGAGTACATATGTGAGTATAGGTGTTGCATGTGCCACACTTTTGTACAGACCACTAAACTGTTGGAACTGCTCCATTCAGGGATAACTTGAGGTCTATATCTTCCTTTCTTGAATTCTTTCATTAAATAGTTACAGACATACTAGGTGGAGACACAACAGTAGGTATTGGCATCAGCCCTCCATGTACCAACAGCCAAGTTACAGATACAACAATGAAAATTAATATCTGAAATGGTTTGGATAAAACTATTCTTGTGGAATTATTTGGTGCTGGTGGTTTTAGAAAGCTTTCCAGAAATAGAAGGAAATACCAGTTCCCCTCTTGCTGTAAGTGGGTGTAAGGTTAGCCAGCTTCCCATCATTTGGCCATCCTCATCCATCTTTGACTAGCTGTTCAGGCCACCCATTAAACATTATTATATATTTCTTATGTGCTGTGTTCTGAGGATTTTATACTAAACAAGAATATATTTGCTGCTAGTCTATCAACTTCCTGTGAAGCATGTATTTTCAACAGGGGTGATATTACCCCCAAAGGGGCAAGAAGTGGTTTTAAAAGGGGGAAAATGTAGCTTCTACACTGCCTTATTTCCCTCCAAAGGACCATATTGTAAAAAAAAATCAATATAAAAATATCTATGGTATTAAAATCATAGGTACATAGGGGAACAGTTAGGGGGAAATACCAAAAAATACTCCTTAGGGGGCAATCATCCAAGAAATAAAATGTTGGGAAAGAAGGGGTCTAATTTAGAATGACATTAAATTATGACTATTAGAACAAGAAAGACAGGGGACTATGAGAACAGGTGGCTGGATGTCCTCAGCAGGCACAGGTATGGATGTTATCTTAGACTGTTATCTATCATAAGGGATTGCCTGAGCACTGGAACCTTTGGACAGGGAAGGTGATTAGATGTGTAAGAATCCATGAGGTTTCATCCTGTAAGGGGATGGGATAGATCCCATTGAGTCAAAAGCATTTCTCCATGATTTCAGCCTCAGGGTGGACATGCTGGTCAGAATTGGGGTTCTGTCACATACCTGTGAACTCTGTACACAATGAATTAATCCCTCTGTCTGTAAATCCATCAGAGCTTCTGCTATTGATACAGTAGTGTGATTCCTGCAGGTGGCTTTTAATAGTGAAAAACCCTGATGCAATGGGGAGTCTAGCTTTTCTCCATACAAGCAGTATATGCAGAGGCTCAGCCTTTACTGGGTCAGTATAAGCCTGGGGATGAATCCATGCCTTTCATTTAAAACTAACTCAAGAGTGTCCCCAGACCTGCATTTGTCTCCTGTCCCTTGCGGCAAGTGCTCACCATGGCTACAGGATTTTAAGCTGATTTACTACTTTCTAAAGGTGCACCCATAGAATTATTCTCTCCTCTTAAGCTCTGTTGAATATTGCCTCAGAGTTCCTTGCTAGAATTTCCATTACTGAATCAGAAGTGGGAATCTTTCCTAATTCTCAGACTGCTGTGTTCTTTCATCAAGGATCTGAGCTATTACCTGTGATGGACAGGTTCTAAGGCCTGAAGCCTGGTGGCATGCTTGCTTCCAAGACAATTAGGTGAGTGTGTAGGGAACCCCAAAATGTGTATATGCACACACACACACACACACACACACACACACACACACACACACACACAGACTCACACAAAAGCTTTAAAATGTTGCCGTTCCTCAAGTGTGAGAATGAGGGGAGACAGGGTTGGTCTTGTGTGAACTTCCTGGCTAGCTCTAATTTATACCTTTGCCTTATGTCACATTTCTAAATTCTCTCTCCGTTGGTGCCTCTGTCATGACCCACATGCCTGCTATTCCATCTGCTCATTTTTGACTAGTTGGTAAACACTGTGGTCAAACCTGTATAACACACAGAATAACAGAACTTTGAAGTCAATTTCCTTGCCAAAGGTCACACAGGAAGTAGTGGAATCATCCTATTAATTGCTCTGTTCTGAGCCAGTATGTAAAACTGATTCTGTGATCAAGATGTGTGTGTCAAAGGATGGTCACCATGCATGCTTTGGGTTTGCACATTCCCTTATGTATCCATTCTGGTAAACACTTAGGATACCTATTGTATGGTGAGGTCTGTGCTGCAATGGTGAAGCCAAATGTCAGGACTCTGGTCCATCAGAGAATTTGTACACTGGGGTATGGTAAGGGAGTTAGAATGTAGCCTCTCCACTAGTTCCAGAACATTCTATCATCTCAAAGATAACTTCATTTCCAGTAGCAGTCACTCTTCATTATGCTTTTATTTTAACGAGGCAAGAATTCCACTACTTTCTGTCTCTGTGTATTTACACTTTCTGAACAATTTATATGAATAATATTATATAATTCATGTCCTTGTCTTTAGCTATGTTCACTCATTCATGTTTACAAGTTCCATCCTTTCATTAGCGTGAATCATTACTTCATCCCTCAGTTATTGTCAAATAATAATCTATCATATAGATATAGCACAACAATTATTTACTGAACAATTGATGAATAGATATTTCTAGTTTTGGAAATTATGAATAATTCTGATAAGAACATTCAGATACAATGTTTATATGGATACAAGATTTTCTTTGCTCTCCCAGTAGACATCAAAAAAATAAATAGAATTGTTTAGTCTGTCTTCTGGTAATCCATTTTTAGTCTCTCTTGAAACTGTGTTTTTATAATATTTAAAAATCTACATCTATTTATTTATTTGTTTGTTATGTGTGTATGTTACATGATGTACATAAAGGTCACAGTATAATGTGTAGGACTTAGTTAACTCCTTCTACTCCATGTGTGTTCCAGGGATTAAATTAAGGTTATCAGTCTGGTCATCAAGCATTTATTTTAACCTTCTGCTCCATCTCTCTAGCTCTAACCTGTGTTCTACTGCATCTTCTCTTGGTGACAGTCTCCACATCTACTGCATGTCGCTTCAATATCTCAACACCCTTGTCAACATTTCTTTGCCTTTCTCTTTATTGTAGACCTCATAGACCTTTATTTTGCTTTAAGATGGGATTCAAATAAGAAAATTCATTTTGCAGTGTTCTTAAAGAGGATCATGAAATTTGCAGGCAAATGGATGTAACTAGAAAATATCATCCTAAGTGAGGTATCCCAGACTCAGAAGGACAAACATGGTATGTACCCAATCATAAGCGGATACTAGATATAAAGGTAATCAGACAACAACCTACAACTCCAGAGAAGCTAACTAACAGGGAAGACCCAAAGAGGGACACATGGATAACCCTGGGGAGAGGAAATATATGAGATATCCATGAGAAAACTGGGGATGAAGGGTGGGCAGTGGAGGGTAGGGGATGGGGGGTGAGGACATAAGGGAATAGGATGGTTGAACTGGAACAGGGAGGGAGGGGTATGCAATGAAAGAGATATGATAGAGAGAGACATCATGGAGATAGAGAAAAACCTGGTGCTAGGGAAATTGCCAGGAATCCCCAAGGATGACCCTAGCCTGGGCTTCTAGCAATACTGGAGAAGGTGCCTGAACTGAACAGAGATCAGACCTGTGAATACCCTAACTGTCATCACAGAACTTTTCTCCAATGACTGATGTAAGCGGATGCAGAGATCCATAGCCAATCACTAGACAGAGCTCCAAGAGTCTAGTCAAAAAAAGAGAAGAGGGATTCTATGAGCAAGTGCATCAGGATCATGATGGGGAATCATGTAGGGATGACCAAACCAAACTAGAGTGAGCTCATGGAAGAAGGATCAATGGCTGTGGAGCCTACATGGGATTGGACTAGGCCCTTTGCATGGTGAGACAATTATGTAGCTTGATCTGCTTGGGTGGCCCCCTGGCGGTGGGATCAGAATCCATGTCTGGTGCATGAATGGACTTTGTGGAAGCTACTACCTGTGATGGGACACATTGTGCAACCTTGAGTCAGGGGAAAGGGCTTGGACTTGCCTCTACTGAATGTGCCTCCACATGGGAGGCCTTGCCTTCTGTGGGAGGGAGTGGGGCATAGGTTGGGAGAGGAGGCTGAGGGGGCAGGAGGAGAGAAGAGGGGGATCTTTGATTGGTGTGTAAAATGAATGAAAAAATTTTCTTAATATAAAAAAGGATCAAATATAGCAGAAATAAACATGATTTCTGATTTGCTGGTTATCATTGTTTTCTGAGAAAAGCAAGAGAAAACAGTATGTCTCAAAGACACAGATATTTAAATGTCTCTGGAAGATAGGCCACCTTTGAAATTCAATTCAGCACCAGTGCCATTTACAATTCCAAGGAATTTTTGTTTGTTTGTTTGTTTGTTTTTGTTTTTGAAGACAGGATTTCTCTATGTAGCTTTGGGGCCTATCCTGGAACTCACTTTGTAGCCCAGGCTAGCCTGGAACTCACAGAGATCCTCCTGCCTCTGCTGGGATTAAAGGCTTGTGTCACCACTGCCCGGCTCCAAGAAACTTTTTTTAAAGCTAAAAGAACACTGGTGTCTAAACATTTTATCCCTGCCTTCCTCATCCTGGTAAGTCTGTCAGTACAGGACAATTTGACTGATGAAAGGCTAGTTCTAAAGGAAGCAGGGAGATTCTAAAAGGGACATAGAGAAGAGCTTCTTGATGCTAAGGTGAAAGGTAGATGCTGGATATTCACCAAATTATACACACAGTCTGCCTGTTCTTGAGAGGTTTACTAAGCACCTCACAGGGAGCCCTAACAGAGAAGAAGTGAATACAGAGGAAGATAAAGGCTTGATGGAAAACTGTAGGACTTGCCCAGGGATTGTACCCTCAGTTCTCTTCTGATGGCCCTACAATAGCTCACCTCCACAGGCGGTCATGGCCTCTGTGTGTTTAGAGTCCCATATCTCATCTGTAAGAATCAATCATCTGAAAGCTAATTTTGGAGGTTCATGAAGAGGAACCACATTTCGCATCCTTTGACAAAAGGGCAGTTAATTTGAGGGTGGAGGCTTCTGAGAGCTTTCCTCACAAGTGAAATGCACAGTGCAGTCAAAATGTACATTTTCTTTCTCTAACTGCAGCCAAGCAGAAAATCACACCCTGTCTGCCAAGTCCCTCTTCTGATGACCTGCTTAGTAACCAGTTTTATCTGGAATTTATTCATTTGATTTTGTTACAAAAGAACAAAAGCCAAGAATACCCTGATACAGAATAATCCAGAAACAACCCTTATACTGTGCCCTCTGATTCACCAAAAAACTCAGGTGTGCTGACTAGTTTTTTGTCAACTTGACCAAAGTTATAGTCATCTGATGGGAGGAAACCTTAGTTGAGAAAATGCCTCAATAAGATCTGGCTTTAGTCAGGCAGATAGGACATTTTCTTAAATAGTGATTGATGGGTAGTGTCATGCCTGAGCTACTGGTCCTGGGGTCTATAACAAAACAAACTGAGAAAGCTGTGAGAAGCAAGCCAATGAGTAGCACTCTTCCATGGCCTCTGCATCAGCTCCTACCTATAGGTTCCTGTCCTGACTTCCTTCAGTGATGAAGAAGGATGTAGAAACATAAGCCAAATAATCCCTTTCCTCCCCAAGCTGCTTTTGGTCATAGTGTTTAAGCACATTAGTAGAATAATAGCTAAGATCTCAGGAAACTACATTCACTCATGGGCTATTCCTAGTAAGTACTTTCTGGTTACTGTGGAGTAGTGCATTGTTATGCCAACCCTGAATCAGACAAGTGGGCATGATGTGATACTTACTGACAGGAATATAATTTCACCAACATTTTAAAAACGGCCAAATGTTTATAGCTTTTGTTCTGTTATGTTGTGTTTTACCAACTGTGAATGTGGGTTAAGTTATTCCTTCAACTCCATGTGTAAAATGAAGTTATTTCATTTTAAAGATTTAAGAATGTATTTCTTATTAGTGTGTTTGCATGTGTGTGTTTGTGTGTGTGTATGTGTGTGTGTGTGTGTGTGTGGTGTGTGTGTGTGTGTGTGTGTGTGTGTGTATGTGGTGTATGCAACCTTCTAAGTGTTGCTGAAGACCATAGGACAACTGGTTTCTTTTCTACAATGGGGTGGGCCTAAGGATTGAACTCAGGATATCAGTCTGGCCAATGAGTGCTTTTATTTGCTGAGCTGTCTTGACAGGCCTCCTGGAGAATATTCTTTGGATATGACCTTCCAATCTTCTATATGTGACTACTCTATGCCTTGGGACCATAACAGTTAAAGTGTATCCCAGATAAAGTTCCATATACCAAAGAACATTAACAACACAGGCAGCACTCTGTATTTGCCATGGGGACAGCAAACAAAAGAAGATGAAAAACCAAAACTTGTTCGAGGTTTAGATTCTGTCGCTGGGTACATTTCTTCCAAATACACTTTTAAATAGAAAAACTAAATTTATTCTTTGACAATCTTACACATGTACATAACATATCCTGATTATATCCAATTCTCACTTCCCATCTCACTTCCTCCTATCTTGCCCAGCCTTCTTCTCCAACCCCCCTCTCTCAAATAATCCACTGAGTCCAGTTACTGTGTCTGCATGAACATGGATGTAGGGGCATCTACCAGATCTCAGACAACTTATCAGGGGCCATGAATTGAAATGATGCAAGACCATTTTTTTTTTTTTTTTGAGACAGGGTTTCTCTGTGTAGCTTTGTGTCTTTCCTGGATCTTGCTCTGTAGACCAGGCTGGCCTTGAACTCACAGAGATCCCCCTGGCTCTGCCTCCCGAGTGCTGGGATTAAAGGCATGCACTACCACAGCCCAGCCCAGGACTATTCTTAGGAAAAACAACACATGCTTGATTGCAACCCTATTCAAGTTATAGTCCTTGCTGACCTTGATAACAGGTCTGATCCTTCTTTGCTTTCTGAAAATCTGTCAAAAGCAGTAGATTTTCTCTCTTAAAATGTATCCTACACAATACATGAAACCTTTACACAAGAAATGATAGATGCTTCAATGTGTTCACCAGCAGACTGAGCTCCAGAGGTAGCAAGTACAACACTCCACCCAGGGCTTGCGCATAGCAAAATTGTTGCATGAGATGGATGTGAACTCTGAACTGTGTTTTAAACACAGCATGGAGAATGAGGGGCTGCAATCTCCTGCATTGAGATTTGGATGCTTCGGGCTTTTGTATACATTTGGGAGGCTCTGCTGTTTGTCCCAAGCTACATAATAAAAAAACTTCAGTTCCTTAAAAAGCTTCTTGTAGTTCTTGAACTTCTCCTTAAGTAGCTGGCCAGTTCATCATCAATGACAGCCTCCATGAGCCAAAATAAATATTTACTCCTTGTAAGTTGATTTATCTCAGGTATTTGTTACAGCAAAAGAAAGCTAAGTTATCTCCACTCTTTTTTAAAATGTGTGTGTGTGTATGTGTGTGTGTAGGTCTGCACCTGTTGCCTGTGGTGGCCAGAGGACAAGTTTGACTGCTGACAGTTGCTCTTTGGGCATTGCCAACCTTCATTATTGTTGTTATTATTATTATTATTATTATTATTATTATTATTATTATTAATATTACATTATAAAGGATTGCTTGCTTAGAACTCCTAAGTAAACCAGTGTGGCTTTCTAGTAAGCCCCAGGATTCATCAGCCTCCCCAGCACTGGCATCACAAATGCATGCCACTGCATCTGGCTTTAAAATATCAAAACAAAACCAGCAAAACCAACATAGGTTCTGAGGAATCAGTTCAGGTCTTCTTTACTGACTGAGCCCTCTCCTACATATAGCTAACATAGTAATCTATTAGATTCTCTTATGAGACAGCGTCAAAATCCTGGTATGTACACTAATCCAGAGGTCTGAGTGGGACCTGGTAGATCCACTCCAATGTCAATGACTCAAATGACTATGGTCACAGGGCCAACATGACCCATATGAGTTTCTGAACTTATCTTCATGAGTGGCAAATGGTTTTCTCCAATCTAGAGATGGAAAAGTCAAAGCTGAGTTATACTGCCATTCAAATCTAGCTTCATCAGTGGTGTATATCACTTGAACATTCTATAAACTCAAAAACCAGCTTCCACATCCAAGGGGAACAGACTGCTCAAGAGCTCCAGTGTCAAGTACCAGAAGGCCTGCATCATTGGGAAAATCTTTTTTTGTTATAATAATAAATAATAATAATATTATTATTATTATTATTATTATATATGTGTTTTAATTTTACACAGCAGCCATGGGTTCCCCTGTCCTCCCCACTCCGGCTCCCACCCCCACCTTCCTCCAATCCTCTCCCCTCCATTCCCATCTCCCCCAGGGCCAAGACTCTCCTGGGAATTCATTTGAACCTGGTGGATTCAGTACAGGCAGGTCCAGTCCCCTCCTTCCAGGCTGAGCAAAGTGTCCCTGTGTAAGCCCAAGGTTCCAAAGAGCCAGATCATGCACTAAGGACAGGTCCCAGTCCCACAGCCTGGATGCCTCCCAAACAGTTCAAGCTATTCAATTGTCTCACTTATCCAGAGGGCCTGATCCAGCTGGGGGCTCCACAGCCTTTGGTTCATAATGCATGTGCTTCCATTCATTTGGCTATTTGTCCCTGTGCTTTTTCCAATCTTGGTCTCAACAATTCACACTCTTATAGTCCCTCCTCTTTCTTGACCATTGGACACCTGGAGCTCCACCTGAGGCCTGGCTGAGGATCTCTGCATCCACTTCCAACAGTTATTGGATGAGAGTTCCAGCACGACTGGTAGGGTGTTTGGCCATCTGATCACCCGACTAGGTCAGATCAGGCTTTCTCTCAACCATTGCCAGCAGTCTACAGAGGATGTATCATTGTGGATTTCTGAGGACCTCTCCCGCACTCTGCCTATTCCTGTTCTCATGTGGTCTTCATTTATCATGGTCTGTTATTCCTTGTTGTCCCTTTCTGTTCTTGATCCAGCTGGGATCCCCTGCTCCCCTAAGCTTTCTTTCCCTCAATTCTTGGCCTTCATTACTCCCACTGTTGTCCAGGTTGTTCATGTAGATCTCATCCATTTCTCTGTCATTGGGTGATCCCTGGGTCTTTCCTAGGGTACCGTTTTCTAGGGAGCCTCCCTGGAGTTGTGTAGCAGTCTAGTCAACTTTGTTTTACATCTAGTATCCTCCTATGAGTGAGTACATACCATGTTTGTCTTTCTGAGTCTGGGTTACCTCACTCAGGATGATTTTTTCTAGAACCATTCATTTGCCTGCAAACCTCATGATGTCATTGTTTTTCTCTGCTGAGTAGTACTCCATTGTGTATATGTACCATATTTTCTTTATCCATTTTTCAGTTGAAGGGCATCTAGGTTGTTTCCAGGTTCTGGCTATTACAAACAATGCTGATATAAACATAGCTGAGCAAATGCCCTTGTGGTATGATTGAGCATTCCTTGGGTATCCCAAGAGTGCTACAGCTGGGTCTTGGGGGAGATGGATTCCCAATTTTCTAAGGAAGCGCCATATTGATTTCCAAAGTGGCTGTACAAGCTTGCATTCCCACCAGCAGTGGAGGAGAGTTCCCCTTGCTCCACATCCTCTCCAGCGTAAGCTGTCTTCTGTGTTTTTGATCTTAGCCATTCTGACAGGTGTAAAGTGGTATCCCAGAGTTGTTTTGATTTTCATTTCCCAGATAATTAGGGATGTTGAACAATTCCTTAAGTGTTTTTCAACCATTTGAACTTCCTCTGTTGAGAATTCTCTGTTTGTTCTATAGCCCATTTCTTAATTGGGCTGTTGGGCATTTTAATATCTAATTTCTTGAGTTCTTTATATTTTCTGGATATCAGCTCTCTGTCAGAAGTGGGGTTGGTGAAGACCTTTTCCCATTCTGTAGGCTGTCGCTTTGTCTTGTTGACCATGTCCTTTGCTCTACAAAAGCTTCTCAGTTTCAACAGGTCCCATTGATTGATTGTTTCTCTCAGTGTCTGTGCTACTGGTGTTGTATTTAGAAAGTGATCTCCAGTGCGAATGCGTTCAAGAGTACTTCCTAGTTTCTCTATTATCAGGTTCAGAGTAGTTGGATTTATATTGAGGTCTTTGATCCACTTGGATTTAAGTTTTGTGCATGGTGACAGATATGGATCTATTTGCAGCCTTTTACACATTGACATCCAGTTATGCCAGCACCATTTGTTGAAGATGCTTTCTTTTTTCCATTGTACATTTTTGACTTCTTTGTCAAAAATTATATGTTCATAGGTGTGCAGGTTAATGTCAGAGTCTTCAGTTTGATTCCATTGGTCCACATGTCGTTTTTTATTCCAGTACCAAGGTGTTTTTATTATGGTAGCTCTATAGTAGTGCATGAGGTTAGGGGTCGTGATGCCTCCAGAGGTTGTTTTATTGTACAGGATTCTTTTGGCTATCCTGAGTTTTTTGTTTTTCCATATGAAGTTGACTATTATTCTTTCCAGCTCTATGAAGAATTTGTGTTGGTAATTTGATGGGGACTGTGTTGAATCTGTAGATTGCTTTTGGTAAAATCGCCATTTTTACTATGTTAATCCTGCCTATCAATGAGCATGGGAGATCTTTCCATTTTCTGACATCTTCTTCAATTTCTTTTTTCAGGGACTTAAAGTTCTTATCATATAGGTCCTTCACATGCTTAGTTAGAGTAACCCCAAGGTATTTTATAGCATTTGTGGCTATTGTAAAGGGTGATGTATGTCTGCTTTCCTTCTTAGCTTATTTGTCTATTGTATATAGAAGGGCTACTGATTTTTTTGAGTTGATATTGTATCCTGCTATGTTGCTGAAGGTTTTTATTAGCTGTATCAGTTCCTTGGTTGAATTTTTGGGGTCACTCATGTATACTATCATGTCATCTGCAAATAGGGAAAGCTTGACTTCTTCCTTTCCAATTTGTATCCTCTTAGTCTCCTTATGTTGTCTTGTAGCTCTGCCTAGAACTTCAAGTACTATATTGAATAAGTATGGGGAGAGGGGACAACCTTGCTTTGTTCCTGATTTTAGTGGTATTGCTTTGAGTTTCTCTCCATTTAATTTGATATTGGGTGTTGGCATGCTGTAGGTTGCCTTTATTATGTTTAGATATGTTCCCATGATCACACCAAGACCTTTATCATGAAGGGGTGTTGGATTTTGTCAAATGCCTTTTCTGCATCTAGTGAGATGATCACGTGGTTTTTTTTTTTTTTTTCCTTTGAGTTTGTTTATATGGTGTATTACATTGACGGACTTTTGTATGTTGAACCACACTTGCATCCCTGGTATGAAGCCTACTTGATCATGGTGGATAACTGTTTTGATGTGTACTTGGAGTTTGGTTGCCAGTATTTTATTGAGTATTTTTGCTTCAATATTCATGAGGCTGATTGTTCTGTAGATCTCTTTCTTTGTTGCACCTTTGTTTGGTATAGGAATCAGGGTAATTGTAGCCTCATAGAAGGAGCTTGGTAATATTCCTTCTGCTTCTATTGTGTGGAACAATTTAAAGAGTATTGGTATTAAGTCTTCTTTGAAGTCCTGGTAGAATTCTGCAATGAAACCATCTGATCCTGGGCTTTTTTTAGTTGGCAGACTTTTAATGACTGATTCTATTTCCTTAGGGGTTATTGGACTATTTAAACGGTTGATCTGGTCTTGATTTAACTTAGGTATGAGGTACCTATCCAGAAAATTATCCATTTCTTTTAGATTTTCCAGTTTTGTGGAGTAGAGGTTTTTGAAGTATGACCTGATGAATCTCTGGATTTCCTCATTGTCTGTTGTTATGTCCCCCTTTTCATTTGTGATTTTGTTAATTTGGATGCTCTCTCTCTGTCTTTTGGTTAGTTTGGATAAGGGCTTGTCTGTCTTGCTGATCTTCTCAAAGAACCAACTCTTTGTTTCATTAATCTTTGTATTGTTCTCTTTATTTCTATTTTATTGATTTCAGCTATCAATTTGGTAATTTCCTGGTATCTGTTCCTCCTGGGAGACTTTGCTTCTTCCTGTTCAAGGTCTTTCAGATGTGATGTCAAGTCACTAGTGTGAGATTTCTCCAGCTTCTTTATGTGGGCATTTAGTGTTATGAATTTCCCTCTTAGCACTGCTTTCATAGTGTCCCATAAGTTTGGGTATGTGGTGTATCCATTTTCATTGATCTCTAGGGAGTTTTTAATTTCTTTCTTTATTTCTTCCTTAACCCATTTGTGATTCAGTTGAGCATTTTTCAGTTT
Source organism: Onychomys torridus (assembly GCF_903995425.1). NCBI lineage: Eukaryota > Metazoa > Chordata > Mammalia > Rodentia > Cricetidae > Onychomys > Onychomys torridus. The sequence continues at coordinate 101,069,902 of NC_050445.1, read as the reverse complement.
CCATGAGATTGTAGGATTTCTGTAGTTTTTTGTTATTGTTGAAATCTAACTTTAAACCATTGTGGTCCAATAGAACACAGGAGGTTATTCCAATTTTTTGTATCTGTTGAGATTTCCTTTGTGGCCAAGTATGTGATCAATTTTAGAGAAGTTTCCATGGGGTGCTGAGAAGAAGGTATATTCTTTTTTGTTCGGGTGGAATGTTCTATAGATATCAATTAAGTCCATTTGAGCCATAACATCAGTTAATTCTGTTATGTCTCTGTTAAGTTTCAATTTGGCCAATCTGTTCAGAGGTGAAAATGGGGTGCTGAAGTCTCCCAGTATTAATGTGTGGGGCTTTATATGTGATTTAAGCTTTAGCAATGTTTCTTTTACATATGTGGGTGCCCTTGTGTTTGGGGCATAAATGTTCAGAATTGAGACTTCATCTTGGTGGATCTTTCCTGCGATGAGTATGTAATGTCCTTCATCATCTCTTTTGATTGATTTTAGTTTGATGTCTATTTTGCTGGATATTAGGATGGCTATACCAGCTTGCTTCTTAAGACCATTTGATTGGAAAGTCTTTTCCCAGCCTTTTATTCTTAGGAGGTGTCTGTCTTTGAATTTGAGATATGTTTCTTGTGTGCAGCAGAAAGATGGGTCCTGTTTTTGTATCCATTCTGTTAGTCTGTGTCTTTTTATATGTGAATTAAGTCCATTGATATTAAGGGATATTAATGACCAGTGATTGTTTGTCCCTGTTATTATTTTTATTTTTTGGTGGTAGTGTGTGTGTACTTCTCTTCTTTGGGGTTTACTGCTGTGGTGTTATCTATTGACTGTGTTTTCATGGGTGTATCTGCCTTCCTTAGGTTGGAATTTTTCTTCTAGTGCTTTCTGTAAGGCTGGATTTGTGGATAAGTATTGTTTAAATGTGGTTTTGTCTTGGAAGGTCTTGTTCACTCCATCTATGATGATTTTAAGTTTTGCTGGATATATTAGTCTAGGCTGGCATCCATGGTCTCTTAGTGTCTGCATTATTTCTGTCCAGGTCCTTCTGGCTTTCAAAGTCTCCATTGAGAAATAGGTTGTTATTCTGATGGGTTTGCCTTTATAAGTCAGTTGGCCTTTTTCCTTTGCTGCCCTTAATATTCTTTCTTTATTCTGTCTGTTTAGTTGTTTAATTATTATGTGGCAAGGGGACTTTTTTTTGGGGGGGGTCTAGTCTGTTTGGTGTTCTATAGGCTTCTTGTATCTTCATAGGCATTTCCTTCTTTAAGTTGGGAAAGTTTTCTTCTATGATCTTGTTAAATATATTTTCTGTGCCTTTGAGTTGGTATTCTTCTCCTTCCTCTATCCCTATTATTCGTAGGTTTGGTCTTTTCATGTTGTCCCAAATTTTTTGGACATTTTGGGTCATGACTTTGTTGGTTTTAGTGTTTCTTTGACTGATGAATCTATTTCTTCTACTGTATCTTCAACACCATAGATCCTTTCTTCCATCTCTTGCATTCTGTTGTTTATACTTGCATCTGAAGTTCCTGTTTGTTTACTCAGATTTTCTATTTCCAGCATTCCTTCTGCTAGTGTCTTCTTCATTTTTTCTATTTCCCTCTTCAGGTCTTGGTCTGTTTCCCTTGCTTTTTCATGATTTTCTTTCAGGGACTTATTGTTTTCTTCTGCTTCAATTGTCCTTTCTTCTAGATTTTTTTATAGTGTTCTTCCCATTTTTTTGTCTGTTCCTCTACTTTATTTTTGATTTCTTCTATATAAGGCTCTAGCCTCTTGTTGATGTTACTTATAAGGTTGTTTTCTTCTTCTTCTTCCATTCCGTGATGGTCAGTTTTAGCTGTTGGAGAAAGGCTAGGTTCTGTTGATGTTGCATTGCTCTTTATTTTGTTGTATATACTTCTGCCTTGGCGTCTGATCATCTTCTTGTGGGTTCATTCTTGGTCTTATCAGTGTTCTTGGTCCAGACAGAGCTGACAGATTTGGGGAGCCTCTCTCTGATCCAGATGGGAGCTCTGGTCCAGATGAGAGTGGTGGCTGGATAGGAGCTGGGGGGCTGGACTCTGAGTCTCAGGAAGTCCCTGGGGTCTCCTTATCTTGTCCAGATGGGAGCTCCTCTTGTCCAGATGGGAGTTTGGGATAGGATGGAAGCTCTGGTCCAGATGTGAGTTCCACGGTGGATGGGAGCTGGGGACTCTGGTCCAGGTGGGAGTTCCAGGGCAGGATGGAAGCTGGGGGCTGGTCTCTGATTCTCAGGAAGTGGCTAGGGACTCAGGCAAATGGGTGTGGGGCCATGGTATGGAGACTGCAGGGTCTGCCCACAGTCTTGGAAAAGGGGAGACTTCCAGCAGGGCCTGAGGAATGGCAGGAAACTGGGGCCAAGTTGGGCAGGTCCTCCCGGGATGGCTGGTGCCCAAGGGTCGGACTCAGAGGAGGTTGCCTGTATGACTATAACCCCAGGCACTCACCTCTGGTCCAGATGGGAGTTCCGGGGTGAGTCGGGATAATCTTATTGCCTGGCTACCATAAGCCATCAGAGGCCTGTCTAATGATAGGCATCACTGGTGGAATACCAGATTTTACTATTTGGCAAAATAAATACAAATTATGTCCTAGAAGGTCCTATTGCCAGCAACAGTAATGACTACTGCTTTCCTCTCCATAGCTTGCTGACCATAAGATTTTGGTTCAGAAGCCCAGACTAAGAGACCTAAAGAGGAGAGGACTTTGGTGCTGGGGAGATGGCTCAGCAGATAATGTGCTCATCATACAAGCATCATGACCTAAGTTCGATCCTCATCAGCGCAATAAAAGCTAGGCATTGTAGTATGTTCTTGTGGTCTCAGCACTGAGAAGACAAAGGTAGATGAATTCCTGAGGATTGTTATTCACTTAGTATGGTTTATTGATGAGCTTTATGTCCCAACAAGCAACTTGATCTCAAAAACCATTTAGAATGAAAGATATTAATGGAAGGAGGGATAAGGAAGGAAACCAATGTTGATGGCTTCTGAAGAGTGAATCCTAAGGCTGACCTGTGGCCTCAACATGTATGTGTGCATCACACCTGCACATATGTGTGTGCACACATTTTCATGAATATGTGCTACACACACACACACACACACACACACACACACACACATGCACACCACTAGGGGTGGCAGACTTTAAGAAACAATTCTTAGTGTTCAATTCCTAAACATATGCTCTGAACCACAGCAGTCTTCTGATACTGGGACTAGGCTGTAGACCTGACTTAGTGACTGTGTCCTCCTTTATTGGACATTGTCCCTTCAGAAACTCAGCAGTGAAGTACCAGTACCAGTTTTTTTTTTTTTTTTTTTTTTTTTTTTTTTTTTTTTTTTTTTTATCCCAAACAACTCTAGGGATAGGGCTCCTTCCAATCTACAGGATACTGTGAGAACTTTTAAAGGTACTTCCATCTTATGCTAAGGCAGACCCCCAATGTGGCTTGATCACATGCTACAAGTGAGATAATGATTTCCCTGGAGTAGACACAAACATCTGATTATAACACATGGCTGCATCAGGAGGCTTAGCCAAAGAACATGGGGTGGATATAAAATATTGGACCCTGATGTTTGAACAACTTCATGCAGTACTTTTATTGAAAAAAATTCCCAATAGATATTTCTGATGCTCTTAGATGGAAAGGAGGTATTTATTGTTGATTTCCTTGGGCATGGGGAGGGAAGGGTCCAAATTTTCAGTACCCAAACACAACTCTGAAGACAAGGAAACTGAAGAAGACAAAGAATAACTCCATATTTAGATTTTATGCTCAAAAGGACCAGGTCTGCCCCTGGACTTACTGAGACCAGAAAATGGAAGCTACTTTTGTGGCCCTGTGCTTTCTGTGGACCTCTTTTTAGTATTAAGTTCCACAATCAGCAGAAGCTGTCATAGCCAGTTCCTAGAACCCACTTCTGACTATCTTAGGTTCAATACTCCAGCAACACTCTTGGGTTCAAGAACATCAGGATTTGGAGCAAACACTGGTGTTCTTTGCACTTCACCACCATTTCACCTCACCGAATTCTCCTTCATCAGATAGTCACCCCTCTCCATTGTCTCAGCTCTGTGGAGGAGTTCTTTAAGTCAGTGATGGCTGTCTGCTTTCCTAGGACAAGGGTTATTTGTGAGACTGATGTTAAGGAGTTTTCACCAAGTTCTCATGTACATCTAGGGAAAGATTTCCTTACTTAAAAAATAAACATGAAAGAAAAAATAATATCTGGTCCTTTATGACATAGACATTTCTGGGTATAATGCCTGTATTTTCACAGGTAGCCTATGGTAGAAAAAGTGATGTTTGAGGACCAGAGCAATACAAGGGCTGAAGAGAAGACTCCATATAATCTAATGGTACTGAGAATTTCATTCCATACTCCCTCAAACCATGATATCTATTGTCTTCATTTTCTAAGATGAAACACCTTCTCATCACTCAAGTCAGCAGTAGGCACTGTGGGTTGCAGCCAGGGTGTTCTAATGAAGTCAACATCTGCATTGCTGTGTCTTGTTTCTACTCACTATATTACCAAAAATAAAACTGTCAACTCAGTAAGGACAAGGTTAGATTTTGTGTTCTCTATGGAACTGCGTGCCATTCATTGTTCGTTGTAGATCCTTAATAAATGGGACTAATGAGAAAATTAAAACCTAACCCAGTTTTAGAAATCCCAAAGGTAAAATGAAGCACTGCAATTCATTTACTGCCTATACTCTGCCTTAGGAATGTTCTTCCTAAGTGTCCTCTTCCAACCTGAGAAATGGGAGTTGCTAAAGTACAGTAGTTAAAACATGGAAGCTGTGGAGTTGGCAAGAAGGCTCAGTGTGTAAAGGCACTCGATGCTAAGACTGATTATCTGAGTTCAAATATGGATCCTATAAAGGACCAATTGTTTCCAATTCTCTGTGACTCAGTTTCCACATCTGTACTTTTAGACATATATATTAAAACATATCTTTGAGATTTAAATGTAGCACTTTATCACATCTAACATGCCATATATCATGGTTGATTTTTTTTTTTTTTGGTGGATGTATTAAAAACTTGCAGCCTAATACCTAGCACATAGTAGGAACATATTAAATCATTGCAGGTATAAGTTTGGCTGAGAGGGGAGACAACACAACTCTTGTTACTCTCTGGAAGTAGGGGGAGCTGGCAGATGAGCATACACCATGTCAGGCTCTCTTACCTGTGGGAATTAACTATTGATTTCATTTTCACTTCATTAGGTTAGATATTGATTTCAAGAAGGCAGGGTGGAAGATGACAGTCGATCACTAAGCAAACACTCAGGCAATCAGGAAAGTTTGCTCTTCCTGCCAGATTGGGGTTATTCCAGACCACCAGAACTCCTGAAAGTCTTGCTGGAGAGCCTAGCCTGCTCCTTGGGACCATGGACTAGAGATGAATCAATGACAGAATGGTCTTCAAGGACTTAGCATGTACTGGTTTCCTGCTTCTAAGACAATAGTTGAGCTATTGCTAACTCGGGGCTTTGAAAAATAGCTATAATTTTTCTCACTGCACCAGAACAAAACATCCTGAGAACAAGGCTGGGCAACAGAGACATAATGGAATATGGCTGGACACTGAAGATGAAGAGTTAAGAATATTCTGGGTCAATTTTGAGTAACAAGCAAGGGTTTTAAAGGACCTCATTATGACATAGACAGTTGGGTAGAAATGAAGTTGCAGGATACCAAGGGGGAATATGAAAGTAAGCCATAAAGCAAGGAAAATCGGCAATAAGCATGCAATGTGATTCTTACCTTGTTTGAGATTGAATCAACTCTTGTCTAAGGAACTAATCATATGAGTAGTTTGCGGCCTACCATCCCAGGAATGAGCTGTCAATTATAGCCACCCTCTACCCCATCTGGTGACAGATGTACATGTCTATGTCAAACCAGCCATGATAACAGTCCCTGGCCACAGCAAGTAGACAAAGATTAGTTATGTGACTCACAATAAGGCAGTGACCTTTGGAGGTATGCAGGCTTTGACCTCTTTTTATCAGGTTATCAGTACATCAGGATAAAAACAACAGAGAAGATCATGATCAAAAATTAAATAAAAGAGGGTAGCAGAAAATGGAGCTGCACATGCTGTCTCAAACATCTTTTTAGCAAATGTCAAATGAAAATGCTACTGAGTTTAGTAACTAGGTTTCACACCAGAGATTTATTTGTTTTTTTAATAATTATCTTGTGACTTCCAATAGACACATGCTGGGATATGTCTACTGGAATGTCTACATTATACGTGGAGTACCAAGAATAAAAGGCAAAATTTGGTATAAAAGTATTTTTCAAGAAATCACCTAGAAATTCAATTTTACAGAACCTAGTCAAAATCATTCAGATTTCCTTCATGTGCCTGTCATGATATGTGTGGGTGTATGTACTTGCACCTGTGTATTTACCTGGGGAATAGGGAGCTTGTTTGTGTACCCAGAGGCCAGAGGATGATGTCAGGTGCTTTCTCAATTTATTCTGTTCATTATATATTGAGTCAGGGTCTCTTATGTGATCCTAGAGCTCACTGATTCACCTAGTCTAGCTAGCCAGCTTGTTCCTGGAATTACCTCACACATGCTGGGATTACAGGCTAAAAGTCATCCTGTCTTAGCATTTAAGTGAGTGCTGGTGGTCTGAATTCTGGTTCTCACATTTCTGTGGCAAGTGTTTCTGTGCATTGTCAACACCACAGAATTGTAAACACATTGAGTATGGCTCATAGACTTCCTTTGAGAGTCACTAAGCAGTGATTTAGCACATCATGTAATTCATGTAGGACCACTTTCTGAGCTTGATTCATCCTCCTCAAAGTCTGAGCGACCTCTGAGAATGAGAAGGAAGATGAGGGGCTCTAGCAGAGACAGACTAGAACTTTAGAAATTATTTTACTCAGGGTTCTATTTTCTGGAATTCTTTATCTCTGGCTGAGACTACATTTCCCCTAAGGACTTCAACCCAAAAATCTCCCATTACTTATCTTCCAATGTGACAGCAATTATGCCAGTCTTAAATTAAGGATCTGGAGATGAAATAATATAGTCCCTCATTGAGATCTCAGGGTGGCCAGCCTTTCTGTAATGCCTTGGAGACATATAGTTTGTCTATATTTGCGCCCCACCTTGCGCCGCCCTGGTTTGGAGATGTACACTATAAAGTGGCAATTCATTATTTAAGTGATATTGCTTCTGTCATTTCACAGTGAAAAAGGATGGAGAAGGAATAGTGAAGAGTGATATAGGACTTAATCTTTAGAGTTTCCCAAACAAAAGTCCAGTTGTCTTACTAAGATCAGAAAGAACCAGCAGGTTTACCCTTTTCCAGCATTCTTTCTGCTAGGTAAAGACTCTGGAAGCCATTGTCCATAATGGACTAACATGGGTATATGAACTTCTTAACTCAACTGGGGAGAAAAGGCAGTTGGACCAGGATGAGATTGATGAGAGAAGGGAAATGTAGTTGATAACATTCTCTGAACAGAGGAGAAGTGAATGCTCATGAAGAAATGTGACTCAGAGGGCTGTCTCCCTTAGGTTCCATCCACTGGAAATTGGGGGACCATAAATGGTTATATACACAGCAAAATGGTGAATAATTTGCCTTGCTATGTTACTTTGCACTCAAAGTGGCTAAATAGAACTCAGTGTTCATTTAGTCTCAAAAGGATATGGAAATATTGCAGAGGTCAGGCTGGAGAATAGTCCTTAGTGATATTTATGAGACATGAACCCACAGGTATGAAAAAGCACTAGGTATCTCCAAGACCCAGTAATAGTCTTAGTATCTTTGAACTATTTTTGGAAAACACCAAAGGCTATGTAGTTTATTAATGACTTAATTTATTTTTCACAATTCTGTAGGTAATGAAGTCTAAGAGCAGAGTTGATATGCAGTTAAGAACACACTGTTTGGTTGGATGGAAGTGGTGCATGCCTTTAATCCCAGCATTTGTGTGGCAGAGCCAGGGGGATCTCTGAGAGTTCAAGGCCAGCTGGGTCTATAGAGCAAGATCTAGAACAGGCACCAAAACTACACAGAGAAACCCTGTCCCCCCCAAAACAAAAAAAGCTGGGCTGTGGTAGCACATGCCTTTAATCCCAGCACTCGGGAGGCAGAGCCAGGCAGATCTCTGTGAGTTTGAGGTCAGCCTGAATTACAGAGTGAGTTCCAGGAAAGGCACAAAGCTACACAGAGAAACCCTGTCTTGAAAAATTAAAAAAGAAAGAAAAGAAAAAGAAGAAGAAGAGGAGGAGGAGGAGGAGGGGGAGGAGGGAAATGAGGAGGAGGAAGTGGGGAAGAAGGAGGGGGAGGAAGAAGAGAAGGAATAGGAGGAGGAGGAGGAGGGGAGGAGGAGGAGGAGGAGGAGGAGGAGGAGGAGGAGGAGGAGGAGGAGGAGGAGGAGGAGGAGACGACACTGTTTGGTGCATGCATGATATTACCAGCTATCACTCCTGTATCTATCACCCCTGATACTATCACTACTTGGGGAGGATTTTAATAGAGTGTATTTAGATCATTCAGCTCATAAGGGATTCAGATGACAATGCAACTCATTTACCTATGCTAGGGACCACATGATCCACTGGCAAATTAGAAAATAACAGGAAGCAGAAGGCTCTTCCTACTTTACAACTCAGATTCTACTCTCAGCTACAGTAGGGTGCTCAGTTATTAAGACTCTATTTACTTCTACATATTTTTATGTGCTACATATGTGAGTTTTTAATGTGTATGCAACAGGTGTGTGCATTCTAACAAAGGCTAGAAGGTGTCATACTCATTTGAGCTGAAGTTACAGACAGCAGTGAGCTACTTCATGTTGGCTCTAGGATCCAAACTTGGGTCCTCTGGAAGAATAGTAATCATTTTAAAGCACTGAGCCATCTCCTTTAGGATATCCTATATAGAAGACACATAGAATTTTACCCCAAACTTCCTGGGCTTCTGGCTCTTACAATGTGTCTTCTAATTAGGAAAGGGAAGTTGTACCCAAGAAACTTCAAGAATATAGTTGCTGAAAGAAGACTTAAAAATTGATACAACCAATTGACAGGCCAATGCAGATGGGGGAATCTCTCAATGCCCCACCCCTAAATGAATAACTACAGGAAACAACTATCCATAACTCCAGTCCCAAGGTATTTGCAGCCTCATCTGCCCTCCTAAGGCACCAGGCATACTTCTGCCTTACAAATGCAGGCAAAACACTCACACATATTAAAAGACATTTAGAAATAAAATTAAAAAAGAGAGAAGAGAATTTATGTAAAGCATAGAAGATAAGGAAGACTAGAAATTATAATCAAAATAACAGCAAAATGGACCATTAACATGTCTAAGCCACACTCACATCCTCGGCTAGCCATAAGTGGTTCTTAAACACACAAGAATGACAGAAGCTTGCCACAATTCTACTTTGTTTTCTGTCTCTCTTTCATGGGTCTTAAAAATACAGATGAACAAATAATCAAAATGCCACTGAGATGAGGACAAGTCCATCATCACTCTGACCCCTGCAGTACTCTGAAAAGTTCCTCCTATTTAGGGTCCACCTTTGAGGAGAAACTAGTATTCTGTGGCTTCCATGCAGAAGAGATTGTCAGGGTGAATGAATATACAGTGAGGATGGACACGTAGTAAAAGACACTTTCAATATATTAAGCACTGGGGTTAGAGACAGAGATAAAGAATGTGTGCAGATAAAGAATGGGACAGACTCAACTATAGGTATGTGCTTCTCTGTTATTCTACACGGTTTCTTTGCAGTGCACACACACACACATGAACGAGCTCAAGCTGTACCTCTAAAGGTGGCTAAGGACCTTCCCATCCCTCTTTTAGTATTGCTTAAAAAAATGGAGCTTACAGAGGGGCTGAATAACTTTCTTCTAAGAACAAAATTGTAAGGTAGGTTGCAGATGGGTATTGATTAGATTTCAGAAGGAGAGGGGAGTGTTAGAAATCAGGATTACACATCATTCTGGCCCTAAGGAAGCATAGTCTGCTTAATGTCCTTTAAGGAGTCCTTTTTAAAATATGTTTTATCTCAATGGCAATTAAGGGTTTTACCAGAGGTATCTTAAACTTTCAGCTTTGTCAGCAGAAAAAGGTGATCAGACCTCAGACAGGGCCTTCCTCCTCTCCCACACTTTCTTCTATGCAAACACAATTCTCCCCATTCTGCCTTACAACTATGTCCCAATATATCCCAACTACGGTCATTTCCAACATGTTCTCTTTCCAATGTGAAGAATGCTCCTCTCCTTTCAGAGTTGGCATCACATTATCTCTTCTTTGGTCTGCATTGGGGGTAAGGTTTGTTTCGGCAAACATACTACAGTAAGGAGGCTGTCATGTTGTCTTCCAAGGTTGGCTCTTAGGGCTATAGCTTCCACCTCTCTCTCTTGTTTCTGTCATCCTTGCCTTTAGTAAACCACAACCATACTGATGGGCTCACTGAAGTGCATCGGAGTACCCGGGTACTAGCATTTACTACAATCAAGTAAGTAAATCAGGTTCAGGTAGTTCTCCTCTTCAGCCTTTGCACCTCTTTACTTAACACCATGATGGACAGAGATAAAGTATTTCCTGTGTGAATACATATGCATTTATACCATGGTGCATGCATGTGGAGGTCACAGGATAAACTCAAGTGCTAGTTATCTTTTCACATTAATGGACACAGGGTCTAGAAGGCCTTTAAACTTCTATAGATCCTCCTGTCAGTGTCGCCCATCTTCCTCTAAGAGCATTAGGATTGAAGCCTGTGTTATACAACTACCTTTTATCTAGGGTCCAGGAATTTGAACTCAGATCCTTATGTTCGCTTTCCCCATGGACCCATCTCCCCAACTCCAACCTGTAATCATCTCGATCCCCATTTTTTACTTCCCCAGTAAACTGAAAATCAATGGACCTGTTGTCTGGATTGAACATGAAAGCTGAGGATGCCTAAGTGACAACAAATGTTCTAGACAGAACCTGTGTTGGGGAAGAAAATGACAGTGATGTTCAGAAGGACACGGTGGAAAGAGAAACTTTTGAGCTGCAGGTAGGAGTGTCCTGGCTGGTTGTTATCACTTCAAGTGTGATAATCTGTTATCTGTGTCAGTCCTTCCACAATTTGCCACCCAGTTTCCTGGTATGAAAAAGTGGGTTAAAGGTGCCCCTTAGTATAGCTCTTATGAGAATTTTATTAAATGGGTTAATGGGTAGAAAAGTGCTAAAAATTATTATGTGGGTGAGAATTATGAATGGGGCCTTTTAAGACATTTTTTCCATATAAGACTAATGTTAAAAATAGTCATCTAAACCTTAACATTAATCAGATGACTAATTTCTTAATGAAGGAAAATCAAGGACTTATTTTATTAACCTATATTTAGAGCTATGATATGAACTGATTTCCCATTTCCTGATAACCATTTTCCAAATTTCTCTTTGGGCAGCCATGATTTGAATTCACCTGGCTTCTCAGAGTTTGATCGGCTTTTAGCCAAAACATAAGCTGCAGGAAACCAGGGCTGGCAGCTGTATCTGTATAATTTTGACAATTTAAAAAGCCAGGCTGTGGGGAAGTTATTTTTCTCAGCATTTTAATATGCATGAGTAAATGGTTGATTGGCAGAGTGGTGTGAAGTCACGAAGAAGGAACTTTGATCTTTCCTCTGGAAGAGAGGAAAGGACACCTAATTATCCTCCATTCAAAGGCTGTCATCCGGAATGAAGTGAGGTGACGAAAGCACCTTGTTCATGCTACACAGAAGATGAGAGCATCTTCTCTGATATATCCCTTCCCTTGAGGCAGGATCTTATGTAGCCTAGGCTGGCCTCAAACTCACTGCATAGCTGAGGACTACCTTGAACGTCTGATCCTCCTGCCACTACCTTTCACTTGCTGGAAGGCATTACAGGCTCACAACAACATAGCTGAGGACTGTGAGGTGCTCAGGATCTAACCAGCATACTAGGCAAGCACTCTACTAAGTGAACTCCACCTCCCTCCGTCTATAATCTCTAATATACTTTCTGATGTACTTTGCTTAAGGACCCTCAGTATGCTTTAACTTCCAGCTGCCTCTAACATCAGCCTTTGCCAAGCTTCCCTTAGCCTGGTTGGAATTGCCAGTGTCCTCTAAGTTCCATCAAGGCATTTCTGTCTAGTGAAATACTGTAGGCTTCTTGCTGAAGAACAGATCATACTACAGCTGTACTTTCTTGAGGCTCAATGTAGGAGATCATAAACAACTATAAGAACTTTGTCCAAAACTTTGGATCTCACTTCTGGCAAGTAAGCATTTTGTCCTTGAGTTCACTACTTCAGCTAAAACCTGGGCATAAAATCATGTCTGACTTAGCCAGAACATTGTAAAGATCTGGAATAGTCTCTGGGAAATCCCAATGCCCACCTCATATAAACTTTAAAATGTGAGTTTGTTTGGAAAACAGTTGTAACTTCAACTATTTATTTATGCAAGTAACATTTATTTCTTAATCATCTTGCCCAGTGTCTATAACTACAAACCATATATAAAGCAAAGACAAGCCAACTTCTGCATATGTAAAGTGAACAGAATAAGTTTCAAAATGACATAACCATTCCACTTCATTGATAAGAAAAGAATTGAGGCACGTGGTTTATGTGGTCCTCGTTAGCTGAATGTCCCCTGTGTCATTATGCCCAGAACACCAAGAGAGAAAGTGTGAAAGCCAGTCACAGCTACACTGTGTGAAATGAATATGTAACAGGATAAAGTGTGCTGGAGGGAGGCTGGGAGCAGGAGGAATGCAGCTCTAGAGGGGAAAGAACTGGCAAGGTCTTCACAATTGTACCTGTCATGAATGTGGAGTGGAGTTTCTTCTGTTGGAACAGCACTGGTTAACCTCTTGTAGCGACTGGCAACTTGCTCACTGCAAACAGTTCAGGTTGTAAATTCCTGGTTCTCACTATGTGCTTACTATGAATGTCTAATCACCCTTCTCTCACAATTGATCCAGGAATCAGAAGTGACATTCATATCAGCTCAAGAAAGCATACTTTTAATAGTCCCATTTCTTGTTGTTAATTGGTGAATTCACCATCTAAGTTCTACATCAACTGTCTGAAAGGCATTGTCCCCTATTTGGTGCAGTAGGAGCTATATGACTCTGGATCAGTAAAACTTCATACATAAGAAAACCAGGGAGTTCTCAGAGAGATGGGCTAGCCTAGCTCCACAGTACCCTGAGAGCTCCCTGACTTCTTTGTAAAGCTGAGTGATTTTGAAGGGATAGCCTCTCTTTGTTGGCTTAATTAAACACTGGAAACTTTTGACTTCTTAGTTGCTCTATAATTGTTTAACCCAGTATCTCTCCCAAAGACCCCTCGGTTATAAGTTTTGAGAAAGTTGGGTAATTGGGAAGGTACCCTTGAAGGGGATACTGAGACCCCAGTCCCTTCCTTTATCTTTGGTTCCTGGACACCAAATTAAGTTGCCTCCCCAAGTCTATATCCCACTATGATGAACTGTGCCATCACTGCCCGCAGATGACTATAGATTCTTTGGCTATGAGACAATCATCCCAAACTAACTTTTTCTTTGCCATCATTTCAAGTATTTTATCACTGCCATAAAAACTGGTCTTTATTTTACATTTAATACCTTAAAATTATAGCTAAGAACAAGAAAATTGGTGCCCAGTGGGATAATTTCTGTTCCCTAGGGAATAAGTGACAATGTCTGGTGACAGTTTTTATTATTACAGCTGAGAGGTGCTACTGATAAGTAATGGATAAAAGCCAAGAATGATGAAAAACTAAACATTTTACAATGTCGTGATAATTCCTCTGCTCCCAAAACACATTACATCAAGAAGTAAATAGCTCAAAATGCTAACTTTCCTACAGTTTAAAGGTCTGATTTAAGAGATAATATACAATATAACTTGCATTTTTCCTTATTCCTTTAATATTGTACATGTGTATGATGGCTACATGATTATCAATATGATGGGATTTAGGATTAATTCTTCAAGAGAGAGCCTATAGTTTTTAGAGGGAAATCCTAGAGTCAGGCCCAAGAGCATCAAAGATCATATGAAAGTGATTATTTCTGTATCACACACAATCAGGAGCACCACTGGAGCTGGCTAATGGCCACCCAACCCAGTGTACTTCGGCCACAAAATGAGTGCCTCACCAAAACGGAGTTTCAGGGTCCACATGTGTCTATCACCAACTAAAATATTCAAGACTGACCATTTTCCTTAGCTCAAACTTCTTAAACCAGAATTTGTATTAGAATGAAAGAAAAAGATGCAGATATTGGGATTCTTATTCCCCTGGGATATAAAGAATTCAAGGAGTCCTCATCAGGACCATCTTCCACCAACGCATGGAGATCATTACCTAGTGTGAGCCTGCACTTCCTATTTCTTAGTTTTGTTCCTCTCTGACATGTTTTGCTTGGAGAATTATGTATTTTTGTATATGATGTGTTTCAACTATTCATTAAAGGAGGCAAAAAGGGAATAAAGAAGATTACTAACTGACATCTTTGAGGTGAGCTCCACAGCAGGGCTTCTGCTAGAAGCTTGATTTCAATGCACTGATTAATACCAGACTTGTCTACTAGCAGCTGTTGATTCGCCTGCCCTTATAGCTAAGGAAATGAATTAAGTCACTCATTCAAGGCACACAGTCAGTAGTGAAGTGCCTGGCTTGGCTCTTCTAAAGTGCAATATTGCCCAGGAGAGCATTTTAGGCTAATTGAACATAAACCCAATATTCAAATCTCTACCAATATGAAAAGTGAAACAATAACAGGATCGCTTTTTTTTTTTTTTTTTAAGAAAAGTCCATTGAAGGAAAACAATACACAACAAGGAACCAGGTAAAAGCAGTGAGACTGAGTCACTGGTGATTTTAAATCCTGCTGGCAGCAGCTACTCTGAGAACCCACCCTCCTATGGAAACACCAGGATTGGGGTTGACAAGGTGGAAATTGATGATACCAGTTACAGCACAGTCCTAGAGGAAAACACCATTTTAAAACCTTTATAGGCAATCAGTTTTCTGCCTTACAACCTTCTTAGAGTGAATTCTCCAAAGCTTTCCTTGCAATTCTCCCAGGAATTGAAAGCAATTCCCTACTCCCAAGACTCATTTATTTTTTCCAGGTCCAGCCTGGCAGCCATCTGTAACTGTAAACAATAGTTCCATTTGGGACAATTAAAATTGATTTTCTATTATGCTAAAAACACTCAATTAGCATTCCTGTCTTCACCATGCTGATGGATGTTTTAAAGATGGCATTGAGTATCTCTGGTCATGTCACACATCACATGCCTCCCCTCCACATATTTTCTCTACCCTCTCCACCAAAGTGTGCCTCATGTCTAACTTCTCCTTTTCAAACCAACAGCTTTTGGGTCCCCTACCAACTGGCTCTAGATTGGTTAACAGGTTATTCGAAGTATGAATTTGGAGATTCACAAATAATTCAACTTTACATTATATTCTAGACTTGGAGAAAGATAACTCACAAACTTATGGAAGAATCTCAAATTCCCCAAAGTTTCTCCTGAACTTGAAAAAAATAAAAGAAAATCAGAAATATAAAAGATAAATGAGATCCCTACATATCCACAACTCTACCCAAATGACTTTTCCCCCATTTTCTTATTTCTCTATCTTTCTCTATGTATGTGTGCCCCCAGTGTAACATGACTCTTAAAAGGTCTTAATAACATCAAACCCTGAGCCAGATATTGGGGTGAACTTTGAAAGATCAGAGAAATAGAACAAGCCACAGCCAACCTCACCTCTCCAATTCCTCAGTCTATACTGTTTCCTCAGACTGGAAGCCTCTGAGTCCTCATCCAGAATGAATCTTACCTGAATTGCTGCTAAAAGCCAAAAGCTTAACCATGCTCTAGTTCCTGGTCCTCATTCCTTATATACCTTTCTTCTTCCTGCCATCACTTTCTGGGATTAAAAGTGTGAATCATCATGCCTTGCTATTTCCAGCGTGGCTTTGAACTCACAGAGATCCAGAAGGATCTCTGCCTCTGGAATGCTAGGATTAAAGGTGTATGTGCCACCATTTTCTGGCCTCTATATCTAGTGGCTGTTCTGTTCTCTGACCCCAGGTAAGATTATTGTGGTGCACAATATATTGGGGAGCACAATATCACCACATATGTGTGCTCCGTGTGTGTGTGTGTGTGTGTGTGTGTGTGTGTGTGTGTGTGTGTGTGTGTTATGTATATGCATGCATGCTGGTGCCTTCAGAAGCCATAAGAGAACATCAGAACCTCTGACCTTTGGAGCTGGAGTTATGGAATTTGTAAGTAGGCCATTATTAATGTGGGGAAAATGAACCTGGGTCCTCTGCAAGAGCAGCAAGTATTTTAACCACTGAGCCATCTTTCTAGCCCACAAAATGACTCCTAAAGTATTTCCCTTTCCTCAAAATACTGGAAGTTAGAAAACAACTATTGTACTATCATCACTGTCCTCATTATCATGATCAAAATCATCACTACACACACGCACACACACATACACATCCTAGACCTATTGTGAATATGCTATGCAGAAATCATATTTATTGCAGAGACATGATCCCTCATCCTGGCAAGTAATGTACCAATGTCTTAGTTGTCTCATTTATTTTAAGTAGTCATTAGGTATTACCTTTTATTTTTTACACAAACTGCCTATCCTGGACCTTTCCATAGTCAGTGAACAGTAACCACTCCAACCATACTCATATATATATATATATAATTTCAGACAATATCGCCTGGAAGTGAAAGTCAGACACACCCTGCAAATGTTTCCTATTCTGTGTCCTTTTGACCTCTTTGGATAGTCATAGACACACTTTCAAACTCACTCAGGACTCTCTAGTTTAGCTTCTTTAACAGATCATTTACAAAATGATAACAGACCTTCTAACACCCTGCATGGAATATCTATGGTGCACTGTCACTGTGGCTTGAGATGGCTCATGTCTGGGTATGATCACAGTGGTCTCAATACTATGGGAAGATGAGAGATGTCATTGTTGATGAATGTGAACACAGTCTGTAATATTGAATCCACTCAATCTTAATGACACAAGGTCACCATGTCAAGTGTGTACCAACCACTAATTGGCAAGCCTCTGAACATGACCAGGTGACAAGCAGATTTTGTTGATTTTGGAAGAAGCAAGTCCTTCACTCTGATATTATTTTGGCATCCCTGATCAGGCCAGCCAACATCTGTTCTTATTGGTAACTTTCTGTATTATGGGGACATTAATCAAGTTTCTTTCCACCTAGAATCTCACAGTCAAGATTCAGGAAAGAAACCTAAGCCAGGTTACTCAGGATCTCTTTCTGTGAAATATAAAAACTAAGCTAGGGCTAGTGAGGTGGCTCAGTGTGTAAAGGTGTCTGCTTGCCAATCCTGACAACTGAGTTCAATCCCAGGGATCATTATGGTGAAGAGAAATTATGTCCTCTAGCAGTCCTTTGACCTTAACATTCTCATGGTGGGACACATACATGCTCACACACATACACATGCACACATATATAGCACATACACAAACACACATACATACACACACCACACAGGCACATACACACATACACACACAGGTACATACAGAAACATATCACATATGCACACACACACACACACACACACACACACACACACACACACACACACACACACACCATACATGCACACACACAGAGGCATATACACATACAACACGTGCACACACACAAGCACATACACAAACACACACAGCACACATGAACACATACACACCACAGATGCACACACACACAGGCACATACACAAACACATACATAGAGGCATATCTATATATACACACACATCACATACACACATATACAGGCACACACACAAACACACATGTAAAAATGTAAAAAATATACAATAAAATAAAATAAAACAGTGAGCCAAATAGTCAGTCAGAGACTCTTTCAGAAGGTAACATGCTAAAATATAGTAACTTCCTCTTTCCTGCATAGATTACCAATATTATTTTCATTTCCAAATCTCTGAGGTCTTGGTGCTAGTCTGTTTCTGTGAGGTAACTTAAGTATGGGTGAACTTTACCGAAAGGAATTAAGGATTTTTCTGGTGATACTGTCTTAATGTTATTATCCCTCTACACTGTGGCAGTTCAAACATAGCAACAGAAACTCTACAAGCATATGCATTCAGGAACAAGAATTTGAATGTGTGTGTGTGTGTGTGTGTGTGTGTGTCTGTGTATTTTTATAAGTTAAGACATAATCTCATCCATTTTGTCTTGTTTTTCTTCAGCTGTTGGGACTATGAAAGCTATTCTCAGCATGCTGGCTTCCCCAGACAAGACAGGTTTGACCCAGTCTATGTGCCTTGTATACTTCAGCTAACTCATCTTTTCCCAGTCACTTCTTTTATTTTGCCTCACATAACTGGAGCCCAGTTCTGTTATATGACATGGAAAAGGAAAGACTTTAAAGGGCAATGGTTTTACTCATATCTAGGGGAAATTTACCACCAGGATCACCAACCCCACAGAGCTTTGATGTGCATCTGATCTGCTTGGATCACAAGGGTCTGCCTCATGAAAGAGTGACTTAGGATCAGCCCGAGAAAGTGAGTCCTCATCTCAAAATGAAGAGTTAGCAAAGGGGCTAGGGATATAACTCAGAAGTAAAGAGCTTGCCTTAGTATGAGGCAAGGACATAGGTTCAACTCTTAGAACCTCCAAAAAGAAAACAGCTTTGGTTAGAGGCCTTTAAAATATACTTTTTTTTTTCTCCTAGCTAAAATGAAACACTAAACATTACAAATTACCCAGTTAATTTGTGTTAGGATTGAATAGAATCCCATAAGATAAAGTATCTCTTTTAGCCATTCTATTTTTCAAGAGAACACACAATTAAGTAAGAGAAATCAGGGTATTAACTGGGAAAGTCCTCCCTGGTGTCTGCCTGCCACCTTTTCTGATGCTCTTTGAATGTAATCCACAGACACTTCTTCAGAGCTCTTTCTTAATACTACAGAAAATCTTCCCAACTTATCATGTCCTCAGAAGAAATGGATTTGGGCTGCATTCTCCACCAAGCCTTTCTCAAGGTCCACTAAAGACAGATTGCTGCTAGGTTGACCTGAAGACTGTCATTTTTTTGGCTTGCTTAACTTGGATGAACACTCCTATCCCCTGGGGAGTTACGGCCAAAATCCAGAGTTTACCAGGGCATAGATTGGATCTCACTAATATGAATGGACATAGAGCCCTGACGTTTTGCTTCATTTAGTTTTGGCACACCTATTTAGACAGTTACTTAATGTACTCACCTCAGGCAGAGGTGCGGGACTCACAGCAAGAGTCAGGAAATACACAGGGAACCAATGAAAAAAACTTTGAACTGAGTTTATTATACCAGTATTCAGGTCTTCAAAGGAGTTTTTATAAATTCTGAATCTCTTGTTCTATTTCTCCCTATTTGTCTTGAAAGTGCTATAGTAGGAATCTAAAATATCCTCCAGAGGTCATGTTTTAAATGCTTGTCCTCTGACTAAGCAATATTTAAAGAACACACACACACACACACACACACACACACACACACACACACACACACACATTTCTTGGCTCCAGAATCTCAACTGTTATATTTACCACCTGTTACTTTAATATTAACTTCTAATTTTCTCATATATTAATCTGCTTTACAATTTACAATTATTTTTGAAAAGATTTTTTACTATATATCTTCATCTCTATCTATCTATCTATCTATCTATCTATCTATCTATCTATCTATCCATCTATCTATATTTAGTTTGTGGGTATATATATATATATATATATATATATGGGTGAACA
Source organism: Onychomys torridus (assembly GCF_903995425.1). Lineage (NCBI taxonomy): Eukaryota > Metazoa > Chordata > Mammalia > Rodentia > Cricetidae > Onychomys > Onychomys torridus. The sequence continues at coordinate 101,049,968 of NC_050445.1, read as the reverse complement.
TGGGCCTTGGTGCACCTTGAGAGGGCCAAAGGCAACTTTTGTAAGTCAGTTCTGTTCTTCCATCATATAGATTCTGGGAGCTGAATCAGGTCATCAGGCTTGGTGGCAGGTACCATCTCACCAGCCCTGATTTCTGTTTCTCAGGCTATCTTATCATCCAAAGCTAGCAAACCTTCTCTATTTGATATGGCCACTGCAGTGACAGCCCTCAGCAGCTCCTTTTATGGAACCTACCCAAACTGAAAATGACAAATGGCCTGTTTGGAGGTTTTAACACAAAGCCTTTCAAAAACATTGCTTTGTTTTAATCTTCTGCATGAGAAAAGCAACCAGAGTTTAGGTATCAGAAGAATGTAAATCAATGTTAAGGAAATAAAGGATACTGGGAAATAGGGCATCTCTTCACCTCGATTACAAGATAGTAAGAATTCAACTGTGTTTGAGATATAATTGAACTCCATAGCTGACAGTATACATTTTTGTAAAGAGAATGGATGCTAAAAATGTTCTTGAAACATGAAAACACCTGCAGTGTAAACACTCCAGTCACCGACTATGTTTTCTCAGTAATTCACTGTGAATTAATTACCTGGGATCTTCTCACTAGGTTTTGAGTGTCTAAAGTCATTGCAGCCCAGCCAGTTCTGAAATTCTGCTGTGCATCAGGGTCGGATTTAGCCTCAGCCTTTATCTGCTGCTCAGTTAATTGGCTTCATTTAGCTTGCTCACCTTATCAGAGCCATGAGAGTCTCTTTAATCTGGCCAATCTTTGGCTCACAGCAAGTGATTTTCTAGACGTAGTTTCCCTGAAAAACACTGAATGTTGTGGGTTTCCTCCACTGGGAAGAATTTGTTTCCTTCTGATTATTCCTCTCTATATGGAAACAATTTTGTAAATGTCCGAAGACAGACATTTAACACTTCCTTGTCTCAGCAGCAGCATCTTTACCAGACACTGGCTGCTAGGAGCCTGGTATTGAGGTGTTGGCTGTCAAGCTCTTTGGACTGTTTCCTGCCTTGCTCTCAAATGGGTTTTACAGCTTAACAAGAGAGAATTCCATTCATCTTCCCTCTTGCCGAGGTTAATCTGACTAATTTTTGTTTTTTTTTACAGTGCTTTTATATCTGAGAAAGATTCTGTTCAAACTAAAGTGTTAAGATACCCACCATCTTGTGAAAGGCTGTCGTTCACAAATGGACAAACATAGAGTTTCTATTCATAGGAACTCACATATTGTAAGAGATAATCATATATAGTCAAGGTATGAAGCTAGAGAGATGGTTCAGTGGTTAGGATCACTTGTTCCTCTTGCAGAGGATCTGGGTTTGGTTCCCAGAGCCTATATGGAGGCTTACAACCATCCATGACTCCAGTTTCCAGAAATCAGATGATCTCTTCTGGCCTCCACAGACACCATTTATGTATGTGGTATACCTACATGAACACAGTTAAAACACTCACACATGTAAAAATAAAATAAATACAATTTTTAAAGACTATTTATTGGAGGATGGTAAGTGCTAAAAGATTTGTGGGTCCCTTTGGAGAATGTGACCTAGAGGTGACAGTGGGAGGTAATTATAATACCATAGCTCAGATTTAACTGAAGGGAAGGAGGCACCTGTATTAAGAGACAAGGCAAGATATTCTACACAGAAGCCTTTTAGTGTATTCCAGGGGTTAGAAAGCTGGTAAGCAAGTGTGAGGCCTTGCAGCTAGTCATCAGTATTGAAATTTATTCTTCTATCTGTCTGTTTATCATCCTATCTGTGTATTCACCCATTTATCTAACAAATATTCTATTGTGGAGGGAAGAATAAATAGCAAAGTGGTATGAAAAATTTATTAACTTTAAGGAAAGCAGTTTACCTCTTAGGTGGGCTTAGTCTCTTTATATCTGTTTTCTCAGCTGCCTATCAGTACAAAGTATCTATGAAACAATCCTACCCTCAAAATACCACAGAATAAAAATTTCATGGAATTATTTTTTACATACACGTAAAAAAGACGGATTCTCAACTTATTTCATACATTTGAACCCTGCTTCCTAAAACAATTTAAAAGTCTTTCTGAGTTGGGGATATGTCAGTCACAGTCCATATTCCCACACATCAGATGTATGGTCTATATCCCACAGTGCATCAGCTGATACTCCAAGTGCTCATCCATAGAGAACTGATCACTATTAGTCCACTCCCATGGGTAGCACTAACACTGGAGAGATTGCAGCATTTCTCTCTGTGGGTTGTCTTATCTCCACATTCATTAATTAAAGCAATTAGTTTGGAGATTCTTTGTATTTCCAGGCTAGTCTGAAAAAGTTGACAGTTCAATTGAATTCATAAGCTAAGTATCTAAAGTTACAAGCTTTTATAATTAGTAATTGAGTTTGGAGATTTTAGCAAACAATGACAAGCATGCCAACATTTTCAACCCCTTCTAACAAAAACCAATCTTTATTATACCACATAGCACCCTATAGGGAAGGTACATGCAATGTACAATCAAGTGGAATCCACTCTGCCATGGGTCATTAAAAATGTTTCCATCTACAAACACTGGCACACATGTGCACACACAAGAAGACACACAGGAGAATAACAAAGATGTGACAAATAGCAGAAATGTAGATTGTTTAGACTTCTTTTGGAAGTCAAAAGAATGAACATGTATTACATATCCTATATTAGGCAAGCCCTTGGAAATGGTAGTGTTTCTATGACCTTGGACAGGAGGTTCTTACAATCTAAGAAAGAGCCATGACCTGTACTGGTCCTCATAGCACTGAGCATCTTGGTAAGAGACATCATGGAGCGATGTGAAGGATGACTTTTGTTTAGCCTCTGTGTGGTTTTGATAACTTTTTTATTAATGAATTTTAGAATTCTTCAGGATGTATGCATCTTATGAAAAAAATGTTGCATGGGTTTCCCCTGTCCTGTTTCCTAGACAACCCTTAGAAGGGTAATTAGAATAATCCACCAAAAGCCATGCTTTTGAGCAAAGAACCAAAGTAAGACTAAGATATTTTCACTAACTGTCTGAAGTACAGGTTTTTCTAATAACAATCCTATGGGAAACGACTGTCAGCACAATGATAAGGACGGCTAAGTCCTACAGAACAAGTGACACTAGTCATTAATGCCTCTGGCACATGGCATATGAATAGAGAAGTGGGGAAGAACTCTAAGCCGAGAGTCTGCCCCAAATCTGTTCCATATTTCTTATTTTCTTTGTTTGTCTCATTATGAATGCAAGGCCTGTAAGCCTCAGCCAGCCCACATTTCTGCTCCAGCATGGCTGTCTATTGATTAAGAAGTCCATTGTTCAAACCAGTCTTATGGACTGACATGTCAGCAAAGAAAAAGAGAATGCTTACTTAAGGGGTGGTAGATGCAAGTGAGAATTTGATAGATAATAACAGTTTGGAGAGAAATGTTTCATGAAGTTGAAAATAAAAAAAAAAATCAAAAACCTTAATCAATATCATTGAGTAGCATGAGACATTCATTGCAGGCCACTGAATAGAGAACCTTTGGGCAATGTGGGTGATGGATAAGCTAGCCAGCTTCAATTCTCCTTCAAGATCTTCTGTCTGAAGACCTAGGTGAAGAAAACTGTCTTCCAAATAAAGGCAGCAAGAGGTTCTCAAGCTTAGCAAAGAGAAGCATATGCCAACTCTATCCTTTTATCACCGTTTAAGGGGATGGCATGTTCAATATATTTCCAATGGAAAATGAGTTACTCCTCAATCCAGTGATGGCTAGAAATATGAATACTGTGTTCTGATGCAACAGAATACTTTATTGATGATCATTTGAAAGGAGACTTGAAATCAAAGGGACAAAGAACGCATACAAGCTTCATAGTAAATTGCAGGTGACACCTTAATCTGGTTTGTCAAAACAGGTTTGCAAAAGGCTCATAAAGAATAATGAATGTTTGAATGTGAGATGTGTAGGCATTGTGGGGCAGAGAAGCTAGAAAGATTGGAGTCTAGGATTTGCTTTATAAGCACCATTTTGGGCTATGCCTGGATCATAGCTCTCTCAGGTCAGAAGCATGAGCTTAGAATGGGACAACATGTGAACTTTGATATATAACTCCATCTTTACCCTCTGCATCATCATCCACATTCAGTCTCTATGACTCTATGTCCTTGAATGAAAATACAGACCTACTTCAAAGGATTTTATGAGAATTAATAGGTAACATTATTAAAAGAGGCATTCACTAGAGGTGATTCTCTTAACACATTAACTTTTACTGAAACCAGCACTGTTGTCATCATTTTGCATTACAAGTAGATTTGTTTCACTATGGTTTGGTGGTTCCTTACAATACAGCAAATTTATGGAGTATCACAAGGCAATATCTATAGTGTTTCCCATGAAAATGGGAGGATCTTTGGAGGAAGAAAATGCTATAGGACTTTCAGGAGTCTGGGACAGAAAACCTTGTGGATTCTAGTGGTTTTAGAGAGGACACTGTCATTGAGAGAGGTCACATGCCATGTAAGAAGTACAGTGTTTTTGAGGTCAAATTTGTAAAAGTGATTCTCTCATACTACATGGAAAGTGACTGATGCTTGGAACACTCTAGACTTTTCCAAACATGGACCAGACATGGACCAATGAAGTCTTAAAGACCTTTGAGGCCTAACCATCATCTGACTACAATAGCATGACACAATCTGGGCAAGAATTGCCAAGAAGAGCCTGTTGAACCATTAGATGAAGTCCATTGTCAGTTTTTGTCACTCTTTGTTCATGATTCAACATCATCAGTAGATAACCAAACTGTAATAATTCTGTCCAGATGATAAAATGGCCACCCCAGTGGAAGGAGAGTTGGTGTAAGCAAAAGGGGTGATTCTGTGTATTCTATTGCTTTGTGGGTCTTGTCTATGCCAATCATTAACATTTATTTCATCTATTGTGATTTCTCTTGCATATTTATTGGAAGAAAATAATTTCTAATGCTAGTTAGAAAAATTAGAAAGCTACTGAAATTGATTCTATCTCAAATTGCTTCCAGTTTCATACCTTTGTAAATACAGAATCTGAGTGTGTGATGAAAGGCACACACACCATAAAAGTACCTTCTTCCTTTACTGAACCATTAAGTTCTCATGATGTCATCTCAAACTCAGCTACCTTTGATATAGCAATCAGGGTTTGAATCAAGGCAGTCTGACCTCAGAACCCACACTCTCATGACAAGAAAAGTAGTAAACAGAACTATTAACCATAATAAGGAACAATGATACTGCCTAAAGACAACTGTGAATAAGGATAATGCTAATATTCAAGTTCGGTATCAGATTTTTGGCACAATTGGATTTTAAAATACTGCCAAATTTACATAAGGCAAAGAAGGCATCCCAGGTAAAAGCTATGTAACATTTTAAAAAAATACTAAAGTATGTTCCTATACTAATTATAGCAAATATTTTGGATCAGTTTCTAATAACATGATCATATAAAATCTAAAACATACTTTTAAGTATAAATATGAATATAAATGTGATAATTCATCAAAAAAGTATACTAAGACTAAAACTTGTAACTTTACAGTTTATACATTACCTTTAGAATAACCTTTGTATCAATACAACTATCTATACAAAATGTAATTCAGAGATATTTACAAATTTCAACTTCACCTAATTCCTTGTAAGGCAATCATAAATCAATGAGCAAAGATTTATTTAACTTTGTACCAAGATGAGCACAATGTGTAATTATTCTTAACATGCTTCAGGCACTTTATCAAGCATTTCATATATTATATATTTGGTTATTAAATTCTAAATATCTATGTTAGAAGAGTATGCTATACTTATTCCTATTGTAGAAAAAAAACCCAAGGCATTGATATGTTAAGATATCACAGCAAAGTTAAAAAAAAAAAAGAAGGCATTACAAAACACTGCCACAAGAGCCTTAATTCATAAAAATGGTTTCACATACTATTTTTTTTTAAAATGAACCTATGGGTTAAAGAAAAGACAAAAAGGTTACTGGTAGGAAATTTTAGAAAATGTGTGTGTGTGTGTGTGTGTGTGTGTGTGTGTGTTTCTGAGTAATGTATAGTATGTACATAGAAGAAAAGAGAATGGGTTCAAGAATCTAAATGATAAACCACATCAAAAATTCAGGGCCAACAATTATAAAAAGTCTTTAAGTGAAACATATTTCCTTATTGAGTCTTCTCAGTGGATTGGTCTTTCAGAAAGACAAAGGCACAAAACCATTTACTGCTAGTATGGCCTTTCAAAACTACACCATGTCTTATAAATTTGTATATGTTCTCTTTAATTCTTAAAGTCAACATATAATGTAGGCATTTGCATGTGTAATATGAACACAAGAAAACTGAGGCCAAGAGAAGTCAAATACTAGCCCAATTCAAAGCTTATCAGTGGTAGAGACAGGATTAAAACTCAGGATTCAAAGACTGATTTATATCTATGTTATTAGACACCAGAGTTGAGGTTTTTATCAGCTCCAATGACACAACGACTGATACAATTTATGATGTAGATTTTCATTGTCAACCTGGTTGCATTAAAAGTCACCTACAGCATTGATGAGGTTTATCCAATCTGTTAGAGCCTTTCTAGAGAGAATGAATTAAGCATAGAGGACAAGTTCTGAACGTGAGTAGGGCTATTCCATGAGATGAGGGCTCAGAATGCATATAAAAGGGAAAGAAAGCTACCTGAGCACCAACTTTCTTGTTCTGTTTCCTAGTCTTCAGAAATGTGAGCAAGTAGCCTCAGGTTCTTAGCCCCATAGCTTCAAGCTATTACTGCTACTGTGTCTCCTCTGCCAAAATGGACATACCCTCAAACCATGAGCCACAACAAGCAGTCCCACCCTCAAGTTGCTTACCATAAGATAAGAGACTAGAAAAGTAATTATTACCCCTGGACACAGGAAACACCCAAGTCTCCTTTTCTTCTTTAAAAGGGCATGTAAGAAAATTTCATGAGATGGAAGATTCAGATTTCTTTTGTAAACTGAAAGTTGCCGCAGCATCGTCTGCTGATACGAGAGTCATCCCCTTAACATGTAGAGATTCAGAGATGAGATGGAATGCCAACTTCCCATTAGAGATTCATCTGGAACAAGAGCATCATTCTTGAAGCATCTTTGTTCCCTCAGCTGAGTCCTTTCACCCCATCAGAGAGACATTGTGGCAAGTAAATGAGGGGCTCAGCAACAGCAAGCATGCTGGCTCAAGGGTCCTAATTGGGGCTGCAGCCCCCCAAACCTTCCCATTTTATTCCTTCTCCACTTAGAAAAAAATGAAATTGAGAGACAAATAGAAGGAATCCATACAGCAATTCTCCACCAAGACAGATGGAAGACTGGTATGGGAAACCAGGTATCCCCATCAGGGACCAAATAGCACTCAAGGTTTATCAACCAAGCTAACGGAAACTCTTCAAACGGTCTTAAAGTTTAACTGCTATTAAAATGGCATTCAGCAAAAGGTATGTGATTCCAAACACTGTACTATTCACTTTTTTGTTGCTAGGATAAAACACATGGCCAAAAGCAAACTTTCAGAAGTACAAGTTTGTTTTGGCTAATTTTTCAAGAGCTAGAGTCCATAATGGTGAGGAAGGCATGACAGCAGACAACCAGTGAAGGAAGCAAGTTGATGACATTTTGTTACATAGGAAGCAGAGAGGAAGGGAGAGAATGAACTAGAAATGTAGTGAGGCCATTCACTCTCAAAGCCTGTTCCCAGTGACATATTTTTTACAGCAAGCCCACATCTTAAAAGTTCCATAACTCCCCCACATATCATAAATAACTGGGTACAAAGTATTTAAGTACATTAGCCATTGGGGCACACTTTTCTTTTTAAATCACCACACTTGATATATTTGAATAGAGTAACCACATCCTGCTGAAATGTAAGACTGTAATATGGGAACACATTTCTAGAGTAAACATTCATATATCACACCAAGAATCAAATCAAACATTTCATCATCCAGGAGGCAAATCAGGCAAATTCCTGTGAGTTAAAGGCCATCTTAGTCTACAGAGTGAGTTCTAGACTAACCTGTGATACATAATTAGAACTTTTCTCAAACAAATAAACAAGCAAACATAACCAACCAACCAATAAAAATAGTCAAAGCAACCAAAACTGAAAGCAATGAAAGACAGTCAATGATGTCAACTCTGAATCAGATTTAGGGTTCATCTGACCAATGTTAAAAGCGCTCATTGTTAAAATGATTCAGTCATCAGCCTTAGGTTCTCTTGAAACAAATGAAAAAATATTTTAAAAAATCTTATAAAGGAAAACAATGAGTTATAAAAAGAACCAAATGGAAATACTACAATTAAAATTACAAAAATAACAACTTAAATAAACTAGATGGGCTCAAGAGGAGATTGAAGATAATAGGGGGTGTGATGAATAAACTTGAGGAATCATGAATAGGATTTACCTAATTTGAACAAAAAGTAAGAATTTGTCTGGATAAAATGAACAGAATTACCTGTTGGTTGGTGATAGCAAGGGATATGTTATATGTATAATAGACTCCCATAAGGAAAAGAGAAAGAGGATGAGACTGAAGAGTATTTGAAGAAACAATGGGTGAATTCTTTCCCAACTTGGTGAAAGACACAGCCTATACACTCAAGAAAATCAACTACCTCTCCAAAGGACTAACCCAAAGAAATGAACATCATAGTTAAATTTTTGAAAACCAAAATCAAACAAGCAAGCAAGCAAACAAACAAACAAAAAGAAATACATCTTGGAAACTCTCAGAGAGAAATGATGTATTTCTTATGGCATATTTCTCATTGAAATAATGAAAACCAGAAGGACAACCACAGGTTCCAGGTGCTTACAGATAATAATTGCCAATTTTGAAGAATTATAGGTCCTATAAAACTGCCTTCCAGGGATAAACCACCCGTTCGGTCTAACATTTTCCTTGTAAGTTTCAAAAATCACATGCTGGGATTGACACTAACATTGTTGTACTGTTTGCTACCTAAGATAATGAATGACAATAGAAATGGTTAAGTAAAGAGGTTTCAAAAAAAAAAAAAACCTGAGGTTTCTATGTTTCACTCAAAGAGTAAAACATTGAACTGAGTAGAGTGTTTTAAGGTAGGTTCATGTGCTGTAATATGAGAAGAGAAAATGAAAAAATACACAGATGCTTTCAAATAAATAAATCAAAGCAAAACTCTAGAATCTGTTTACATAGCATGAAGAGAAACAGAAGACCAAATATCAGAGAAAATAAAGTAGGGAAACATGAGGATGTAGCACTGACTTTCAATTATCCTGAATGAAGATATTTCAAACATGTGAATCAAAAGATTATGATCAATATGACCCAATGACACACTTTGAATGAACACTTTACTTCAAATTGTACTTCATAAGCAGGCTAAAAAGTAAAAGGAACAGGGAAATACATATAACTCAAGCATTTTTTTAAAAAAAGGAAATTGTCTAGATATTAATATATGATAAAGTGGATGTTTGAATCAAAACTACTACTAAAATGTTATAATAAAAATTAGTGAGTGTGTGTATGATGTGCATGTGTATGTTGCTCTAAAAATTAGAAATACAAGCATTTTCAAAAAACACAACAAATATTTACTAAGACAAAACATAGACATAAGCAAAACCTGATAAATTTAATGTAATTGAAATTATAGATATTGCTACAGAACAACAGTCTTAACAGGAAATCAATAACAGAAAGACAACAGAAAAATCATATATGAAAACAATACATTTCTTTTTTCCAACTTTTTAATTTTAGAATTTAATTTAATTTTACATATCAGCCATGGATTCCCCTGGCCTCCCTCCCTTCCTGCATAAGCCCCAGGTTCCAAACAGCCAGCTCATGCACTAAGGACAGATCCCGGTCCCACTGCCTGGGTGCCTCTAAAACAGTTCAAGCTAATCAACTGTCTCACTTATCCAGAGGGCCTGATCCACTTGGGGGCTCCTCAGCTATTGGTTCATAGTTCATGTTTCCACTAGTTTGGCTATTTGTCCCTGTGCTTTTTTCCAATCATGGTCTCAATAATTCTCACTCATTCCTCCCGGAGCTCCACCTGGGGCCTGGCCATGGATCTCTTGGAAAACAATACATTTCTAAATAATTGATCATCTAAAAAGAATATCTAAGAAAACGTAAAGTATCATTAAAGTGAATGCAAACAGATCTGAAGAGAGGGATTGGTGCACAAGAGTGCTTGCTCTGCTTATTGAGGACTTGAGTTTTAATCCCCAGCACCCATATGAAATACCAGGAATGGCTGTATATCACTATAACCCCAGCACTAGAAGGTTAGACATAGGCAAATCCTGAGACTTCATTGGCCAACAAGCTTAGCAAAAATGAAAAGCTTCCAATTCAGTAAGAGTCTCTGTTTCTAGGTAATAAAGTAGGTAGAGATGGAGGAAAGGATATGGTCTGCCCTGACCCCTGTACATGTAAATATACACACTACACATACACACCACATATACACAGAAGACATGACAGAAAACAAATGCATTTAAATTGTAGGATACAACTAAATTTCAAAAATTTCCCCCATTAATAGTATAAGATCTGCATAAATATATAATATGATATGTAACAGATTATTTTTCATATTATTTGTCTTTTATTATTCAGGATATGCTCTTGTTTACATCTTATATTTAGCCATGAAGCCTGAGTGTTACATGTAAAACTTTAGCTGTTTTTGAAGTGTTGGGTTTGTACCTAGGACCTCCTGTATTCTAATCAGCTGCTCTAACATTGAGCTACATCTGCAACCTCTCTGTGACAAGTTTACAGATTTATTCGTTTTCATTTCAGGTGAGTGTTTTGGATGCACGCAAGTATACATTTATGTGTACTGCATATCTATCTGTTGCCTCTGGAGGCAAAAGGGGCCCATCAGATCTCTTGGAACTAAAGATACAAATGGTTGTAAGCTGCTGTGTCATTGATCTTCTTCATAATCATTGAACCATCTTTCTAGGCCCCTGCAATAATCTTAATGTGAAGTTTAAGTACACAGCATATATGTGATCCTAATAAATGACAATATAAAAAGAACATGTATTCACAATATATAACAGAACATTAATTGTAGTATAATGAACTAAGGCAATATTATATATGTACAGACTTCTGGCTGGTACTCCCAAGCACCTGTGCTTTCCACCTATAGCATCTGTCTAAATGACTAAAACAACACAGCAAGATTCAGAGCCATTTATGGACAGTCTTAGGGATAGAGCCTGTGGTTGCCATTGCCTTACACATCAGGGAGAGGAGACCCAAGTCCTGACTCTGATCTAATTCCTATTAGCTGGCAAGTGATATGAATTTCTTTTCCAAGCTGCATTTGTAAAATGGAAGGTAAACAACATGCACAACACAGGCCATCCTGGATACTATGAGGTTATGTACAGCCACTTATACTAGCAGCTTGATAGAAGGTAGCAGTGGTGGAAGGGGAGTTTAGGGGAAGAAGGACATGGATAACATTTACTAGCTCACAACCAGCACTATTCAAACCAATGAAAACAGAAAATAGATTCCTTCCTATGTATATGTGTGGAGTGTGCTGTGAAATGTACTTGTTATTAGAGACCTCATTTAAATAAGTTTTAGTATATATTCATGGAGACAGATGCTCTACAATGAGAGAATATGACTTCTGCCTTTCATGGAGTCATTAAATTAGTGTAAGAGGGATAAATATTGGAAGCACCACTCACAGGGCACATGGATGTAGCCATCATGGATGTATTGGGCTTATTGTTACCTGTTCTTGTCATCATGTATCTAAAGAAGTGTTATTTGATAGCACTCTAATCAACTCTACTGTGTACCTGGCACACTCACATTGCTTTCATTTGGAACAAAACACAAGACCTTCCTAAAGGAGTGGGTTCCAGAGCACAGAACAACTGTAGACAGTAGAGAGGAGAGTCTGAAACATGGCAACCGAGTCCTTATTCTGCTAAGAATATGGAAACAAACAGAAGAGCTTTCTAAGCTCTTATCACCATTATGATCCATCTTTCAAGGGTCAAAACATTTCATAATGTTCTTCCATTATGGTAAAACTGTGACGATATTCCAAACTAGAGTGACTTGTTTTCTGGGATAACTTGTTTTTCTTGCCTGCATCTTTTTTTATTATGTTAATTGATGTAGAGAGACTAGCCCACTATGAGCAACATTATTTGAAGGAGAAAGCAAGCTGAGCAATACTAGGCACACATTAATGCAATGATCTTTGCTCTTGACAGTGGATGTAATGTGAACACTTCTCTTGAGTTCCTGCCTATATGACTTCCCTATTGTGATGGACTGTAACTTGGAACCATCAGTCAAATAAAGCCCTTCCCCTCTTAAGTAGCTTTTAGGGTATTTAACCATAACAATACAAATCAAAGGGACAAGAGCTTTATTCTAGCTGTGTAAGGCTTGTTGGTATAGGATTCACGTTTACTCCCTCTCATACCCTCCTATGACTTTCCTAAGATGTTGGACCAAGTCTGCCTTTGTATCAGTTAGTATCAGAAATAAAATGTGCAGTCAGGAGGGGGAAGAATCAAGCTCTGCTACCTTGCGGGGCCTGGCAAACATGTGCATGCTCAGTTTTTGTTTCTGTCACTTAGGTGGGTAATTCTGAGCATCCGTACAGCCTGGTTAGACTCTGTGATGGATAAGTCTGTCTCTCTCACTCTCTCTGAGACTCTCAGCAGCTCTGAGAACAAAGCTCTTGCACACAGGAGACCTTCAGTCACCTCACTTGACTGATGATTGTATCTGTGTCTGACAAGCAGGGGCTCCATTGTGCACAGCAAACAAATGGGCAGGAGCTCCATTGTGCACTGCAAATGAATGGGCAGTGTCTAAATGAAGAAAAATGTCAAGTCATTTGTTTGTTAGGACTCTTCCTGACATCACATAAATTACCTGAGTGATAAAGTAAAAATAAAGGTTAGACGTAGTTAACTTTTATGGAGGCATAAGCATCTTTTTAGCTAATATTTTCCTCTTTAGCTCATAAGGATATTCCCAGGGACTATTTGGAATTGTTATGAATGCAGGATCTGGATCCAGACTATTGGATTCATTCTTCATCCCAACTATATTGTCTGAAAGACTTCACCAAGAAATCCATTGGGGACTGAGTTCCCCATCTGAAAAATGAGTGATAGCATCTACCTAGTAAGTAAGTGATGGAGGCTAAACAAGCTAGCAGGTTGCATAGTGACAGACTTGAAGTACGTGGTTGAAACCTTGAATATTATTACTGATGATTGCTGATCATTGCTGCAGAAGGGTCTGTGAGTTAGATGTGGGACACACTCTACTGCATAAACAACATAGACTACCTGGGATGTAGACTTTTGCAGGATTAGGAACATTATATGTGGCCTACCCATGACTCTTCAGCCTGCTTCAGCTGTTACCTGGTATATATCCTCTGTACTTGCAGAGACACTCAACAACAATTGCTGACTCTGCCTGAGGGTGTTTTGTACCAGTGTTAACGTGAGTGCTGTACTGTGGAGATCATCATCAGGTCTCATCATACCCAAGCATAGAGCTACAGGGCAGTTCTGCTAGCAGCTTCCTCACTATACTTGGGCTGAAATAAACACTGTGAGTCTCATGCAGGACACATCTCTAAGTGCCCAGCTTAACAAATTCATCACCACACATACTCTATACAGGACTCTTTCCTTTTCTGGTCATCTTCCTTGTATGTATTCTGGGACTATTTCCTAGATACAGATCTCATATTCTGCTTTTGGGGGGAAATGTGGGTAAGGGCAGTATGGATATCCTCTCTTATACATAGATTCATTGATGTCCAAAAAAGTTTGCTGGAGGCTGTATATTTACTTCTGATCTGTACCATAAATTCACAATGGCCATATTTTAGGGGCATTGAGGAAGATTTTACATTGTGTATGTATGGAGGGGGGAGAATCAAACAATCAGAAAAAAAAACAAAAAACAAAAACTGTCTCTTAAAGGTGTATAGGTCCCTGAATGCCAGAAATCAGGCTGAGTTAAGATCACCCATCTTGTCTACTAGTGACATTCTTAATATTAAGACAGTAAAATCCATTCTGTTAGTCTGTGATCATGGTGGTTCTGAAATGTCTACCCAGAACAGCTTCCCATGGAAACTTTCCAGCTGGCTCAGGGTCCATTCATCTATGGGTCAAGGTCAATAGGTGACTTTCCACATCTTCCTCCAGCTAGAGTTGATGACTACCCCTTAATTGTCCCTAGAATTTGCCAGTAATTAATGATTGGCATTGACATTAATGTTGGCAAAAGCAATATCACCAGCCAAAATGTTCACTGGCTTAGACCCGATGCTTCATTCTCTCCCCCTCCTTTTCAAAACTTCCTGTTCCTCTCTCAGATGAAAAACACATGTCTCCTTGATACACTGGCTAACATAAAACTTTAATGCTGTGAGCAATTACCCAGTCAGTATCTTTCCCACTGCTCTAGAGCTGAGGGAGCAGAGCCCACTGATCAGCAGGCAAGACATCCACTAAAGAGGGGCAGAAACATATGGTCTTTCCACAGGTCAGTGATTCACCAGATTTATTTCTAGTTGGCTTGGAAAAGACTAAGACTACAATTTCATGTTTACTCAAAATTATGTCTATATGACATTTGGTGTGCTGAAGAAAGGAACATACCCGTGAGGGACACGTGAGCACAACTGATAAGCAAGGGAGGCTAAGTTCTCATTTGCTTCAGCATGGACACTGGTATTTTTTCCACATCAGTGACATCATCTTTTCTGTCACCTGGGAAAGGGAAGGTGCATGGTGTCATGCCAAAGGCTATGCTATTTACCATTAGTCACCAAAATCCCTTTTATAAACTCAAAGAAACTAATGTGTTCTAACGAATTGCCATATGATTTTTACCTTTTAATTGGAAGACTGAGGTTTTGGTGGGAGTGAGGAGGGAAATTAGAAATCTCATGGGAAATGGCTGGAAGAAGGGATATAGAATATTCAAATTAAGCTTCAAAATCTGAAAAAAGAAAAGATATTTTTCTTTGTGTTGATCACAGCAAAGAGAGAAACAAACAAACAAAAGACCCAAAACAACACAGACATGTATTTCAAAAAGAAATCATGAAAATGAGACAGGGAGCTTTCTAAAGCCATCCAGCTGGCAGAGAGTTCCTTCTTGAAGAAGTTATCTAGCACAGATAATGAAATCTCTTCCCTCGAGCTACATACCTATGTCTGCTTTGTTGAAAATAATGATTTTTGGAAAGTAATTAATCACCATGTATACATCTTGGAAGCCATCTGGCATCAGAGTCAAAAGGAGAAGTTTCAGGAATACACAGAACTAGGAAGGGCAAGAGACTAGTTGGTGCCTTCACAAACTCTGTCTGAAAAACACTTCCAGACAGCATCCTGTTACAACTGTCCAGGGTAACATGGAACTCTGAGGTTTAGGCAATTGTTGTGCTAGAGGCAGCCAGACATCTTGTTCCTTTGAGTGAATCCTTGAAATATAAGTTAGTGGTGTTCTGTCATCTCCAAACCTAATTGCAGTGTTTTCTCTGAAAGTAAAATTGTTCCAGAGGAGGTATCTGAGTTTTTGCCACCACACAACTTCATTTCCAAGTATTCATATGGTACCTAACTCTGTGATAGGTCCTTACAGGTACAGTGCTGTGGAGAATTTCCTGGGAGGGGTTAAAGAAGCAATATCAACATGGCTAGAGGATGACGTCTATCATCAAGGTTATGGAAGGAGGCAGTCTGGATGTGAGTGTGCATAGTAGGATAGAATCAGTCATATACATTAAAATGTATACAGAAGAGTCAGAGAGAAAGGTGCAGATGGAACACATGAGACAGAAAACAGATGTAGAGTGAAACAGGTAGTGAGGTAAGAGGAGAAGGCAGGAAGTGGGGACTGGTATCCATAACCATATGGCAGGATGGTACAGGGAATAGCATGATCCATTCATGTTTCAGAAAGCGTAGCAATATCGCTCAGGAGATTAGGTGGTCAGTAATGCACTTGTTGAGTTAGTATGAAGACCTGCAATCAATCCCCAAAATCAAGGTTAAAAAATCCAGACATGCTTATAATCCCAGCACTAGAGTAGCAGAGGCAAGCAGATCCCAGGGGCACTCCAGATAGCTAGCTTAGCAGAATTCTAGAGCAACAAGTTCAATGAGAAAATCTGTCTCAGAAAAGAAGGTAAATGGGGTAGATGGTGACTGATAAATACAAGGAAGGTTGACTTTTGGCCTCTACATGTATGTATGCACACACACACACACACACACACACACACACACACACATACATACATGTCCATATGCACAGCCATGCAGGCTTGCACATGCACATATAAATATGCATAAAGAAAAATAGCAAGAGCAATCAGGTCTGTCAATCACACAAGCTAATGTCCTGAGTACAATTTAGGTGATGATGGGTTGGGGAGTATTATTAGTCCCATTACATAGATATGTAGACTGCGGCAGTGAAGGGTAATGCAAGAGACAGATTTAGGAAGCAGCAAATTTACAGGCTCATACTGAACCAGTTTGCCTCACTCTATAGCCAAAGATTGAATAATTGTCCTGTGGTCACTGCACAAACCTGTTAGCATGGCTTTGCTACATTTCACTCTATCTTCAGAAAGGATAAGTAAGTTGGGAGAAGCAGATTTGACTGGATTGATCAATGGCAATTTTCTTTTGCAAAATGGTGCCACTGAGTATGATACCTTCTGATATTTTTAAAAACAAATTTAGATACAAAGCAGAGGTCTGTAAAAGACAGCATTTCAATGCTAGTCCCTGAATCTTGATGATTCAAGTTACCAAATGATCCCACACACTCTAGAGTGTAATAAGATGCTAGACGTTGAAAGCTGTGAGGCAGCTGTAAAATTGTCAATCCTTTAGCTACAGAGCTGTCAGGTAATGACTACAAAGCAAGTCAGTTTAGCTTCCTGCTCAAATCTCTTTTCAGCACTGCTGCCTCAAGTGGCAATGGTCCTCATTTGTGTAACAATAACAGTGATGAGAGAGAGAAGGAACTGTTGTTCCTGCCCCTTCTGTCACACTACTGACACCCTAATCAGGCACTGGTGATTGAATCCCAGATGGCTGGCATTTACAGCCAAGGTGATCTATACCATTAATGGAAAAAAGAATTAACTACCCAGAAATACACACACACACACACACACACACACACACACACACACACACACACACACCAGTCATGTAACTGACAATTTACTAACTTCGATGCTGGCTTCTTACATAAGCAGAAACGATTCAGGTCATTTCAAGAAGCCACATAGTGCTCTAGTGCATAGGCATCAATGTGTTAAAGCTTATGTGGAGAGCATGATTTCCAGTGGAAGGCATCACATTCCCAGCTAACACAGTGGCCCTCCAGTCTCATTCAGTCACCTTGAAGGCTCCATCACAGAATCACTACACACTCAGTCAAGAGCACATTTGCTATCAATGAGAAATTTAGACTTTATAATTTCCCCATTGCATCCTTTTTGCTGTTCTGACCTTGCTACTTCTTTCTTGCTGTCATCTCTGGGAAGGCTGTCGAGAGTGACTGAGAGTGTTTACCATGTGTAAATAGGAGAGTGCTAATTGAACAAGCCACATACAGTGTGTGTGAGGTTGGTCAGGCAGCTGTGCAAGCAAATACTTTTAAAATACAATGCATGTAGCTGTAAGATGCCTCCAAGGCCCTCTCCTATACCTCTCTATGTCTTGTCAGAACAGACAGGACAAAGGTTTCTCTTTGGGCTGCATAATCACCCAGTTGGGGATGTGTGAGCTTAACAATAGGAAATTTACTATACAGCTGTGAAATCATCATGGGCCATCACTCATTTCCATGAATAAAAAATAGATTTATGAATGTGCACAACTGGGAGATTGATATCCAGATGTTTGGATTTAGGGGTGGGTGAGTGTTACATAAGTTCCTTCCCTGAAGAAGATTTAAACAGCATCAACTTCTCCTTCAAGGTCCCAAGGTACAATTCTGACAGAGTTTTCTCTAGGGAAACAAATAGGTTTATTTGGTTTATTTATAGAACAGTGTTGCTGACCTTAATGCAGCCATATTAGAGGATCTGCCAGACCCAGCATAGATCATGAGTCTTCCATAGCCTCATGAATGAATTCCCCTTCCCTCACCCTTTGTAGCCTGTATAATTTTGGCTCCTCCATGAAGCCACATGCAATTTGGGCAGAACTGAATACTATTGGATAGGAGGGGGGACTGTACATTTGGGTGTGGGTCCCATGACCCTCCCCATCCCTCCTTCTGAGGGAATATCAACAGTCTACAAGCCCAGCTATGATGCTTTTTTTATAAACAGCACAGCTGAACTCATGAAGATGGCAGCAATTTTGCTCCAAGGATAGTCCTGTATGAGTGGGTTACATCTCACATTTCATTTGAGAAGTGACTTGTAGGTATCCAGATATATAAAAACACTAGACTTAAGTCCTTATCTGAAGGGATAGAGTAGGAATGGCATTTCCAATAAGAACTTCTGGAAACATAAACTCAGACTGCAGCCCACATTTGGGAAATGGATCTAGGGACTTAAAAAGAAGAAGGCTCTGGTAGCATCGGTTTTGGCTTTGGAAGTATTAGGAACTTAAGCATTAGGAACGATTATGAGGATCCCTAGCTCTGGAGTTGTTCCATTTTGGCTTTGAAAGTAGAGAGCTAATGGAATTTTATTAAATCCTGTGACATTTAAGTAAATATTTCCCCTGCATATGGCCAGAAATGGTGGCACCCAACACCTTGTTATGGTTCTAATGTGAAATGTCTCCCCAGATCCTCATGCATTTGAACAGTTGGTTCTCAGTGAAGATACTATCATGCTTATTTACAGAACTTTTGGGAATTGGGGTCTTGCTGGATGATTTAGGCAACTAACTGTGGCCTTGAGAGCAATAGCTCCTCTTTGGTTCTGGTTGAGGTTTTATTCTGCTTCTTGGTAAGTTCTTTATAGGTAGCAGCTGCCATAGGATTCAGCCACCATGGACCTAGCCTTCTGTCATGCCTTCCTTATCATGATATAACACATCTTCTGAGACATGGGCCAAGAGAACCTTTTTTTTTTCCAAGACAAGTTTTCTCTGAGTAAGAGCCCTAGGTGTCCTGGAGCATGCTTTGTAAACCATGCTAAACTTGAACTCACAACAATCTGCCTGCCTCTGCTGGGATTAAAGGTATGAGCCACTATGCCTGGATCAGCCCTTCTTCTCTTAAGCTGCTTGAGTCAGTTATTTGTTCAAAAACATGAAAAGGAACGAATACACAGTCCTACAGCCCTTCTCTAGTTAATATAGATCTCTATTTAGGTTTACTCTGTAACACCAGATGTATCTAGACTATACTAAAATATTTTGGTACAGTCATTCTCCCCAGAACAACTAACCTCTTAATAGTCAAAGAATCTCAAACTGTCAATACTCTAACTTGACTATTTTAAGGTATTTCCCACAGCAAGATAAAGCTACAAATAATTTTATCATTTGTTTTAGTAATTCCCTTGACTATCCACCTACATAAAGATTAAGTTACCCCACCCTTAGGAAAATAAGTATTTTTTTTAAAGAGTATCATTTAAGGACAATTAATTATTGAAACAGACAAAGAGACCTCTACTCAGAAATTTGCCTTTCCAAAGACTTATTTAAAAAACATTCTTGTTATGCTCATAAACTCAGAACTAAAGCTAAAGTATAACATATTTTCTCTACTTGTGATCAAGACACCTACACTGAAGGACAGTACTTAATCTAAAATCTAGGTCAGAAAGACAAGTAACTGTGTCCTCTCTTTCAGGAGGTGCTGCCACTGACTCTATGCAGGTGAGATTTTGTCTTAATGCACTGAGCAATGAACAATGAAAATGCCTCTGCCTTATCAACCTGGCTGTTGGGGCAGGGGCCTTTCAAAAGGGAGGGAAACAGTAGCATTCAATCCTCAAGCATGTTCTACAGCTTCAGTGTTCTTCATAGACCTAAGAACGTTCTAGCTTACCACTTTACCTAGGGTCCAAAGAGTTGGGGTTCCCCTGTAGCTATGTTTAGTATTTTAAGGACATGGCCATCTTTTTTTTAATTATTCTTTTTTCTTTCTTTCTTTCTTTCTTTCTTTTTTTTTTTTTTGCACTTGAATGCAATGGAAGAAAATTACTCAAGAATCTAGGGTCTTTTTTTTCTTTTTTTTTCATTGTTTAGGTATTTATTGCTTGTATATATGGTATATTGTTGTACTTTATTATTATTATTATTATTATTATTAGTAGTAGTAGTAGTAGTAGTAGTATATATTTGTGTTTTAATTCCACACATCAGACATGGGTTCCCGCATCCTCCCCCCTCCCGCCCCAAACCCACCCTCCCCCCATCCCCTCCCCTCCATTCCTCAATGGCTGTGGAGCCCCCAGCTGGATCAGGCCCTCTGGATAAGTGAGACAATTGAGTGGCTTGGACTGTTTGGGAGGCACCCAGGCTGTGGGACCCGGACCTGTCCTTAGTGCATGAGCTGGCTGTTTGGAACCTTGGGCTTACACAGGGACACTTTGCTCAACCTGGAAGGAGGGGACTGGACCTGCCTGTACTGAATCCACCAGGTTTAAATGAATCCCCAGGGGAGTCTTGAATCTAGGGTCTTAAATGGCATCAGAAACATTAACTGTGTTGAAGTGGATTGGGAAACACAATTTAGTATAGCCACATGATTATCACACTGTGCACAAGAGGAAACCATAGGATCAGAGAAAGTGCCATGAAAGAAGAGTGAAGAGCATCAGTTGCTTCCATTTTTTTTTTAAATAATTGGAGAATTTCATAGTTGCATACAATGAATTTTGTTCAAATGCACCCTTCCCCTTCATTCCTGTCCCTCCTCTACGCTGACTCTCTTCTTCCCAACTTTACATACTCTATTAGTTTTTTTTTTTAAGTAAACAAGTCCACTTAGAGTGAATGCATGTGTTTGATCCTCTGTTAGAGGATCTCTGAGGTCATAGGCCCTAATGGAGGACCTAATGCTATCCTACTAAATGGTCACAGTAATAAACTGTGACATCAGTTCTTATTTTTATACCCACAGGTTAGTGTACCTTCTCTATTTTGATCATATTTTATGGCTTTACATCTCACCTCTCTGGGAGTTCCATTCATTTGAGACACTGGGTTATGTCCTACATAGGGAGGCTATAAAATTTGGAGATCAACAGAACTATCTCCTGGAGCTCAGCTATGTTTCCTGTGGTGAGTTCACTCATAAACTTTTGGTCATGTTAATCTAAACTCCCAGACATGTGCCCTAAAGTCGAGAAGATCAAGTTTCTTTATTTCACTGGGTGTTTCCTCTTCTAGACATTCCACCAATGGGAAAAGAAAATATCTCAACTTGACATCCCTCATTTTCTCACAAAATTTCATATTTTTTATCTGCATCCACAACAAAAACAACTCTGTAAGTAAGAATGATGGAAATCAAATATAGATGAGCTAAACTTCCAGGAAAGTAAAGTCATTTGATATAGTAAGGGATGGCTGGAATGAAAATATCCCATGTCTCCATAAAGACATCCACTTTCCAGTTTCTGAAACCTTCAAACATCATATTACACAACAAGAGGGCCTTTGTAAATGAAATGAAGGTATAGACCTTACAAGTAAAGAGACAAACCTCAGTCACCCAGTTCCATCACATAGACCTTTCAAAATGTAAGTGTGATTTAGCATGAAACTTAAATGGTCTTATTAATAAAATGAAACCCGATGTCAGGTATTAGGGTGAAAGTTGGAAGATCAGAGAAGCAGAACAAGCCACAGCTTCCTCACCTTGCCAATTTCTCAGCTGATTCTTTTTCCTCAGACGGGAAGCCTCTGTGTCCTCATCCAGAATGAATCTCAGCTGAGCTGTTGCTCAAAAGCCTAAAAGCTTACCCAGGCCCAAAGCTTCTAGTTTCTGGTCTTCATGCCTTATATACTTTTCTGCTTTCTTCCATCACTCCCTGAGATTAAAGGCTCACTTTCTGGCATTAAAGGTGTGAGTCAACATGCTTGGCTGTATCTTGAATGCACAGAGATCCAGGTAGATCTCTGCCTCTGAAATGCTAGAATTAAAGGCGTGTGCTACCACTGCCTAACCTCTATGTTTAATATTATGGCTGTTCTGTCTCTGACCCCAGATAAGTTTATTAGAGTGCACAATATTTCAGGGAACACAATACCACCACAGTGTGAGATGGAAAATGAGTTGAAGAAATGTGCCAATAGGGGTTGACAAAATTTCTCAGTGGTTAGGCATGTATTGTAACTACAAATGACCCAAGTGACATTCCCAGTACACACATCGGACAGCTTACAACCACCTATAATTCAACCTCTGGGGTTCCAATGCCTTCTTCTGGCTCCCAAAACTCTGTCTGTACATGCACAGCCCCGCAGACACAAGCATGCATATACACATACTTGACACATGAAATATGCTGAAAGACAATAAAGCAAGAGAATCAGGATGCTTTCAAGAACCTGACCTGTCCTTGCTAGCTTTGGAGATAGAGGAAAGAGTCATACTCCAAGGTATCAGTGCTGCTTCTAGAATATGGATATAGCAGCCAGCAGAGACTCAAGGGCATCAGAGACAGAACTATAAGGAACTGAATTATTTCAGCCAAGTGAATAATCTATTGAGAGTCTCCTAAAAGCTCTGAAAAGGAGTGATATCTTGGTGATGTAAGGCTTTTAGTGTAGTGACAATGTTGGTGAGAATATTGACTTCTAGAAATTCAAGGTAATGAACCTGTGGCATTTTAAGCTTGGTTTACTTTTATTTTATGTGTAGGAATGTTTTGCCTGCATGCATGTCCATGAACCAAATACTTTCCAGGTACCATAAAGGTCAGAAGATGGCAAATCCATTGGTAATGGAGGTATTCACAGCATGAACTACAATGTGGAGTCTGGGAACAAAATCTAAGTCTTCTCTAAAAGCAGCAAGTGACCTTCAGCAGAGATACATCTTTTGAGCTCCAGAATCTGTGGTATTTTAAAACATCAGGGTTGTGTAGCTTAATTTTCTTGGATTGTGTTTTAATTGTAGATACAAAAAAAACAATATAAGAAATATAAACAAAAATCTCATATGCATTCTTAACATGGGGAGGTATTCTTAACTCATTTGCAAAGAAGCCATCCTAGGTAGTTAGATGACTTTAGTTTAAAAACATAAATGGATGGTGTCATACAGTGGACACAAGGTCCTCTTGCTCATAGATAGTGCTGAGAATCCAGAAAAGTTAAGCATGCATGCTGGTTTCTTCTACAGAGGGTTTGTGTAGACATGTTTTCCACACAGATGGTTGGGAATGGATGTTGTAAATAGCCTGGTGATTTGTGCTATCTGTAGGGCCACATCACACCTGAATCACCCAAGCTAAAATATTTATCCAAATTCTTCCTCCCTAGACCTTTATCTTGAACATTGCTTCTCAATCAATAGAACCATCTGTCCTGGCTAGTTTTATGTCATCTTGACACAAGCTAGAGTCCTCTGAAAAGAAGGAAACTAAGTTGAGAAAATGGTTTCATAAGAGCCAGCTGTAAGGTATTTTCTTAATTAGTGATTGATGGGGGACACCCCAGGTCATGGTGGCTGGTGTTAACACTGGGCTGGTGGTTCTAGTTCTATAAGGAAGCAGGCAGAGCAAAGCCATGGAATCAAGGCAGTAAGCATCACTCTTCCATGTCAGCTCCTGCCCTCCAGTTTTCTGTCCTGTTTGTGTTCTTGACCTGCTTCCTTCAATGATGGACTACAGGGTTATGGAAGTGTAAGCCAAATAAACCTTTCCTCACCAACTTGCTTTTGGTCATGGTGTTTCATTGCAGCAATAGAAACCCTAACTAAGATGCCATCCTTAGAGGAGATGTCACATGTACTTTATAGCTTGGTGACCTATATGCTATCTATATCTCTGAGACTACTTCAGATCCTAGGTCCTTAAGAACTCATCTTCATGGTAGATGTCATAAGTATTTTGCAAAGAGTTTGATATAATCATGCCTTAAGCTTTATTGTGCACATGGAATTGAGATAATTGCTACCAGGAAAATTTTTTCCAAAATTTATACTGTACTTAAATATGTCTAAAATAAATTGCCCAGTGTCAGACTCTAGAAGTTTGAACCAGCACCAGATAACTAAGTTGTGCTGAACTGAATTAAGATGTGTGTCCTGATAGGAGGTTCTGGGTCATTGTATCAAGAGAGGAAAAAAGATACTGGGATTCTAGCCCCATGACTGCAAAGAAAAAGCCCTATGGACTATGGGTTCAAAACCCCAAAATACGTGCCAAGTAAACCTCTTATTTCATAGAATGGTTAGCTCAGGTGTTTGGCTACAGGGAAAGGATGCTATTCATTAGTTTCCTTAAGCATCTAGTGGTAAAGATTGGGATAAAGGCTGACTCAGATAGGGCTTTCTGTAGGTATCCCTATACCTACATAACTCCTATACATTAACATAAAAAATAGTAAGATTGTTCTGCAAGTTTGAGCTTTCTGGGGGCAAAAGAGTCAGAGAGAGGGCACATAAATTTGTATTAATTCATTTTACAGTTTTAGATTGGTAATAACTAGGATAAGTTGCTGATAGAATAGCTGAGCTCTCTAAACCCATCGTTTATTTTCTTTTTCCACACATACTTTGCCAGAGTCTAAAGTGCAAATAGAATGAAATGCAACAATTTCCCTGCTGAGCCCAGAGTGTATTAATAAATATGAAGTGATTTGCTTGAATGCCTACCATGCAAACAAGAATTTATGGGGGTTCGGGGTTCTGTAATGCACATGTTTGTGGAGTCATATTCATAATTGCCAATACTATTAATCTTCTAGACACACATAAGAAAGAGCCCAGCCGTACACCATTGATTACAAGAAGAGATGCTGACAAATCAAGGAAAAAACTGTCTCTTTCATTTCCAACATGTTTTGTAATGGGCACAAAGATGTTTGCAAACAAAGCTACTATCTTCTGTGAAGGTATCTTTCTCTTAAGTACTGCAGTTATTGACCCTCTATAAAAAGTATTATTGCCCACTTATGGGTGTTTTGGGCCATTAACTCTATTGATAAATTATTGTTGATTTTCTAGAAGCCAATTTCCTGAGGCTATAAATAAAAAGTCAAGCATATGCTCAAGCCAAGCTAGTAGAAATAAGGCACTTTATACTTACAATCTACTTTGTGTGAATGAAACCGTATGCTTGTGTGAATCATGGGGATTCTGTGGAGGTAAGTATAGTCAGCTGGGTAACAGGTGGAAGAGAGTGATAGGGTCCATGGTAATAAGAGAACCCAAACCTGTCTAAAGCAAAAAGCTGTGATTTTGACCTAACCACCTTTGGCTGTGAAGGAATAAGGCATATTATTGCCACAGGTAATTTTTCAGAGAAGCCAAGAATATATACATCTGATTTTCAATAGAAGGCTAAGTCATTGATGTCCAGACATGCCTGCTATGTTCAGTTTGGGTTCTCATATTTGGTTAGCTGACAAGTGCAGAACGTTAACACTGGGGTGTTTTAACGTCTTTTACATTATTTCAGATCAGACACGCTGACAAATGGAAGCATCTCCTACCACTCAGGTGGCAAGTTAAATGGCATCCTTTCAGAGCGTGCCTCTTTGTTGAGGTTCAGAGAGCTCACAACTGGATAGGGGCCTAATTATGGACCAGATCTCTGTAGCCCTCAATTCTTTCTCGCTTCATTTGTCCTCTAAACAGCATGAGAGGGAAGATGGGAAAACAGGAGATACAATGGTGTACCATCTTTCCCTTATTAGGGATAGCAGAAGTACCCGATGTCTTCTGCACTTGAACTGATGTCTCAAGAGCAGTAATCCCATCTCATGTTCTCAAACAGCCACCAGCAAGTTTCCAGAAGTACAAGTCAATGGAAGCAAAACCCCATCCAATTATTTTCTCCACTTGCTTCTTTTCTTTCTGACTTATCATTTAAAGACCAAACCAGTATATCTTTGTGACCCAAAGTAGTTTACAGAACTAGAAGAGACTAGGAAACCTATATGGTAAACCAACTTCCTTTTCTTTTGAGACATGGCTAGCTATGTAGCCATGGCTGGCCTGTAATTCACTATGTAGACTAGACTGGCCTCAAATTGAACACAGATCCATCTGATTCTGCCTCCCAAGTGCTGTGATTAAAGGTGTGCACAACCTCCTCAGCTGTAAATCAAGTTTTTAAATAATTTAACTGAATTACGCAGAATTCCTGACTAGAGTTGAAGTTTGGGTTAGTCTTGTCACTGGGATGCTAAATTAAAATTAATATGCTCCATAATTTATATAAAACAATAGTTTTCATCTCCCCATTCAAATCATATTTACTTAGCTATATCTATGTGCTAAGTTCTCAGGCAAATACTAAATTATAAGGAAAATTTATTAGTTTAGCACTAGAAATTAACCTTTTGAAGAATTATAGATCATGTGAGGAACTATCACTGCTCCATTATTATTGTTATTGTTGCTACAGTGGCTAAGAAGTGCTGAATATTTACTATGTTTCAAGTATGTTACATGTATTTAATTCAGTGACTGTAATTCTGATTTAAAGCTACTAACAATAGAACTGAGATTCATATCCATCTAGCAGTTTACTGTCTGTTGTCTGGCATGCTCCTCTGAAATGCAGCACCCGTCCAACTTGAACTATTACCTTCAACATGCAAGAGGAGGCTCATGAACCTCAGGTGATAAGCAGAAAGTGACCAAAATGTCACATGTACAGTAGGACAAAAATGTGGAAGAGTTTTGACAAATTGGACATTGGCGCAGCCCTTACTTTGGTCTGTCCTAGACTCCCTTTGTGGGCTGAGTAAACCTGTATGTTGTGTCTACCCAGGAAGAGTCTGTTATACAATACCTCCAAAGATTGCAGACCTAATTACTGACAAATAACACTGTAAGTTAAATGAAATAACTATTAATAATGACAAGCAAAAAGCTGAGTTCATTAAATTAGTTTTCAAACCGAGGCTGAAGAAGTGCTAGATTTTTTCTTGATTTTTTAAAAAATTTTCATGTCTATGTACACCTGAGTACAGTGACTATGAAGACCAGAAGAAGATGATGGATCCTCTGCAGCTGGAGTTACAGTCAGTTGTGAGCCATGTGACCTTAGTGCTCAGAGCTGAACTTAGGTCCTCTGCAAGCAACAAATGCTTCACCCCTGAAGTACTATATTTGGATAATATACATATTTTTCTTTCTGCCAATATTGGAATAAGTATGGCTATTGCCCTATGTCAATCAATTACATTGTAAATTGAGGGTGATTATATTTTTAATAACTATTATACTGTTGTAATTATCAAAAAATAGGGTGATTATAGGTAGGTAGAAGTAAGTATTGATTTGAGATGCCTAATTTTAATAAATAGTTTGGGAAATCAACTATTCACATGTCTTTAAATGTCTGCAACAGTTAAAATTTTAATGAATGTGAAAGATTAGTATTTAACACAATTAAAATTTTAGATATTAATTTTTAATTAATGCCATGAAAACTTCTGCCCAACAAAGTGAGTTTGACTTTTATTTTTCTTTTGCATTCTCACCCTAACTATGTCTAGACTTATTTTTCTTTTTTCTTTTTCTTTAGTTCTAATGATGGACCCCATGTCCTTGAGCATACTACTGAAGAATTCTACCATTAAGGTACATCTATCCCATTAATTTAAAATTAATCAATCAATTAATTAATGCATGTGACCTGTGCCAATGAAAGTGCTTGTGGAGGACAGAGGACTGCTCTCAGGTTGGTTCTCGTCTATCTCTTTGCAGGGTCTAGTACATTGAACTCATGATATCAGCTGTTCCCCTCATTACCTCCCCAGTGTAAAAGCAGGTACCTCTACTAGCGGTACCATATCACTGACCCAGACCCTTCATATTTTAAAACACGATCTGACAGTGTAGATTAGTCTGGCCTAGAATTCTCGAATATCCTGCCTTTTATCCTCAAGTATTGGGGCTACTGGTGTTTCTTGCTACACTCTGATTATTGTTTCTTTGTTCATTACAATGGTGGGTAAGATTGTAGGTGAATCCTATCTTACTTAAATTCTTCTTCCAACGTGATGATAACAGAAGACCCCAGAAAGCATTCAAACAGCTTCAAGGGAAGGGCTTCCTGATACTCAAACAGTGTGACACAGATCTGGTTTCTCAGAGTGTTGGCTCCTCTTCCCTGGAAATTATACATTGTAACCTCAAACACAAGGTCCCTGAGCTCCTGAGAGTATGTTTCCTTACTATATGTAGAAATAGCAAGTTGATTACCCAAGCAGGGCAGTATCCATGCAGCAGTTTTTCTAAGGACAGCCTTGGCTAAAAGTCCCTCAGCATCACCATGGACACACTATCTAACTTACATTGCGTCTGTTCCTGTCATGGTAACTGGAAACCATTCATAAAGAAATGGAGGCTAACGGTGCTGAAAAACATTCTATCTTCACTCTTCATGGATTTATATATTAACTGACAAAAATCACAATACTTAGCATATTAACACACATAAAATATGACCTCAACCTGGATTCAATTCTTGGAGTTTTGAATATCCAAATATTAATTATAAATTCAATACAATGGAAATTATAGAAAGAGCTAAAACCCCTATTATCCTTAGGGTGTCCTCAAGTTATTCTGCTGTAGCAAAGAACAGGTAACCTTATGATAACTTGAATCATTTACACAAGGCTTAGCAAGATTCCCCTGGCCTCATCTCTAAGAGAAGCAAATCTCTGGCAATTTGCCCATTAAGACTAGTATTAAAGGTGTCTGGAGAGATGGCTTAGTGGTTAGGAGGGGGAATAGTGCTTCTAAAGCACTCTGGCCTAGTTACAGTATGGTCTATGCCTCCAGTTCCAGGAGATCTAATCCTCCTTTTTTTTTTCTTCTCTGGTACATGTATTCACACTCATGCATATACCAAATAAAAAATAGTAAATCTTAAAAAGAAAACAACAACAAAATTTAATGTCCTGAATTTCAGCTATTTGCATGATTAACAGTTTGGGCATACCTGAATTTTCTACTAATTCCAGATAAAGTAAAGATGACATTTTAAAAGAAAATCACTTTTAAGAACCAGAAGAACATGATTCCAGGGTGGAGTTGGCAGCTGTCCCTTGGTTATCTCCTCCCCACTGCTAACATTACAGAATGCATATGCCTATTAAAGTGAATATATTCAAGCCAAAAACAATCACTATTGTTTCTATAACAAATAGCCCACACAGTGCTTCAAATATAGGCATAGAAAAGATTTAAGCACACACATTCCATTTCTTTCTTTTTTCTGACATCTACTTCAATTTTGAAATCAAACTACATTACTCATTCCCAAGCATTTTTTTTCTCATCTCTTTCAAGGATAATACTACTGACCCTTCAAGATACTGATCAAATAAAACATTTGATAGGTTTCCTTAAGCCAATAGCTATATGTCCTAAAATGTGTGATGCATATTATAATCTCCTCATTACATTCTGTGCTCTCAGAACACAGAAACCCACACCAGCTCATCTTAGTGTCCTCATGGGTTGTCATTGCCTGGCCCAGAATTTGTCCCTTCTTTCTTCCACAGTTACTTCATGTAATCTCTTGACAGTACAATAGAAACACGAGTAATTGAGTCAAGTTCATTTCTGTAGTAATTTTCAAATGGCCAAGTGAACAATTTATTTGTTCCTAATTCCTTTTCACAGAATTTTGTTGTTGTTCATGTAGAAATGCTCTAGCATCATTCCACATAGTCATCTCCTATTAAGATATAGGAAAATAAAGTCTTGGAGCTACAATGCTGGTAGGAAGGGCACACGAGATGTTCTGTAATAGATGGCACACTGCTAGGCTTCCACATTCATGAAGATCACATCCTGAAAGCTAGGCAGCCTGGTCTGCAGCACTGGGATGCTGAAAACTGAAAACTGCATTGGCTCAGAAACTAATTTGCAATTACTGACCTCAGAGGAAGTACTCCTAAAAATTTCATTTGTTAGAAAAGATGCAGCTAGGGATTGAAAAAGCACCCTTGAGTCTTTGTAAATGAGAAGTAGAACCATTACTTCAAATGCTTTGTTTTGTTCCACTGAAAAGAAGAAAGTGAACTAACAGAAATGCTTGCTCAAATTCCACTCTAGCAGTTAAAAAAAATAGAATCACAGGAGGCATCACAAAAGGGACAACACAGACTAATTGATGTTACTCAGGAGACTAGCCACCAGATGGGACATGTGGACCATAGCTCTGAATCTCCAGGTGTGCAAGATGAGGTTCAGTGTGGGGACTGGAATTACTTTTTATTATTATCACTTGCCTGAAATGATTAAATTCACTTTAACAATAAAAGGTTTGCACACAGTGACCTGCTATCCAGACCACTTAACTCAGTGGCCATGTCATTTGAATCTACCATCTGTCAAAAAGTCATTCCTGTCAAATTGGCCTTCATGCCTCAGTCATCCATTCTTATACTTCCTATGCAACCCAAGAGTTAACTAAGACATCCATATGAGATTTGGTTTACCAACTCGCACCCTAGCACACTACCATTAGTGTCATAAAATGTAATAAAAATGCTCATTTAATGCCAGGTCAGAGATTGCTGATTTTCCTCCCAGAGTCAAACAAATATCCCAAGCATGTAGTCCACTCAATTCTCCAGGCATATTGGATATACAATTTTAGACTTGGTTCTGTATGGAGTACTAGAAAAGAATGGTATCATTTTCAAGGAGATATTCAAGGCTTGGGGGAGTCCTTCTTGTTCTCTATTTCTTTCCTAGTGAATTTTCAGGCCATTTACAGATTAGTAATGGGCACATTTTTTGTTTGGCTGTACCTCCATACCCTTCTCGATGCCCATCTCACTCTTACAGCTCTAGGACGTCCCATATATTTAAAAATTCCAAATAATTGTAATTCTTGATTTCATTCCCCTCACTCTTAGCATCTGGTCTCTTCTAAAGTACTGTCAGAAGCCACAAAGCCCTTCAAGTAATACACATCTACCACACACTCAGCTTCATTTCTGTGGTCAAATAGAGCTTTCAGGGAAGGCTTCAGGCAAGGATTCTCAAAGGATCATCCACACTCCCTGTGGACATTTTTAGAAAGGCAAACATTTGGTTCTGCATAAACTTCAGATATAATGCATCAAACTCAGGGGATGGGCCACACTTTCTAGATTTAATGAGCCTCCAGAGGGCTCTGGTGAACAGTGAAGTTTGAGGATGGCTTAGCTATGTCCCCTCAGCTATCTTCTGTGAATCTCAAAGTGATGTTTATTTTTAATATTTTAAAATAAACTAAAAATATACTTTTTTATTTTGTTTCTATGTATTCACATCTTTGCTTAATTTTAAGTAGATTTTAAATTATCTGAGAAAAAAAGTAAGCAGTTTTCCCATGGTGTGCAAGGAACTGCATTAATATGACTGCATGTTAGTCCCGTACCTCTTAGGACTTCTCCCTTATTTTCTAGTGGCTCACTATCTCTGACTAAGCCTTTGGGTCTGCCACCACCCATATTTTCCACATTAGTGGATATCCATTCCTTGGACCCCTCTCTTTCCATTTCCCCTATCCCGTTTCCTGTCATCTTTCAACTACACATTGTAATTCCTGCATGCATGTTTGTTCAATAGTGTGCCTATATCTGTATGCTAGGTGGTCAGTTGTGTGAGATATGAGTTTTCATTTGTTTATTTCCACTGTGTACCTACCTACTGCCTCTCATGGTACCTATCATAGGAAGGATATCTAAGAAACAAAACAATAACAACTTGCTGAATGGCCATTTGCAGACAATTCTTATGAGGGATGAATTCAAATAAAACAAAATGAGCTTGTTTAAGGACGCCAAGATTATACTGTAGTCGGTAAGAGCCAGGTGAGAATTCTTATGTACATAGAAAAGTCACACCTGCTAGAAACTTAACATTGTGCTGAAGTGTATACTGATAAACATTAATAAACCAATTTAATTTCCTCTCCTAGGCACAATCATAATTTCTGCATAAGCCATAATGCTATAAGTCTTAACTATTTGCCTTTAATCTTGGATGGCTGCATTTGTACCACAGGGATACCAAAAAAGGACAGTTAAGCAGGCCACACTGTTTTATTTCTGATTCTGATATTGATTCTGATTCTGATTATTGTTTAGGTTACTGAGACAAGAATCTCACTATCATAGCCTGGGCTGGCCTCAGACTGTCTGGCCTCTGGTCTCAATTTCCCAAATTCTGGAATCACAAACTTGATTCTAGCCTTTTATCACTAAATCCTGGATTTACCTTCCAAGATACTTTTTCCCTTTTGCTTTTATTTTTCTGTTTTTGAATACACATTTAGTGTATCTTGGATTTGGCATAATTTCAACTGCTTCCCTGGTTTTGGTCCTTAGTCATGCTTGGCACATGCTAACTGGCTCCATCATTATTAGACACTAGATCCCTGCTATTTGGATGGTAGTCCTCAAGGGATGGAGAGCAGCCAAGGGTAAGTCAAGTCATCACAGAGCAAGGTATGAGTGAAATAACTGGCCAGCAGTGCTTTTACCAATTCCTAAATCCAGCAGCCTTTCCTCCTCCTCCTCCTCTTCCTCCTCTTCCTCCTCCTCCTCCTCCTCCTCTTCCTCCTCCTTTTCCTCCTCCTCCTTCTTCTTGAAACAATCAAACACACTCCACATTTTCACTTCAAGTTGTCTAGTATTTTTATTTCTGACTGTGAGTTTCCTACACACTTTTGACCTCTCTTCCTGGATGATCACATTTGTGCTACTCATGACACATAAAGAGGCACACCTTGGGTGTGTCAGCCTCTATTTCATTAATTACTACAGTACCCCCTGAGGTACAGACTAGGGAAGGATTCAGACATAATTTCCCCCTTTTAATGAGATAGAGAATGGATTATCTGGGATGATGACTATGTGATCAACTTTAGGTATCAACATGACTGGACTACAAGATACTCACATATTCAGCCAAATATAATTCTGTGGATACATTCAAAGATGTTTCTAGATTAATTCAATATCTGATCTGAGTCAGAAACTGAGTAAAGCAAATGTTCACTGCCCACCCCATCCCCAAACTTTCATGTGTCTCAGCCAACCCAGTCAAGGACCAAAGAGGATATAAAGATGGTGTAAGAGAGAATATGATCTGTCTTTAAGTGGGACATTGCAAAGTACATAGCTACTCAATTAAGGTCACAGTCTATTGAAAGATAGAAAGGCTACACAAAGGTGTTACCATAGGGCAATAGTTTAGGAAGCAGAAATTTAAAACAGAATGGCAGCAAAACCATTCAAAAATTTTATTACTATCAAGTGAGAAAGAGAGAGGTAACAATAACTTTCACAAAGAAGCTTTAAAGTTGTTACCAGATAACTCATTATAAATATGAGTAAGAGTCAATGAAGGGTTTCATAGAAGTAAAGACTAGTATACAAACTCAATGCCAGGTCCTCAACATGGCTCAGCAGGTAAAGGCATTTGCTACCACTCTTACAGACTTGAATTTGATCTCAGAAACTCATGGTAGAAAGAGAGAGTTGACACTTACAAGTTGTCATCTGACCTCCACATGCATGCATTCCCTCAGCCAAACCCAACGCACATAGTTCTCTCATCAAAGTATTTAGTGCATGAAAATGGATACCAGCCCCCCCCCCCCCCCATGAAGCCTGGAACAAGTTGCAAGTTCCTTTTCTATGTGCATAAACACATAAACAGGAAACAAACATCTATTTGACCAAATTAATACCCCAATTATTATTATACCAGGGAAAGAAAGGAACAGTCAGAACTCACATTGAGCTGAAGTTCATCTGTCCACTGACCAATGAGACGATAACCAGGGTTGGTGGTGTTTGTTGTCTGGTACTGGAAGATATCATAACGCCCAGGAGCATCTCCATTTTTGTTAAACATCACTGGGGTGCCAGCGCTACCTGAAGGAGACAATAAAAAGACCGGAATTAAGCAGTATTCCTTCCATTTCCTAGGTGATAAAGTTAGGAGCTAACCCTTTTGGTAATAAGATGGCCTCTAATGTCCCCTTCACCTCATGGAAGTTCATTTCTACAGCTTGCGCACTGTGATTACAGGATGTTCGAAGACAACCCATTTCTTCCTTTGAATGGCCCTATTCTTGATCTTTCTGGAGATTTTCTTCTAAACCTTTCTCCTTCTAAGCAAATAAATTCATGTATTAATTTTCAGGGACAAAAATATGTGTTTTTTTTTTAATTTTTAATTTTTTTGGTTTTTTGACACAGGGTTTCACTGTGTAGCTTTGTGCCTTTCCTGGAACTCACTTGGAAGCCCAGGCTGGCCTCGAACTCACAGAGATCCACCTGCCTCTGCCTCGTGAGTGCTGGAATTACAGGCATGCCCCACCACTACCCAGCAAAAAAAATATGTTTTAACACAATACTGTTGCTAACTGTGATTGCAGTGCTCATGATGGCAATGGCTATTTTCGTTTCCACTTAACACTAAATTGCAGTTAATAAAAAATAAGCTCAAAAATAGTAATTCTTAAAATTGATACATCATTACAAATAAGTGAAATAATTCACTTAAAGTGTATTTCTGCCCTGACTGAATTTAAAATATTTCTACCTATCTCAAAAAACCAAAAAAGAAAATTTGTGTTATTTCTAATTCATAGAGAGCAAGTAGGAAATGCCCAGCAGTATGCCTAGAAGACATTCCATAGACTTTACTTTCTTATTCAAGTCATTATGGAGGACATGGGAATGGAGGGGAAGGGCTGTTCTATTATATACATGTTTCATGTTTATGCACATATGCAAGTGAGCTTGTAAAAGTGTGTCATGTTCTGGTGTCTATAACTACTGTGCTATTGGAGACTGAGACAGAAGGATTACCAGGGCTTGCTGGTTGCCAGTCTGGGTCCAGTTTCAGAAAGAAACTATTTCTCAAAGGAATGTGAGTGACAAGGCTGTGAGTGATAAGGCTGTGAGTGATAGAGGGCATCTGATTAGAAAAATGAATACCCAATACCAAGAACAAACCCACATCCAGAAAGAGAGACTGCACATTAGGTATAAGAGCCATATGAAGTGTGTCATATTGCTGAATGATACAACATCACAGCTAGGACAAAGGGACATCTAAGGTGCATAAACTTTCTATAGTTACCGATTACAGATTTTATGATAGGGCAAACTATCAGAAAAAGAAATCATAGCTTGTGATGGGATAAGTAATGGTCCTAATATGTCTATTCTGTAATGTTCTTTATGATGTAACAGAGTTCAGGACCATAACATGGAGAGAATCTCCTCTATAACATGAGTTGACTCAATGTTCTCACATCAGTCTACATAAAAGAAAGACAAGTAGAGCCAAGGGCAGTGTGTGTGTGTGTGTGTGTGTGTGTGTGTGTGTTTGTGTGTCGCGCACGCACCTTATTAAAAAAAACACAGGAGTGATTAGAGACACGCATTACCACTGGAATAGATTTCGGAATCTATGAAATGGAAGGAAATGAATTTTCCTTCAGTCTGCAGAAGGACCCCCGACTTGTCATCACCATTATAGGGGTCCTGGGAAACCTATAGTGGTCTTCCATGTTGCACACCTATAAGGTAATGCATGCTGTAATGGCTAACTTGTTGATAACCTTGACAACCTGGGAAGAGGGAAGCTCAACTGAGAATGTATTTCATCAGACTGGCCTGTGAGCATGTCCTCAGTCATTTTCTTGATGGTTAATTAATATACGAGGTACCATCACTAGACAGGTATGTCTACCCTGTATAAGAAGGATAGTTGAATGTGAGCCAGAAAGCAAGCCATTAAACAGTATTCCTAAGTGGTAGCCTCTGCTTTACTTCCTGCCTCTAGACTTA
Source organism: Onychomys torridus (assembly GCF_903995425.1). NCBI lineage: Eukaryota > Metazoa > Chordata > Mammalia > Rodentia > Cricetidae > Onychomys > Onychomys torridus. The sequence goes on along the minus strand of NC_050445.1, from coordinate 101,013,859 downwards.
TGCCTTGATCCCTTGCTCTGGAGTCCTTCTGTGATGTTCTGTGACCTATAGGCTGAAACAAACCTTTTCTTCCTCTAAGCTGTTTTTCTTTTCTTTCTTTGTTTTCCCGCATGGTGGTTATCACAGCAACAGAAAGCCATAGTAAGGCACATGTGTGTATATTGTTTAAGACATTATCCTGTGGTTATATTTAGAGAAGGTGGGGGGTGATCATGTAGGAATTCAAAACACAGCTGGAGGACACAGAACACCAAATTTCCTCATCTTACAGGTAAGAAGCTGCTTAAGTTCAGGTAGGAAAGGTTTCTTCTCAGTGATTCAGATAATTCAACCAGAAAACTTAGATCATTAAACCACAATAATACTTAGTAACTGGCTTTTGAATCTTTTTGAATCTTTAGGATAGATTCATATTACAGGTTGATCTATCAGTCTCTTTATGAATTTAGCAAGTTATTTTCTTTTAGCCAACCATCTGTCAGTAGGGACGCCTTTCCATAGAGTTACAGTGAGTGCTGAGTGCAATAACCTAACTGGATGACTCCTGCCTGTGCCACCACTTAACAGTCACTCCATAGAAATGCTTCTAAAATTAGATTTGTGCATGTGTGTGCTTGTGTGACAACATGCCACATGTGTACAGGTGTATGTGGAAACTAGATGAGGGGGTTGGGTCCGTTGGAGCTGGAGTTTCAGGCAGTTGTGAGCCACCCAATATGGGTTCTAGAAACTGACCTCAGCTCCCCTGCAAGAGCAATCAGCACTTGTAACTGCTGAGCCATATCTCCAGTCCTTTAATAACTTTGAATAGTTTTTATTTTGTCAGTTTATTTACCTACTAAATGGAGACCAGAAACAACACATGGCTCCAGTTAGCCAAGCTGAAGCTTTTTTAATGCACTTGTGTTGCTCTTCAGAGATCCAATTAGAATTTTCCCATTTGTAGAAACATTTTCTATTTACCAAAGAGGAGTGTAGAGCCCACAGTGGGAATGGACACTAGAAGTCTGTGAACACTGCTTTGTTTCCACTAATTTGAGTCAATGGTTGGATTGTTTGTGGCCAAAGGAACCATTTCAATTTGCTTCTTCTATATGTTGCCAAGACATAATCACCAGAGACTGTAAAAAACACTTCATCACCACGATTCTTTTTTAAAATATTCTTTGAAATTGTAATACAATCATGTCATTTCCCCTTCTCTTTCTTCCCTTAGCTCCTCTCATGCACCCCAACTTGCTGTCTAATTCATAGACTCCCCCCATGCTTTATTGCACTTCATTGTTACAAATAGTCTTCCATGTCACACAAAGCTTCCCACAATGAGAGGGAAACAAGCAGCAGTAAGACATGACTACTGATGTGATAGAGACGTTTTAACAACTGTGTCCTGCTCTTAGCAAATATTCCAGGTATGTAAGGACAAGAGATGAAATGTGATGTTGCATGTCATTAGGGAGAAATGAGAATCCTATTACTGTGCTACAAGGCATGTTATTCAGATGTCCAGTCTTTTCTCTCACTTGGGGTGCTCAGACTCATATTGTGCTCTGCTCTAAATACTCCATTTTCTATTCATTAAATTACATGGCTAGAGCCTTTCATACTTTTTGAGAGGAGAAAGAAAGTATGTCTGAGGCCCAGAGCCCCAAACAATCTCATGTTCAACCACTCATTCTTCCTCAGGACAGGACACATGGCCTTATCTTTCTCTTATTTTTCAAAATCTTTGTGAAGGAAAATGATTCTTGTCATGCCTTTTCCATTCCTATTAAAGTTCATGTTAAAAATTATAGCAGAGGAGATGAATACTTTATCTAAATGATGATTTCTAATAGTGTATTGTGTAGCTTTGACCTTCTGAATGCATTCTTTAATGAAATGGGCTTATTATTCCTAAGGTGTTTTTCCCCCTGACAGTCCCCTTTAGCAGTACCTACCCCTGGACTTACTAAAAGGAAAAACAGGCAGTGTGTTCAATGGACTTTGTGAACAGAAAAACAAACAAACAAACAAACAAACAAACAAACAAAAGTCCAGAGAAGAGGAAAGAAGCTATCAAAGAGAAGGTGCTTGTTCACAGAGATCCTGTAAGGTGTGAGGACCAGAATGCAGAATCACCAAGTAAAAGAAAAGGGGCTACCAGTCAAGATGGACAGCATTATAACTTATGAAACCATGGTCACAGAAAGGAGGACTGATCCCGAATTACCCTTCAGAACATTCTCAAGACCCTGGAGTTATATATTTTATTTTTAAATTGTGTGTTGGCCATACAGGCAGACCAAGAGAGAATGAGAGAGAGAGAGAGAGAGAGAGAGAGAGAGAGAGAGAGAGAGAGAGAGAGAGAGAGAAGAGAGAGAGAGAGAATATTTACATATATGAGTGGAGGTCCTCATAGAAGCCTTGGACCTGGAGTTATAGGTAATTGTGAGCCATCCAACCCTTGTGTTGGGAACCAGACTGAGGTCCTCCGAAAGAGCAGTGTGGACTCTTACCTGCTGAGGCATGCCTCTGGTCCCCACAAGAACTCTATTGGTTATAGGTTCATAGCCATAGGCAACCATGAGTAGATCTTATAGTAGGATATTAGGAGGGTAAGGAGAATGAGCATCATAACATAGGGAACATAACGAAGGGCTTGAAGGAAATTCTGTTCCAATGGGAGAAAAGGAGTTTCACTTTTGCCAGGAGTTACAAATCAAAAAGGCAAAAATATGAAATTATCTTAAGCTTGTCCACAACTACAAGTATTGGTGCATATGTGCGGTGCTTCAAGGCCACAGCACACCATCATTTCTTATCAACTTCATCTAGAGCTTGAACTGTAGTGGAGTATCAGAGAGGAAGAAAGAGAGAAGGAGGGAGGGAGGGAGAGAGAGAGAGAGAGAGAGAGAGAGAGAGAGAGAGAGACAGAGAGAGACAGAGAGAGAGACAGAGAGAGACAGACAGAGAGAGAGACAGAGAAAGACAGAGAAATAATAAACACTAGAGGATCTGTGATCTAACAGGTAGCAGGTAACAGAGAACAGATGATGAATTAGAGAATGTAGCCAAGTCTAAAATGTGTAGTGATTTCAGTGTGTGACAGAAACTGTTTTTCTTCCAGAACAGAGAAGCTTTAAGGATCCTGATGCCCAAATGACAAAACTATTTTCTGCATCAAAGCATTTACCCAAAAGGTTTTCTCTTCTCATTTCTGTTTGTCATGCAGAACCAGGATTTCTAAACTAATTCATGTTCTGTTAATCTTTCTGCTCAACAGGCCATCCTAAACCATACTGCTGGAGCCAAGAAGAACATGGATTCTACATTTTGGCCAGGCCAGTGGAGATACTGGTTTTTTGATTCATTGCATCAGCAAAGCCAATTGGAATTATATGTATAAAAACATATACTGGCTGTCATGGAAACCTCGGCTTTAAATGTGGCCAGACCACTTAATTACCTTTACTTGTGAGGGTGGTATCTCGCTTTTCTTCCAGCTTGGTAGTTTAAGGTTTTTTGTTTACAGTGCAAATATGTCAAGAAGCCCACTCAGCATTCAACTTCAATTTATACTTTAGATATTCCATAATATCCTTTCAAACTAGTTACAAACAGATTCAGATAAAGTGAATATGGATCTCACCTCTCTAGAGAGGAAAGTAAAAATATTTTAGATGTTGTGATTTTACAATATCCACTGGACCCTCCATTTCTTTCCTAGGAATCAGTAAGTATAACTATAGGCATATTACTGATTAAATTTGGTAATTACATAGTTATCATTTTAGAATTTTCTATCACAAATTGTTTAAAGTTATATTAGGACATATTTCCATTTAGATCTATTAGTCAGCAAAGAGATAACTAGAATGCATTTTACTCAGGTCTCTGCATGTATTTGTGATGTAGGAATAGGTGACCAGGAAGGAAAATCTTTGAATTAGCTCCCAACCCATCCCCATTTGCAGCAAGAGGATACCCACTTGGAGAAGCTGTGGTCATACTCCAGACACTATTATCAGTAAGTAAAACAGTATTTTCTTGAATGTGAAGGTCAGAATTATTGAGTTGTACCCAATCAGTCTAAAAAAAATTTCCTAGGGGTAAATAGACTTTCTTACCAAAGTCTCTAGAGAAGTGCAATCACACTTAATAAGAAATATAAGTCAAAATCCTAACTATGCACAAGGAAGCCTGAACTCTTTTAAGAAGACTGGAAAAATATGTGAATTATAGACTGCTCCCTGCCATTTGGTAGTTGTTAAGTGGAATCCAGATAGTTTCTCTTCTTTGCGCATTTATTTATTTACCTAAAATGAGGAAAGTAAATCAGAAAAAGAATATATTTCTACAAGGAGTTCTGATTCTTTGGGCTGAAAATGATATTCCTAATAAGATCTAGTTCTGGGTATTCTTGTTTATTCTGAAATGCCATCTTGGACCTCTAGATAGACAGATGTAAACAGCATGAACCATATATGCATATATTCATGTATAATTTTTATACCTATTTGCACATATATATGTTCAAATTCATGTTGATATGATATCTGAAATTTTAATCATACACAATTTCTATTAATTTACTGCCATAACTGAATATATTTCTTATTATATATAATACATTTAATAATATCTCAGTCCTATTTCATGCAAAAGCTAGTATCAGAATTATCAACACCCCAAATGCATATTTACTAGCTGTTATGATTTATTTTATTGTTTGTTTGTTTTTATCAACTGACCCAAGGTAGAGTTATCTGGGAAAAAGGAAATTCTATTGAGAAAGTTCCTCTATTGCATTGCCTGTAGGCAATCCCATAGAGCATTTTCTTGATTAGTGATAAGTGATAGAAAGGACCCTGCACACTGGGGGTGGTGCCACCTAGGGGCAAGTGTTCTGAGTTTTATAAGAAAGCAAACTGAGCAAGCTATGGGGAATTGGCCAGTAAGCAGGTTCCTACATAGTCTCTGCTTCGGTTCTTGCTTCGAGATTCCTGCTTTGAGTTCCTGCCTTGACTTCCTTCTATAATGGATTGTCTTGTGAAATATAGTCTAAATAAACCCTCTCCACTCCAAGTTTATTTTGTTCATGGTGCTTTATCATAGCAACAGAAACCCTAATTAAGACACTAGATGTGTAAAATGCCTGAATATGGCAATGTTTGTCTCTAGCCTTTTATAGTCAGGTATTGTTTCCCTGAGTTAATTGTACACATGTTTTCCTTCTTAGTGTGTTTATTGTTACTATGGTGGTAATTTGTGATATAGGTAGAATTATTTGTTACAAGATCTATTGCATGTTACATTACTCATACATTGCGTTTTAATTGACTCAAGTTTTATTATGAGAAGCATCAAGACATGTAAGACTCAGACTATAGGAAAAGTATTATTGTCTGTCATGTCTTCTTCATTATTTACTCATTTTGCCCATTTACATTTACTAGTCTGTTTCAGGTAGCTTATCACATGAAGGTTTTGTAGTTTGAGGGGTATGCTCATGGCCTGAGATGTAGTTTGTATACCAACTTTCAACCATCCCTTATGATCTTGGGACCTTCCTTTCTTCCCCCACACCCACTCACCTACATTCACTAAAAAAAAAAAAAAAAAAAAAGGATTCATGTGAAAGATCTGGATTCAAAGAAAAAAACATAACATAGCCCTCTAGTATGTAGTCATTCATTCTCTTTTCTAAGTTTCATTTCCTCACCCATTCCCACACTGGTTCGATCACTTGAAAATATATAATCAGCAAGGTTTTGATCTTTCTTGAGTCAATAACAATGCCATCATGCAATTTCTGTAGCTTATGAAATAAGAGATGGTATTTGCTTAGCATTCCCAATAGTACAGACATTTGGAGACTCACCATTGAAGTTAACATTGCGGATATACTTCAACAACTTCTTTCCCCCTGCTTGCTCCATCTCTGGGCATACTCCCCGGTAATCAGCACACAGATCCTTATTCATGTGATGAAGGGCATGTGCCATGGCATAGACAGCATCAATCACAAACTGAACTTTACCCTCCTGCTCATAATTGGAGTCTTTTCCAATTCGCTCCTGTCCTGCACATTAAAACAAGAAACACAGACAGATTGGTGTTGAATGGGAGCTCACATTTCTATCTGCTTTTGATCATGCATGAAGATAATAAGTCTTTGAAAAGTCTAACAGTGCAAGCCACATAGCCACCTGTGGTCATCATGTCCTATTTTTTTCTAATTTGTGGAATTTTTCTTCAGAGACCATCACATTGACTGTTTTGATTCATCGGATACACCTCAGAAGCAAGCCTTTCAAAAGAACACTGTGATGGCTTTTGTCATGAGCCAACATGAAACCTGGAATAGTGTGTTCCCACTATACCAAAGGCTTCACATCTTCTATCTTAGTCTGGCGGGAGGTGAGGAGTTTATATTAAAATCTTTAAAGGTTGTTTGCTCTGGAAGGGACAACAGGAACATGACAGACAGGAGTACACAGACCTCCAAGCCTGAACTCATTATCCTTCCCATACATGCATTCCTGGTGTGCTCTTGTGTCTACTGTGGTCATTACTGGAGACTTGGGAACTTAGAGCAGAAACTCTGGTCTCATTGTTTTTATAATTTTTTCTTTCTCTCACCCACTGTCTCTCATAAACAGATACAGTGTATGTCACAGTCTTACTAGTTCTACCTCAGACAGCCCACAGCATTTGAGACATACTATCAATATATTTGTTGTATTTGAGTTTTATCATGTCTTTATCCTGCATCAGGATGTGATGCTAGAGGTCTTCACTTAATGATTCAATCTCCATGTTTATCTCTGCAAATGGCAGAGCTGACAACCACACTCAAGACTCAGAATCTCTCACTCGTCCTCTACTAGCCACAGAATATGATGTAATCACCTTCCCCTGTGCACAATAGGTGGTCATTCTTCAGCTTGCCCCCATCTGCACCATCATGGTAACAGCTGACAAGTACTCTGTTCCCATGCACATTGGAAAGACCTCTCAGCTTTGTTCTGCTTCTCTAGGTCCCATCTTCATTTTGTGAGTTACATATTCCAGCTCCTCATTCTACTCATGGGAAAGAAATCGTGGCAGCTTGATTTGTCATATCATAGACCATGTTATTACCTTGTTGACCTTTCTCTACCCTGACTCGAGCTCCAGGTTTGTTTGTTTGTTTGATGTGTGTGTGTGTGTGTGTGTGTGTACACATGGGATTTTAGAGTATTCTTTTTTGATTACTCTTATTTTGGAGATTATAATATAATTATATTATTTCTCCCATCCTCTCTCCTCTTTGTAAGCTTTCCCATATATCCTCCTTTCTCTCTTTCCAATTCATGGCTTCCCTTTTCACTAATTGTTGTTACAAGCATATATGTATATGTATATACATACATAACACACACCACACCACACACACACACACACACACACACACACACACACACACACACACACACACACATATATTTCTAAATACAATGTACTTAGTTCATATAATGTTTCTTGTATATATTTTGAGGGGTGACCATTTGGTATTGGAGAGCCAATTGCTCCACATTTTCCTGGAGAAGACTATTTCTCCTGTTCTTAGCATCCTGTAATTGCTTGTTCTTCTTTGTGTAACTGAGGCCTCATGGGCTTTCCCTGCCCACTTTGGCATGTGTGTTGGTATTGTCCTTGTTTAGCTCATGTTAATGTGACCATTTTGGTGAGATTTTATGGGTGGCTTCTGACATTATGAGGAGACACAGATTCACAGCAAACTTGTTCCATGTCTTCTACACATGTGACTACTGTTAATCTGTCTGGATTTGTGCACATTATTTAACTTCCTTTGATAGGAAGTCCTTTGTCTGGTTTCCACTCCTCAGTTTAATTCTCCCTTCCAGATGTAAGTGCAAAGTTCCTATATTTTGCTTGTCAGTCACATTAAACATTTCACTCTTCTATTATATCCATAGGAGCAGTGTATTGTAAGGCTCTACTCATAGATCTCCCTGGCAATTTATATTCCATCTGTCCACATGACAAAGCACATCATTGAATATCTAGCAGATGTTCAATGTCCTGTGTGTTATATTATTACATATCCAGGCCAGGTGTGATTGGCAAGTGCCTGTAAACAGAGCACTTGGGTGGTGGAGGCAGGGGGTTAAAGATTATAAGGCCAACCAGGGATAGATGAGACACTTTTGTTTGTTTGTTTGCTTTTGTTTTTTCAAGACAGTTTCTCTTTGTAACAGTCCTAGCTGTCCTGGAATTCACTTTGTAGCCCAGGCTAGCCTCGAACTCATAGAAATCCACCTGCCTCTGACTCCCAAGTGTTGGAATTAAAGGCATGTCCCATTACCACCTGGCAAGACACTTTCTTATAAAGGGAATGGAAGAACAAATCATAAAACAAATAATTTTTAATTTTTTAAAATTATATTTACTTGTATGTATGTGAGTTGTGTGTGTGTGTGTGTGTGTGTGTGTGTGTGTGTGTGTGTGTGTTTATACTTCTGTGTGGAGAGGTCAGTACAACTTTCAAGAGTTGATTCTATCTTTCCACAGTGGGATGTAGAGATCAAACTTCAGTCATTAGGCTGTGAAGCACATGTCCTTTCCCATAAGACATTTCACTGGTCCCCAAATAGATGTATTACAAGTTCACTAAGTACATGATATCAGGAATCTTGTCATTCTATGAAAAAATAAGTATCCAGAGACTACATTTTAATTGACAAGAACATTTCCCATTGTTTCTTAGGGCACATTTGTGCCATAATGAAGTAGTATAAATTCCATAACTTCTAATATTCTTTTTGAAAACACACAGAGGATTCATGATACATGCTATATTAAGATACATTTTACATTCTTTACTGAGAGACTTTCTCAGAGTGTTTAATTGTTTTCTCTATATGTCATATTTTTAAACCTAAGATTCTCTTTCTGTATCCCTAGTTATCCTAGAATTATGTGGTGTAGGCCAGGTTAGTCTTGAACTTGTGGTGATCTTACTGCCTAAACCTCCTAAGTGCTGGGATTATAGATGTGAGCCATTATGCTCACAGAAAGCATTTAATATTATAATTTGAAGTATAATTTCCATGAAAGAAATCCTGTATTTAGCATGTTTATCTAAATTCATAGTTTCCTTTGAAGAATATACATTGATATTTCATGTGGTAGATAGTTTAGTACATTATAATGCTTCAGACACATGGATAGAACTTACTCACTGCTTGACACTGAAACTGTAGACTCATTGTAGAATAGGGTTTTTAGTTCATTTCCCTTTAAGACAAAATCATCACAAATTCTGTGCTATTTTCAAGGTGAATCCAAGAGTTTTGCTTAATCTTGACTATTTTCTCTAATTTCCCTTTCAAGGAAATTTCTGGTTCTTAATGACAGTGCAATGCAATGATTATTAATTTATGTCATTGTATAATAAGCATCTAATGTCCTCAGAATGCCCTAACAGCATGTCTGTCTGGCAAATTATTTACAACACATGGTGTAATAAGGAGCCCGGTGTGTGTGTGTGTGTGTGTGTGTGTGTGTGTGTGTGTGTGTGTGTGCCTGTGTGCCTGTGTGCTGTGGGATATCATTCTGTATGCTGTGAATATGTGTTGCTCTGATTAGCTGATAACTAAAACACTGATTGGCTAGTATCTGGGCAGGAAGTATTAGGTGGGGCGAGGAGACAAAAGGAATTCTGGGAAGAGGAAGGGCTGTGTCAGGGGTCACCAGACAGATACAGAGGAAGCAAGATGTCAAGGCAGAACTGTATTAAGCTACCAAGCCACATGGCTAAACATAGATAAGAATTATTGGTTAATTTAATTGTAAGAGCTAGTCAGTAATAGGCCTGAGCTAATGGCCAAGCAGCTAAATTAATATAAGCTTTAAGCTTGCCATGGGACTGCAGGGGCCTGGTGGGACAAGAAAAACTTCTGACTGTGTGTGTGTGTGTGTGTGTGTGTGTGTGTGTGTGTGTGTGCTATTTTTTTTTTTTTTTACAAACTTTTGTTTTAGAGGTATATTCTGAAACATAGGACTGTCTAAATGTCTTAGGGTAGCTAGTGCTCTGAAGAGACACCATGATCACAGCAACTCTTATAAGTAAAACATTTAATTGAGGTGGTGGCTTACATTTTTATCATAACGGTGGGACATAGTGGTATGTAGGCAGACATGTTTGTTGCTGGAGAGGTAGCTGAGTGTCCTATATCTTTCAAGCAACAAGAAATGAACTGTGACACTGGGTGTGGCATGAGACTTCAAAGCCCGCCTCCACAGTGACACACTTCCTCCAATAAGACTACACCCACTCCAACAAGGTCACACCTCCTACTAGTGCATTTGGTGATCATTCTATTTCAAACCACCACTTTGAACAAGGGTAAATTCATCCAGATTGTGGATCTGTACCTGTAAACTCCCCTCTAGAGGGGCTGCACCATTTTGCTGTACAAGTCACAAGATAGAGAAACTTTATTTCCTCACGACCACGTCATCAGAAAACATTGCAAAATTTCTGTGTGAATTTATCAGATACAGGGCTGCTTCCAACTGCTGCTTTCATTTAAGTTTTCTTTTCTTTGTTTGTATTTGTGCCATATAAACACACATCTAGTTAGATGCACAACAGAGACCAGAGGAGAGCGTCTGGAGTCTTACTATAACATTTTCTGCCTTATGCTCTTGAGACTGGGTCTCCTACTTAATTTGAAGCTATGTTGGAAACCAGCAAGCCCTAGAGAATCTTTTGTTTCCACCGCACAAAGCTCTCAGGCTACAGGTATGTGCATGGCCATGCTTACATTTTTACATTAATTCTGGGGATTTGAACTAGGCCTTTCAGGCTTATACAACAACACTTTAACTGTTGAGTAATCTCCTCAGCCCATTTCTTGCATTTCCCTCATGTGGAAATTTGAAAATTCTAACATCTTTGCATGTGAAAGAATGCCAATTGTTCACAAACAAGCAAATTTGTACAAAAAAAAAAAAAAAGAAATAAAACCCCTCATTTCCTCCTCTGTTTTTAAAAGCTTTATTAATTATACAGATGAGGAATAAATTGTAAATATTTCCTCTGTTTTTCATTTTTCTTTGAAGGATCTTTTTCCAGATTAAAAATATTATTCATTTTTTTCCTAATTTCTTTTCCTTTATTACTTTGGATTGCTGAATTATGCTTAAAAAGTCACTTGGCTGGAAATATGCCTCAATGGTTAAAGCAATTGCTCCTCTTGCATAGGGACTCAAATACAGTTTATATGGAGGCTCACAAACATCTGTAACTTCATTTCCATGGGATCTGATACCCTGTTCTCACCCCCATGGGTACCTGGCCCCCATGCAATGCTCAAACATATGTGGAGGCATGCATTCATACACATGAAAATAATTAGTTGCTTTTTTTCCCTTCTGCCTTCTGAGTGCCAAAGAGAAAGGCATGTGCCACCATCTTCAGAGAGAAAAATAATAGAGGTTTTAAAAACAACATTCTCAGCCCAAGAGTTTCAGACTTTATTTCTTTGTAGCACTTGTTCAATTAAGTAAATAAATAAATTCAAATTAAGTTATGATTGTTTTAGGATGTTTGTCACTACATAACTGAGGCAGGCCTGAAATAGTTATCTTCCTGCTTCTACTTCCCAAGGGTCGGCAAGGCAGGCATGTGCTACCATGCTGAGCATTATTTGTGTAATTTTGATCTTTCATATGTAAGCAATTGATCTATGTGCAAGATCTTTTCTGGAGAACAATGTGAAGAATGAATTGAAATCTCATTGTCTCTCTGGATATCCTACCATTACCAGTGCATACAGTTTTATAACATATTATAATCCTGTTTTCCAATTTGAATATCTTTTGAGTATACACACTAATTCCACATGTAACTGTATCTATGTCCAATTTATAAATCTGTTTATTTAAGATGTTTTTTCACATATTAACAGTGAGGTTCAAGTTGTTAAGGCTTGATAACATATTCAAATAGCTTGCTAAGAAAGTCCCTGCCCTTTGCCTGGTGGGCAATTTGCTGTGAATAGGCTGGCCTTAAACTTGTAATAATTTTCCTCTCTTTAAACACTGGCATATCAGATTTGTGCCTTTGCACCTGATATTCCTGGTTATTTTTAATTTCTGAAATAAACTTTATTATCAATGACATAGCTCCAGAAACAAAAGCACAGCTCAAGCAACCAGTAACTAAATTTAATTTGTGTTGTTTTAAAACAATTTTACCTTGAACAGAAACTTTACTAAAAGTGAGACATCCAAGTATCATTTGATTAATTTGAGTTTCTTTTTGGTTCTTTCAATAGTATTTACATTTTTTTTTCTCATAAAAGTTTTTTTTTTGTTTTTTGTTTTTTTGTTTTTTTTTTCTTTTGGTTTTTATCGAGACAGGGTTTCTCTGTGTAGTTTTGTGTCATAAAAGTTTTTTTTTTCCTCCACTATTTTATGAGAGTGTTTTGCCTGTCTGTCTGTGTACTGCATGCGGGCCTAGTACCCAGTAAAGCCAAAAGAGGTCACCAAAACTGGGACTGAAGTAATTGGCATTTGTGAGTTGCCATGTGGGTGCTGAGAATTGAACCTGGATCTTCTGGAAGAGCAGCCAGTGTTCTTAACTACTGAGCTGTGGCTCTAGTTCCTCTCAGACAACTTGTTAAGTGTTCTCTAGGTTCTGTCTTGGGGAAGGCAGTTGGTTTTGTTGTTTCATATACTGCTTTTATTTTCCAGGCATTGTCTCATTGGCTTTTATCTATGTACATGAAATTAATATTTCACCTATTTCACTGGATTCCAACATTTTATTATAAAAATTTTAAACAGAAATCAAAGTTTAAAGAACTTTAAAGTGAGTCCAGCAATTATATCTTAGCATCATTTGAATGCTGTGAGGCCATGTTTACTGTCCTAACAGTGCCTTCCATCTTACTTATTTTATAAGCCCATTCATTTTTAATAGTAATTTTCTAACATGATACTTTGCAATTTTTTCCTGATTTTATAGTACTCAAAAAAGGCAATATTGGAGATATTATGACCACTATAAACTCACACTATGAAATGACTTCAGTCCAATAATACAGGAGAACAGTTTCTAGCATGCTTTAATATGGACATTTATTCCAGAAAGAACACTTTGAAAAATAATAGAACTGTTTTCAGTAATGAAATATCTTATTGCTGGAGAAATACTTAAGGCTATGCCTTTCTTGGAGATTCACCAGGTATATTAACATATTAGAGGCTCTGGGAAGACTTCAGGATTAAATTTGTCAAACTCACAGAACTTGAAAAATGTAGTCTTGTTATAGAATACCAGATGTGGAGAGTTTATTTACCAACAACCACAAATATCAGTTAGATATTATTTTCCTACTATGGCAATATAGCGATTATATCACTATAACAAAATGGCTTGGAAAAGGCAGTTTAAAGAAGAAACAGTTTCACAAATTTCAGTCTGTATGGCCCCATGTATTTGAACAATATATCATGGTCAGTAATGCCTGTGGCAGAGAATAGTTAGTCACATCAAGATAAGGAGGAAGAAAGTGACAGAAGTTGACCAGGGATAATATACTCCCAAGAACCTGTAAATGGTATCCTACACCCTCCAGCTAAGCCCCACCTTGCAAATTTTCCAGGATTGCATCAAAATAGCATCACAAACTGGGCACTGCAAATTTAAAATGTAAGCCTATGTGGGTGTTGCGTTTCAAATTTAAACAGGCAGCTACAAATATTAGGTAACTTTGAAGTCTTGGCTACTCATGAAGTATTACTTTAACTCCTGGCTCTTTCTCTACTTTGTATCTGATTATGTTTCAATCTTGAGGGTAACCACTAGGAGAGAGGATGTTAAATTCCTCTGGAACATTCACGGATGATCCTAATCTGTCAAAACCCATGACCTTCTTTATGTTAGGTAGTGCTTTCCATCTCCCTTCAGAGGGAGGCTTCTTAAGATTCAAGTAAATGAAAATTACAAAAATAAACAAAATCCATATGCTTGAAGAAGCTTGAACAGTGTAAAAAAGTCACAAGGTACATCCCCAAGGTTATAAATGGAGACTCTCCAGCTGAGCAGCTGAGCAGCCTAAGAATCATGCAGGGGGATGTAGGAAGTTCTAAGGATACAATTAGGTTATTAATGAGCCTGTAAGTAACTATTCACCCAGTTTCCTGTAACTAAGCCTGATTTGGGTGATATTGGTTTGCTGTTACTGTTTGTGTGTGTGTGTGTGTGTGTGTGTGTGTGTGTGTGTGTTTGTGTGTGTGTGTTGACCATCTGGCCTGTCATAGGTATGCTATCTGAAGGAAAGTAGAAGTTTTTTAATGTGTTCTTTCCCCATCCCCTGAGAACAGTGACATATTGTTTTCCTAGGGACCAATGTAGAAAGAGGCATGGACTGTAAGGGTAACCAATGAGATGAAAGAGTTTGCTTAAAAAATTCTGGAAGTGTTGATTTGCTTTGATGAAGAGATTAGTAAGTTGCACAGGTGCCCCGAATCCCACCATCACCACAATTACTGTAATTATTGTGTTGTCCTGAAGAAATAAGGTATTATATCCATGGCAACAGAATACAGGGCAAGTATACAAAGGTACATCAGAGCCATGAATTAACCAAGATGACATTTTTTCCATGCAATGTACTAATGGTTTAACTACCTAATAAAGCTTGATATTTCTAGGTTTCTTCAACTGCTGTTTTTATTCACACACCAATTTATAACACTCCAAAGGAATAGCATTAAGCACATAAAACTCATGCTGCAAAGCAGTGTTAAATATCTTTAACAGCACAGCTTGCAACAGAATTATAAAAAGCTTTTCCAATTAATTGTCACTTAATACCTCATTCTTTTAACCTTACTGCTTATATAAGATGTTCTTATACCCTATCCTTCATGTTCTTTACTTCACTCTAACCATCATGTTTGCAAGGAAGTCTCTGAATTTGAGATAAAGGGAGAATTTAGTAGCATTGTTCTGGGTGTCTGGTGTGCAAAGAAGCTAATTTCCCCCATCTCCTGACTTTTGGCTTGTTGCTTTTATACAGAGTCCAGTATTTAACTTTCAAATGCACACTTCATTTTAAAGAATAATATTTTGTTAATTCTTTGAGAATTTCATATATTATTCTTTGATCAGTTGCACACTCTTTAGGTTGAATATGAATTAGCTGCCTGACACAAATATAATTGACATGTGATTTTCTTCATCATCATGTTTAATGACTACTCTACTTTGGAGCTCTTTACTTTGAAGGGCTTGCTTAGCTTGTCCTCTGCATGGCATCCCTTTCTCAGATGATAGGCCTCTGTGAAGATTCATGTTGAAATTAACAGGCAAATAGATATGCAACAATGAGAAAAGTAGAAACTGATATTATCAGGATTGGTAATGCTGTCTGAAGGAGAACATAACTGGAAGAGATGGGGATGGGCATGGGAACCAATCAGAGACATTGGTCCTTTCACTCAAGCATAGAGGTCCAAGAAAGGCTCAGTGGACACCAAGGACTGAAAAGGCTCACTATATGTTTCAAAAAGAATTAACAATTGAGAGTTTTATTTTGCTTTCAAATGTTAGTTGAAGTTATTTGTTCTGCAAAGAACTATCTGAAACCAAGCTTCCTATGACCTCCCAGCACTTCTAAAAGCAGTGTGTGTGTGTGTGTGTGTGTGTGTGTGTGTGTGTGTGTGTGTGTTCCTACGTACACAGCAACACATGTGTGTATCAGTGAACAACCTTGGATGTTACTTCTTGCCTGCTATATTTTTGAAATAGGGTTCCTTGTTTATTGCTATATATACCAAGATCTCTGGCCCAAAAGCTTTCAGGTATTCTCCCAACTCTGCCTGCCATCTGACCTTAGGAGTAATGGGATTACACATGTGAGATATAGGTCTAGATTTATGTAGGTTCTGCAGATCCAAATTCAGTTTCTCTTGCTTTCATAGCAAGCCCTTTCCCACTTTGTCATTTTCCCAGCCCTGGGCACAGTTTTAAACCTTGTATTACATGCATTTTGAGCATAAAGGAATATTGAAAATAAAGGTTTACATGTTTATTGAGATTAAAGTCTTTTATGGCATTGGCACTTAATTATTCTGAACACTAATGCTTAGATCTACTGAAAACAATAAATACTCTAATTAAGGAAAATGTTACAGAGCGTTTAAAAACAGAGTTAATGCATATTCTTGCTCTAACAAAAGTGCTAGATCCTAGCTAAGGGAGATGGAGGGACATAAGGGAGAAGATGGATGCTGGAGAAGATGTTGTATGGGTAGAAAAATCCCGTGGCAATTCAGTAGGATCCATGAAGAGCCTGCTACAATCCTATGCACAATTTAAAACTAAATAATATGTAAATAGCCACTGACTTTTACTTTTTTCCTCATGAGATCTTATTTCTCTTTTGAAGAGGAATATGAATGACAAAAAATTTAATTTTGCAGAAATTCACTTCAGTGCAAACTTTAATAATATCATACTTAAAGAATTGCACAATAAAAATCAATCCAAGGCCTTGCTGTCATACACATATAAAATCAGGAATATGAGGAGGTCTGGGTTGAGCCCCAAATGTAAACTGCATTGCTGCATCTCTATTTGTAGGTGGGGATGAGTGAGAGTTGAACTGGATGAGTGAAGTGAAAAAATACTGCTCGGTTCACAGTAGATGACTGCATTATAACCACAGTGTGTTTGTTGCTGACTATCTATGGACTAGGCTGTATGGAGAGGGCTATTCCTGGCTTGACATTTAACCCTCAAAAGACCCTAAGGAAAGAACAGCCATTTTCCCTATTGATGTCCCTTACTGTTATATTGCTTCATGTACAGTGAAAAGATGGCTTTTTTATACATAGACAAGGGAACAAACTAGGGGATTCCCCCTCATTCTTTTCATGTTCTGATCCAGTTCTGAGTCATAATTTATCTCCATATTTCATGTTAGTCACAATGTATATGTATGGGTTTGAAACATAGTCTCTAGCTTAGGGTAGCCTTGAAGAGTCTCTGCAGCTAAGGATGACCTTGAGCTTCTGACCCCCTTGACTTCATCGTTTTCATACTTGGATTACAGTTATGTACCACACCTGGTTTGTGTGATGCTCTGAAGCAAACCTAGGGCTTCCTGAATGCTCGGCAAATACTCTTCTGTCTG
This sequence comes from Onychomys torridus, assembly GCF_903995425.1. Classification (NCBI taxonomy): domain Eukaryota; kingdom Metazoa; phylum Chordata; class Mammalia; order Rodentia; family Cricetidae; genus Onychomys; species Onychomys torridus. The sequence goes on along the minus strand of NC_050445.1, from coordinate 100,996,658 downwards.
AACTATTATCTCCAGTCCTGAGGCATGACTTTCATTTGCATTCTCTGATCTTTTTTGAATCATTCATTAGAGTTTCCTGTAGGATGAAATGAATGGTTTTAAAAACCGCCATTGTGTCCATCCATGACTTCCTGTGGGTATAGAATTTAACACCCAAAACAACTCACAAATTCCTAGTAGAAGAAGCAAAACAGAAAAAGAGAAAAGAAAATTTATGAACTCATCTTCTAACTCTAGTGACTACAAGTTCATGTCAGCTGAAAAAGGATACCTTTAACATTCTAAAGCAACAGCAGTGACTAGGCTACTTCAGATGAGCAGAGAACTCCAGCGAGTAGGACAAGATATATAGTCAAACATCTTTACTTTCTGCCACTTTGTAACCCAGAATGCTCCCTGAAATACTGCTTCATTTTACTTTATTACACCTGTTTTCATTTGCAATTTATTTTTAAAATTTCAATAGTGTCCAAATAAAGATACATACATTGAATAAACACAGTCATAGCAGGGTTGATGAGCAGTGCTTACATACAGTGTACATGGGTGGGGCTTGGGGGTGGGACTAAAAGAAGACATCTGCCTCAACACCAAGATTCATAGACCCACAACAAGTCAAAGGTCTTCAGAGAGTAAACCCAGGATTTCATGACTAAGAGCAATCTGTTGGAGTGTAAGAGCACCAGACTTAGCAAAGATAAGTATAACATTTACTACTATAACTGACATAAAAACACACTTTACAATTTGTTATTCAACAAACCTAAATGGTGTGTGTGTGTGTGTGTGTGTGTGTGTGTATGTATGTATGTTTCTTATAATTTGTTAAGCTATAGATTCAGTTTCAAGTCTTCATGGAGATGCCTCTTCTGGCATATTAAACCCAGTTTTTTGTTTATATGCTTCGAGTCTTATTTTCATACATATCTAGAGTTACTTGTGAGATACTGAATTCAAAATGGAGTGAAGAAACGTGTTCTGAGGAGCATGGTGCAATAGTGCATGCCTATAATTCCAGCACCAGAAAGATGAACACAGGAAGACCTCAAGTTCAAATCGGCCTGTGCTTGGGACCCCATTGGAATCATCAGGGCGTTTTCTTTTAAATTTAGGAAGTAGTATATAGATGTACTTATGCATGTAATGTTAAAACTTTGGCTATTTTTTTCCAGATTAGAAAGAAAAATGCTACTTTGTTTTCTTTCTTTCTTTCTTTCTTTTTTAATCTAGAGTATTTTTTCTCCCAAATAGGATTACTTTCTCTTCTGATCATAATACATAAAATTAAAATACTGGTTTGATCAGGTTTCTTGTGTGATATAATAGCAAATGCAACATACAACCAGGTAAACTATTTGAGAAAAAAGGAGGAAAGAAAGAAGGGGCCAAGTGAGAGATGCAATAGCAGAGAGGAACTGAGAAGAATAGAAAAGCAATGGGGTAGAAAAGAAAAATGAAGAAGAAACAGAAAGGAGTAGGTGGGGGTGATAAGAGAGAAAAAGAAGAAAGGCAAGAAAGAAGAGAAAGTGAGGGTGGAGAAAAGAGAGAGCCAGTTTTTGGATCTTTGTGTGTGGTTGTGTGCATCTGTGTAAGAGTCTGAGTAAAGATATGCACAGAGTGAATATTCTTCTATTACTCTCTCCCTGTTCCTCTGAGTCAGTGTTTCTTTCTGAGCTCAGGGCTTACATCTAAGGTAGGCTGGAAGTTCAGAAGCTACAAATGTTCTCCTGCCTCTGTATTCCCTTGGAAATGGTGTTACAGACATGTGCAAGGAAAACCTAATAGTCCCTTATGTCAGTGATGGGATCTGAACTCCAGTCCTCATGGTTTGGGAGCAAGTGCTCTTCACTGTTGAACCATCTCTCTGTTCTCAAGTATTATGCATCTTTAAGGGAATATCCATCTTAAAGATAAACTACTAAGTAATTTAAAAGCTTTCTACTCACTGTGGGTTAGTAATACAAGTGTGACCAATATATCTGAAAGTAAATTAGACAGTGAAAGACAGCTGTTGAGATTAGCCAATGGATACATACACTGTGATTCAGTCCATGATTCTGTGTTTGTTAGAAAGATTTCATGTGAATTGAAGTTAAAATGATTATGAAGGAAGAATGAATAGCAAGAGAAGGAAGAAAATTAGAAGCAGAAGGAGAATTAAGAGCTACAGGAGAGAGAAAATAAGAACAAAGGGGCCCAGGAGCAAAGAGTGTAAGTAGTCAGGTGGCAGAGCAGATGGAGGTATTTAAACTTAAGGGACACTTGTATGTGTGAGACATCCAACTCAACAAGGGGCAGAGATTCAGCCACACTGAAGTTTTTATTGCCTTGAGCAGTCTAGCAACAGTTTTCTTGAAAAACATGGCTTCTACTTCTATGGCCAGACTTTACAAACAGTAACAAGTGGTTCTGCTTCCCAGGTCTTCTGTTGAGGCTACATATCCAGTTGATGCTATGTACATAAGCAGGAACAATGAATGACTACAGTCTATACTCACTTCCTCAAAATGAGTTACATGCTTTATGGAATACTTTCGTCTCATAGACATGTTTCACCCTCCACAGACACAAAGAAGGTATAGGCAGATTTAAAGTTAGAAAGGACATGTTTATTATCTGCTTGATGAGGGATTGCTTTAAAAACAAATGGAATCAAAAGTCATGATTCAGCTCCACCTTAGGTATGTGAAAAGTTCTAATGACTATCACCATGAAGAAAAAGGAAAAGTACATAATACTCATCCTACTGAAGACTCCAGAGATAAGACTGGGTCTTGAGTTCCATTACAAGGACAGAATCAGGCACAGCGCTCATAATCCAGCAAACAAGCAGTCCATGTGTGCTCAATGAAATATGAAAGAATAAATGAATGCTTTGAGGAATTCGTGAAGGGATCAACAAAAATCACATGCATAATGACAGAAGAGAAAACTCACAATCCTCTTTGGACAATGGATGGCTGAGATGGAGAGCTCAATTCAGGTCATTACATGATTTCAGATGAAGAGAAAGAGGAAATACAGCAATGTACCTACCCCTGACATGTGAGATCTGTTTCATTAATCTACTTGGCTCAAGACCAGAAGTTCTACTTATCTCTACTTTGATTGTTAAGTACAAATGATAAATAATGTACCAATTCAGGGGTTCTAAAGTCTCTGAACCTTTTTTTTTTTTTCCTACTGTTTTGCTAATGGAACATAGCAGTACAATGTGTTGTAAACTCAACTATTGGTAAATTCTCTGTTTAATGACTTTCTTTGTTTACAAAGATATTTACTATCTTTGCTTGCAAGACAAGGAGAAACAGAAAAGTCCATGTCTTAATCTATGGTGGTCTTCCTTATAGAAAGCATCTTAATTTGAACTTTCAGTGAATGATGACATTAGACTATTTTTCCAGGTGTGCTGAGCCAACTATATTGGATATAATAGTATTGCCTATGATATATCTTCCAGGTAAATATTCTCAGCATGTGTATTTTTTTTTTCTTTTGCCAGGAGGAGGACTATCATCCATAGTGTGACAGCTTACTGTTCTTTTTTTTTTTTTTTGTTTCTTCTTGTTCTTGTTTCTGTTTTTATTGTTTGTTTGTTTGTTTTTTGTTTGTTTGTTTTTTTGAGACATGGTTTCTCTGTGTAGCTTTGGTGCCTTTCCTGGAACTCACCTGTAGCCCAGGGTGGCCTTGAACTCACAGAGATCTGCCTGCCTCTGCCTCCCAAGTGCTGGGATTAAAGGTGTGTGCCACCACCTCCTGGCCTGGTTACTGTCTTAATGATGATCAGAAATTACATTGCTTATTTATAATTACATTTCCCATAATCATTAAATAATATTTACAGCACCAAAACTACCTCCAAGTCATAAACTCTACTCAAATATTTGTTACTTAATAAATCCTTCAAGGAGATAGTTAAACTATATAGCTTATTTTAAGAGCTTGAAATGAGTGAAAGGAAGCAACTTAAAAGATGTTTGGATTTTATCCCCCTAAGGATGCCTTTTTTTTTTTTTAAATTTAACAGGGACCCTTTCAATCCAGGGAGATGCCAGCTGTTTACAAGAGGAAAGTTCAATTCCTGGGCCCGCCAGATGTCTACAACTTTGGGAGGAGATACTTAATGAAACAGTAAGAACTTTGCTTTTCTCTTTCTTTAGTAGCCTGTAAATATTGCCAGCCCTGCTAGCTCTGCTGAGTTGTAGGGATGATCAAGTGACGTGAGGGATATTAAAACAATTTAAAGACTCGAAAGTGCATCTCATAAAAGATAAATCAGTACCCAAACATAAGGCAAAAAAAAAAAAAATTCAATCTTGCAAGTTTTCCAAGAAACACAAATCAAAACAGAGGTAACATTTCAGATGCTTTGCCAGCGGCTGAATAGATTAGCACAGTGCTTCTGAAAGCAAATGTGATGATATATTTCAATTGTCCAAAAACTGTTTATCCTCCCTGAATTGGTAATGATACAAACGGATAATGCACATCTTGCTAACACTTATCAAAGCTTCCTGTGTCTTTGGCATTGCATTCAACACTTTACACAATCTAACTCACTCAGATATTCTCCTCAAAGTACAAATCAAAATGAAACCCTGTCAGACAATTAGCATTATCAGAGCATTTTACCACTTGCTTTATGCTTCAAGACTGGTATGAGGCAGGAACCAAACCTGCTCTGAGATGTCTGGGCTTAAAATTCTCACTCTTTATTTAATTTCACAGCTTCTAAAAATGAGCACAAGGGAACTGTGCCATGGAAAGAAGAGGTTCCTAAGGTATCTTCCAATGTGTTTTATATAAACTCACTATTAGAAAAGTGGAGAGTCCAAAAGTTGTGAAAATCAAAGCATAAGGACTTTATGTAACACTCAAGTAAACTAACAATAGGTATGGTGCTTTTAATATGCAAGAACAACAGGTAGACTGTTTATGATATGCAAGATTACAGGAAAAACTATAAAAACGTACCTAGAATTGAATTGGTGATCCATACCTGTAATGGCAATTCTTGGGAGGGAAGATGATTTCAAGTTTGAGGCCAGCCTGGGTTAGTTAGCAAATTCAAAGCCAGCTTGGGGTATTCATGCTGTCATTTTTCTTTCTTTCTTTTTTTTTTTTTTATAAAAAGTGTGTATGTACATAAAAATTATAACTCCTATTAGGCTACCATGAGATTCCCAGATCTTTGGCCCTTGTTAGTGCTAACACTGTAAGTTTTCCACAGGGCTATGTGCGTGCTTCTAACCAGGAATGGCCAGCCAGGACCAAAAGCGTCAGTGACACCATGACAGAGCCAGATTCAGTTCTGTGTCTTAGTAGAAAAATATACACACACTAACATTAAAATTAGAAGAAGTTCAAGAGTCAAACCATCCTATGGGCTGTGAGAAGAGGAGGGTAGTTGTGGAAGCACACTCCCGGAACTGATGGCATTTGCAATCTCTCTCTTTCCCAGAGATGACACCTGTGTTTTAAAGACAGCCATTTTTCCAGTTTGGTCACATTTTCTCATTATTCAGTCATTGAGTGAGAGACACTGAGTGTAAGTCTTTAGCACTGAACTCCTTTCAGAAGCTAGAGTTAAATGAAGATCTGCAGAGTAACAGTACCACTTTATTTCACTATGTTTTCCTCTTTCCATTTGACCCATTGCATTGAAATATTTCATGCCAGGCAGACTTATTATTCAGCATAGAAAATAAGTTATTTTTATAATAATTTACTGATTGCTACTTTAAACTATATAATGACTGGGGACAATCAAGAGATCTAAGTGCCTGGTTTCTTTAAACTTGGAGTTAATGTTATTTAGCAATTTCCTCTGAATTGTGATCTTGCATCCAAGAGGGAGAAAGTTATGACAGGAAGCTTCTTAGGACTCAAGTAATTAACACAACTCTCAGGAAGTATGTGAAACAGACTAGCTTCAGAAAGTTCCTTCCTCCCTAAAATTAGATAAGCAGTAAGGAGTAACTGTCCAAACTTTTGTCCTGCAGAGAGCTGCAGGGTTCCAGCTTTCATGTGTCCTCCCCTCTTCTAAGGTGGGCTTTCAATGATATAGTTACAATTGAGTTGGCCATGTCCCTGTAAGTAATACCTCACCAATATTCCTATAAATAACCTATGAGGACCAGAAGAGCCAAAGCCCTCCAAGTATCTGCCTGCCTCCATAGATCTCCTGTTCTTGCAAAGAAACTGGAAATGTTAAGAGAAGCTCTAAAAAGTTTGTATCTGGGTTTTTATATGTGGTTGATATTTATATTTATTTTGTGAGTATATCTTTATTCTCTATAAAATGAATATAATGTTGCATACACTGTAAAATCCTAAAATGCTTTTAGTGTCCATATTTTTCCCTGAGGACAGGAATGGGTAGATGACAACCTCTATTACCAGGAGCTCTTCCTGAGGAAGGCTATATTCCATTCCAACTAGCTTAATGACACTTGGTAAGTCATTCAACAGCCCTTTCTTATGCCTACTAAAATGACTCAAAGTATCCTATTTATAACACTTAGGTTGCTCATAAGAGGCACTTTGTTTACAGACTGTTGCTAGGAAATTCATGGGTATTAATTCCCCTAGATCAAGAATTATTTTTCATTAACACTCTAGCCTGACAGACTTTCCAAATATGGAAGAGCTATAATTCCCACATTTAAAGCCATTGCATGCTAGAATTCATGAGAAAAAAAAAATAACACATCTCAAGTAATTATGGTTCCTAGCACCAATGGAAGGCGTTTTGTTTGGATGCTTCCATAGTTTTAATGCAAGTTCCCTGCACTGCTTGGGTTCTATACAGAATGAAATACAGTACCTCTGGATACTTTGATGTACAATGTGACCTGAGGAATTTGGAGACAGTAACATGAATCAAAATGGCACTTAGCAATGACCCCTTCTCAGGTTGTTTGGTGCTGTTTGAAGAAGGCAGAGTCACTTTGCTCTGTGAGAATACATTTATAACCACCTATTACCCAAGAATAAAGGCAGTTAGCTCAACTCCCAGCATCTAGGAAATTAATCCTCTAAGTTAGAGCAGTGGTCCTGTTGTTTATTGAAGATAATAGCCTGCTGTAGTCTTACTTTCCTACCTCAGTTCTACTTTGGTTGGTGTCACACTGTCATATTTTAATGCAATAATGTGTTATATTTGTGTGTGCACTTTTTATTCTTCTTTCCATGTTTTTTCTATGCTAGATTCTCAGCTCAACTCTTTTGGGAATGGTGAATATAACAGAACAAAAAAGAAGAATATGGTGATATTTTATTTGTATGTTAATAAATAAAGTTTGCCTGGAGATCAGAGGAAACAGCAAGCCGTTTTAAGTAAACACAAAAGTCAGGCAGTGGTAGCATATGCCCTTATTCCAATCACCTGGCAGGCAGGGTCTCTGTGTTTAAGGCCATACTAGGGAACAGAACCAAGCATGGTGACAGATGCCTTTAATCCCAGTACCAACCATAGAGACCTGGAGGTCTGTACAGACAGGCAGTTATAAGGAAGTGAGGTAGTTGGGCTTAGAGCCAATGAAAGGGCAGAACAGCAAGGCCTTAAAAGCCTGGGTAGACAGGAAGTCATGGCATTTGGAAGCTACAAAGCTGGTCAGGTAAGGTGGTTGGTGGCTCTCACTATTTCCCTGATCTCTAAGGCTTTCACCCCTATATTTGGCTCCATGTTATTTTTTACTAAGACCTTTTAAGATTTGTGTTACTGAAGAAGACTATCTATATATATCAGCATTTAAAAAGCCACTATGATACAGTTTCAGATCCAATCTTCAAAGTTGAATCTGTTAAGGTTTCAGGATGTAAATTATATACCACAGATTTACACAGACCCAACTGGAGTCTAGGAGATCTGCTTCCCCCCAGCTCCTATAAAGACATTTGTTACTGGACAATGAGAAATGAATAGCTGAGAAGATTCATAATCTTAAGAGTTGGCATGTACCCCTGAAAAGCTCTCCAACTTCCCCTAAATAGTCCTGTGATGGTTTTTGAAGTATTCAAAATCAGAGTGGGGCCTGGTAAGATAGAATCCAGACCTGAGTACTCACACCAGGAATCCAGCTATCATGGCTCCATTACCAAGGGTAGAAACAGATAAGATAGATCTAGAGTCTGCTTTGTGAATAGAAAGAAGTCATGGGAAGATTCCAGTTTTCAGAGGAATCAGGGAATACAAAGATGGGCTATTTTTTTCTATGGATCACTGAAGTTGAGATGTGAGAACAAAAACAAAGTATGGGAAGGAATCTAAAGTTGTATTTAGTACACTCAAGATCATATTGACAGAGATTCATCACTATTGCTCAGTAGTGATCTGCAAGGACTCATGCATAATTGCTTTTATGCCAGCTTCTCTTATCTCTGATCCATCCATAGAAAACTTGACCATGGGCACATCTGATAAGATGCTATCACAGGAAGAAGTTAATTGAATTTTTGTTCTTAAGCCACTTTAAAAAACCTTTGTTGTCACTAAAATAATACAAGAAAATATACTTTAGCTGGGTGGTGGTGGTGCACGCCTTTAATCCCAGCACTTGGGAGGCAGAGGCAGGCAGATCTCTCTGTGAGTTCTAGGCTAGCCTGGTCTCCAAAGTGAGTTCCAGGAAAGGTGCAAAGCTACACAGAGAAACTCTGTCTCAAGAAAAAAAATGTGTGTGATACACACACACACACACACACACACACACACACACACACACATATATATATATATCTTCACATATGAATGAGTGGAAATTCAAGGTATGAAATTAGCAGGACACAGGCTGGGGGGATATCTTAGTAGGTAGTGCCTGCTGCAAGCATGAGGACCTGAATTCATATCTCCAAAATTTAAGTGAAAAAAAAATATATATATATATAGCTGGGTATGGTTATACAGAGTTCTGTCACACTAGCACTTGAGTGGTAGAGAAAAATAAATTTTCTGTGTTCACTCCAGTCAGTGAAGCCAATAAGTGTGTGCTAGGTTCATTTAGTGACCCTGTCTCAAAGAATTAGAGAAGAGCCTTTGGGGAAGATACCTGACATATATACATGCACCCCCCTCCAACACAAAGAATTGCCAGAGAAGCTGATATGATTTAATGCAGAACTAAATTATGATTCTGACTATTTATTATACATGGGAATCCAAAGTCTAGAGACATACTCATCTTTTATGTACACACATAAGACTTACTCAGTATTCCATGTTTACAAAAGGATTTAGAGGTTTTCTAAGACTAGTGAGGATTTCTCATGTGACATTCATCTCATTTCAATCTAGAGAGTAACAGAATCTTAAGATAACTACCACCTCATCTGTCAAAATCACACAGGCAGTCAACCATGCTATTGCTGTAAAATGCTACACCAAGTTGAAAACTATGTCTTAATATTAATGGGATGATCCAAAGATATTTAGTTCTTAATATATGCCATTAAATAAATAAACACATAAAAAGTCAAAACAAACTGACATGCCTCCAGTTTCCACAGAAGTAGAAGGTAGGTAGGTAAAGACTTAAAACCAAAATATTGTTTAGAGATGAGCCAAGTTCTTAAATATAAAGAAGCCACATTAACATACAATCCTAAAATTTGTGAGCATAAATACTAACTCATAGTTTATATCAAGTGTCTACTGAAGAAATCAGGAGTAAAAGTATGTTTCTATTCTGTCTTATCAAAACAGTTTCAACAAGTCTTGAAATATTAAAGAGTTAGATACTATTTCTCTATGTACATTTTGATATGGACTTTTCTGAAAATCATGTTATATAAATTAGGGGCCGCCATGAAACATCTATATGAAAATTAAAGGTCAACTCAGAATGAAAGGAGAAAATGACAGAGAAAACTTATTAGTTCAGTCACAAATCCTTTCTGCATATATGTTCTCAGCACTCTTAGTTTTCTTAAATGCCATTCCTTTATCTAAAATAGCTCTATTAACAAAGTCTACAGATTGGGTCACATCAAGAATGAGATCTTATGAATGACAGGGTGTACAGGGTTTATTCATTAACCTTATTTACTAATAGCCTTTTAAAGGAAAGAGACTTTACTTAGACCATTAGTTTTGAGAAGCACACAGCTTACGGTTCTGACTACACACTGTGGAAATTCAAATCCAGATGTTGTGGGTCACACCTATCACCCAAGAACTCAGGAGGCTGAGGTAGAACTGCCTACATCTTGCATTATGATGAGAATATCAGGTCACCCAGGATCACACAGTTAGATGCTTAAAAAAAATAAACAGAAAAAGTGGCATTCAATAGTGTTAACTCTTCAGCCTTTGTTATATTTGCACAGTGAATATTAGTTTAAGCTGCAAATCAAACTGAATCTTGTAGTATGTGACTAGCAAACACAAGCAACAAAGACAGTAAGTTGCTATGGGGATTGGGTGGGGGGATTCTATCCACTTATTTATCCTTTCTCATATCCAAAGGATAACAAATCTCTAACAGCAAAATTAGCCCTTCACGTGGATTCCTATATACTGAACTTCCTTTTGGTGAGGAGGTAACTCTGATGAATCAGTGTGCACCAGTAGCACCTATCAGAGCAGTAATGTTGGTTAGACAAATGTTCTATGTGAACCCCAAGACACAACAGGCAGAAAATGTTTTGATGTCTGCCACAAGCAAACATGTTCAGATTCCTGGAACCTAGCACTGAATAAGAAGGATATATTTGAGGGAGACCTAGAAAATACACCACTCCTCCATTAAAATGGGTGAAAATCTGGGAAATGCAGAGTCTGGCTAGTTCATGCCAGATAATACCTGGATATGAACTCTGTTATGGTTCTGTACTTCCTTTGACACTGAGATTTCTACTCCACTCAGCATTTAGCATGGTCTCATGCCTGTCCATAAATATTTTAGCTCATCAGTACAGCATCATGGAATGTACACCACCACATGAAATACTCCTATCTATACCTTTGTATTTAGTCAAATTTCTGGTTTTATTTTCCTGTTGAACTTTCATATATGGTCTTCTTTTCTACAGAACTCACATAAATAGGATAACCATGAATTCTTCACAGGCAATTGCATTCATCCAGAACATGAGTAATTGTTAGCCATAATGAATTGGGACCATGTGCTAAAGTCACTTCAGATTTAACACTTGAATTGTGTAATTTAATCCCCACTGCAGCTTTAGAAGTTTTATTTCCTCATTTCAAGCATGAAGAATGGCTTTGAAAAGTTAAGCAATACTGTCCAAGCATTCTTAGGTAAATTCATGGATAGGCCTTGATGGTAGACTCTATCTTCATTGATTCTAAAACTATTAACTGTATGGGCACAAACATTTCCCCAGTTGAAGATGGACTTTATTATTCTCCTGGGACATCATTTCATGTTCCTTTTCTTCTTAACATTTCCAAAGAACCATCATCCTCAGGATGATCAGGTTTTGACCATATCTCTACATTAGCAGTACTGTGCCACATCTCAAGGGGAAACATGCTCAGCTGGTGGGCTTAGAATCAGGAGTTGTGGTGATATATTATGTCCCCCTATATTGTGCATACTAATAAACTTATCTGGGGTCAGAGGACAGAACAGCCACTAGATATACACAGAGGCCATAAAATGGTGGCACACATGCTTTTAATCCTATTAATTGGGAGGCACAAGGATCTCTGTGAGTTCAAAGCCACACTGGAAACAGCCAGGCATGGTGACTCACGCCTTTTATCATAGGAAGTGATGGCAGAAAGCAGAAAGGTATATAAGGCATGAAAACCAGCAGCTGGAGCTGGTTAAGGCTTCTAGCAGCAGTTCAGCTAAGAACCATTTGGATGAGGACACAGAGGCTTTCAGTCTGAGGAAACAGGATCAGTCGAGGAACTGGTGAGGTGAGGTAGCTGTGGCTTGTTTTGCTTCTCTGATCTTTCAACATTCACCCTAATACCTGGCTCTGGGATTGTTTTTATTAATGAGAACTTTTAAAATTCTTGCTACAAGGAGCCACATGTACAATTAGTAAACACAATCCATATGCTCTTTCTGCTGATTAAGGTCATGTGATTCTCATCAAATTGTCTAGTATGTTTTGAAGGTTCTATTTCCTAGTGTGTGGCTCTAACACTGTCTCATGGGATGATGTACCCCTAGTATGAAATATCACAAGTGACTTGACTCCTATCATATGGGGACTCTGCCATCTGCAAAAGTCTGGACCATTTTACACACATTCTATTCCAGGATGTCAACACAAAGGAGTCATGTACAAGACTCCTACTCCAATACTACATTTGCTACCAATGTTTTGCTTGTAGCAGAGAAAATGATTTCAAGTGATGGTAGGAGAAAGATAATTAGCTTTTGGACTTAGAAATATCAGGATTGGATACACAAGAGCTTTGGAATATTTTAAATATATGGACCAATGAAGAAATATTGCTTTCCTTACAGATATGTCAGATGAATGTGAGTACTTTCTGGGATAAGTGGTCAGATAATTTCTCTCAGGATATTTGCTTTAAGAATGTCTGTACCCCAGAATCCCCCAAAATTCTATAGGAGCAAATATTATTCTCCATTTCTTAAAGTTTTTTCAATGATTATTTTTCCTTTCAAAGCCCTTTTATCTGTATGTGACCTCAAAGCTTTCATTACAACATTAGAAAAGCAATCTGCTTTCTTCAAATGCTCCAGGTCTTGCTGCCCATTACTGAAGTACATGAAAGGACAGATTCCATGTGGGTCTGCCTAGAACTAACATAGAAACATACCTTCTTATAGCTTAAGAGGCTACACAGTACAAAAGAAAAGAAATTGTATTTTAATCGTGTTTATTTTCATAATTTTATAAGAGTCAAGTTTTCATCAGAGCACAATCACAGGAAAGGATAAAGGAGGCTTGTTTTTTTCAGTCCTCCTGGGAAAATACCCACTGTCTCTATGCTGTCTGTTTACAACATAAAACTGATAATTCCATGGTCTCCTCATGTGGCACCTTCTTTCTGAAACATTCATTCTCTTCACTGTTTAAAAACTTGGTCATCAAGCAGCTTTCCTCTCCATCCTCCATATGCTAAAGCCAAGCAATGCTTCTTTCTCTTGTCCATGTCCATGATTAAAATTGGTTTGTATCTTAGCTTCAAGGACTTGCCTCTAACATATTCCCATTTCCTTTTTTTGCTCTAGATTATCAATCAGCATATGTTTTCCTACCACTTTCTCCTAGAATTGGGGTGTGTCTAAATGTCAAGATATTTTAAGTAGTGTTTTAAAAATACTACCAAAGCAACATAAGATTTCAGTCAGGCTTGGAAAAGGAAAGGGCAAGGAAGAAGAAGAAGATAAAAAAAAAAAGAACAAAAACAAAAACCACTCATGGCACCCTTCTTATCTTATATATTTATATGCACAAGTTTGAAGACTAAAAACAATAGTAATAGAATTTGCTACCACTCAATAGACCATGTCTTACTAATAGGGATAATTTTTAAAAAAGGTTTGATGATTAATCTTGGTTGTCAATGTGACATATAGATTCTAGAATTTACTAGGCGATATGCTTCTGATGTGTCTGTGAGGGTGATTTCCAGGAATTTGCTAATGGGGAAGACCCACCATCACAGTTTTGGGCACCTTCCAAAGAGCTGACAAGACAGAAGGAGGTTAAAGGGAAAAGCAGTGTTTCCTGCCTTTGTTTCTTCCTGAGTGAATGTATCCATGCTGCTTCTGCCATCCTGTATGGACATTAGATTCCAGCACGTTTGAACTTCCACATGAACTGAAGACCAGCAGCTCTCCAGGACTTTTCCAGGTCTTCCAAGTCCCCAGATTGGGACTACTGAGGCACCTTATTAAGAAGCTACCAGATTCTGAGTGTCTGGAGTGTGCAGATGTCCACTGTTAGGTTACTCAGGCCCTACTGAGTAAACCATTCTAGTAAACACAAATTTTATGTATAAATATAATTTTATAAATAACACGCAACTAGTTCTTTCCCTAAAGAAATCATTGCCTCATAAAAAAAGTATGTAGACAGAATAAGAGAATGATTTTGGATCATCAGTAACTTAGTAAATGTGACCCTGGGAAGAGTATGACAGAAAGGCACAAAAAACTTTTTCCATTTCTGGTGGTAGATTGGCCATATTTGTTTTTTATAAACTTCAATTCTCTATGCTCTGTACTGAGATGTGGTTATCCATAGAATATTCTGGGTTAGAGCATGCAAAAAGACAAGTCTTGGCCTCAAATAGGAATAAGCCTAAGTTCCATTTTGACAATCCATTCCACCTCCAGCCATTCTACAGAACATCGGATGTCAGAAACACTCTGGAAACTGTCATCCATCATCTGCATACTGTCGTACACTTGAGTGTTCCCTGTCTTACAGACAAATTATCCAGATGTCAAACTAATTTTTTCAGTTTCCACTTCAAAGCTTTGTGTCACTTAGGTCTAGTCAACATTGAATCAATTTTATTCATTTTCTTTCCAACAATAGAAAGACCATGTTTCTGAGAACACTGTGCTGTTTCATAGTGTGGTCTGAACAGAGAATGTGGTTACTCTGACATTCTAGTTAACCATAACGCCTCCAATACATGTGTCCTATTGATTTTGCAGCAATATTTTTATCTGGTCTCTTTACCATACATCTTCTTTTTCATAGAAACTTCAGAGAGAGAGAGAGAGAGAGAGAGAGAGAGAGAGAGAGAGAGAGAGAGAGAGAGAGAGAACAACTTTGTTCCCTTAGCCATGATCATTGCCCCTTAGTCACAGTCCTCTTGGTATTTTGAGACAGAGCCTCTCACTGACCTGAGGCTCAGCCATTAGGTTAGGATGGCTGGTCAAAGAACCTCAGGATTGTGTCTCTGCCTCTCTAGTACTGGGATTTAAGTGCTTATTCCCATAGCTTCACTTTTTCTCTAATATAAGTTCTGGGAATTGAACTTTGGTACTCATGCATGTGTGGTAAGGACTTTAGTGCCTTAGCTTTCCCTTTGCCCTTGTCCTCAGTATGCCAGATCACATTGAGTACACACTGTAGGATGGGATACTTGAAAGTTATACTTCAAATGTCAAGGGTTACTGGAGAGGAGAGTTAGGCTCTATTCTGCCTTTCACAGTTGTTCAGTGCTTAAGTTAAAGATCAGCTACAAGATTAAATACAAATCAATATCGATCAAACATAACAGTATTTGCTCTTCTTTTGGCAGCTACTGCCTTAGCTCATCCATTCTCCCTCACTTCCCCATATTCTCCCCAAAGGTGGTTGTAGCTCATTCTCCATATTGGGGGTTTCATTGTATCCTCAGAGTTACAGTAATCCTCTTGCTACAGAACCACATCATGTTATTATTTTTCAGTGACTTTTCACCCAGTTTTCTCCTTCACAAATTAGCTGTTGTCCAGTGACAGATGCTGATACAAGCATTATTTTCTCTAAGAAGTCTTTGGTAAAAAGCTCATGCCATCAACACAACTGAAATTCCTTTGTTATATGTCCTTGAAATCTAAGCTCACACCTTCTAGTTTATATGACAAGCTCACTGGATCAATGTCAATGGCCTTCTCCTACTCCAATACTACATTCTAAGCCTCGTGAAAGCTGATGCCAAGACTGCTTGGTTCACCATGAGACCAGCAGAGCTAGAATAGTGCTTAGCAGAAGGGAGATTACTTAATAAATGTCTGTGAATGACTAAATGAACTAATGTCTGCTTTCTTCTTTATCTATTTGCAAACATACTTTTTACTGGGAAGAAATTCACAAAAGATTTGTATGAGAAGTAGTGAATACTTTAAGCATATATTAAATAGCAAATGACTTTCACTTACACATTATGAAAACCATTAAGAATGTTCATTATTATAAACTCAAGCACTCTATAAACTTGAGCAGATATACTATGGATAATAACAATTGCCACTGGTCCTGGTTTGGGATGTCTTAGGCACTTTTGTTTTTGTGAAAAATACTTCATTCTCCTGGCTAGAACATGAGCTAATATTTATTAACAGGAGTGTTTGAAGCAACAAGATCCCAAGTATCTCTGGAAATGCCAATTACAGTGAGATGGACAGGCAGAAAAGAATACATTCTTGTCTCTCTTTCCCTTGACCTGCAAGAGTTATACTGCTGTTCTATTTTCTGAACAATCTAGTAAAATTCAATTTACTTTTTCAATTTGTCTCCAGCCAGGCTTCCTTCTGTCAACTATGCAGACATCTCAGTGCTGGTCACGTAAAGTCACAGGAGGAGGACAACAGGAATGAAATTACCTGTGCATTTGCGATCTGTGTCTTCTTTTTTGGACCCACTAATTGTCAACTTGCAGTTGAAGTTTTCTTCCCAATATTCAGCAAACCATACATTTCTCCTGTTGTTTTCAAGAGTTCTGGATGTGAAGTAAGCATCAAACCCTAAACAGAATTAAATGAGAAGGTCAGAACTCATGGAGATCATTGCTATCATATGGTAAATAAATTAAAGAAAAAAAAAAAGACCAGTGATATTTTGTAGACTAAAGGATTTATTTATTTGTGTCCATCAATAGACTAGATGGATGACTATCAAATACACATAAAATACAGACACATAACACACACAAACATTAAAAGCATTAAGGGAATTTACAGATATACAATCTACTAATTTTGTCATCTCCAGATAATAACTGATGGTTTAAGTGCGTAGTATAGACATGGCTGTGCAGTAATTATTACCCTTATTCTCACTTGGCACATGGAAAAACAGAGTCTTAGAAAAAATATATAACATGTCCAAAGTCAACCACTATGCTCTAGTCTACATTCTTGGCTATTTCAGCTGCTGGTCAGTGAGCAACACTTCAAGGCCTTTTTGTTTTGGTGTTGTTCCATCATGGAATTGACTTCCTAGTCAAAAGGGAAATAAAATTGATTTAGGAGAGGCCACAGGTAAATAAGACTGTCACTTTGATGTTATTTATGGCGCATCCACATTAGCAGAGACTCCAGAGTCCAGTACTATATCATTCTCTAGCTGCTACTTCTGGAATGGGTAACTTCAAATATTACATGAATCTATGACGTCTTAAGAGGATCAAAGTGCCAAAGAAATGAAAGATCAGACTCAGACTATCACTTAGATTAGGCTTGAATGCCAAGTCCACCAATGTCACTATGTCATGGAAACATAGGAAGTCCACACTTAGAATTGCTGGTCTTCCTTTTGTCTGCTTGTAGAAATGAAGATGACACTATCCCCTTCTGTCACTCTCCACAGTGCCATCAGTGATAGTAGGAAGAATACAGAAACTTAGGAAGTTTAAGGCCAAGACTCATAGGAGAAGGTGGAACTACTAACAAATACTTACAGCATTCAGCTTTTTCCATATGCCATAAAAATTGTGTCAATGGTTACAGGGCCAAAGTCAGAAAGCATTTTACATATATTTTCTCTTTAGGTGTTACATTAACTCTAAGCAGTGGGTATTACTCAGAGCCGTACTTTAAGGTCAGAAATGAAGATTCCAAAGAATTTGATTTCAGGGTGCCTGGTCTACATCCATATCTGTCACATATGCTACACAGCTGACTTATATTTTGGTGAGTGTCATAATCACTTGGAAAGCTGATCAGCAAAATGGAGCCCAGATTAACTGAGTAAGAGGGGAAACTGTTTTCATTTTCTCTTTCATCTTCTGGAAATTACCATACCTTCTGAAGATCTAGAAAAAGTCCTATGGAGTTTGTTCTGATCCACATACCATGCCATTTTCTCTCTTTTCCTAGATGATGACCCTTTAAGAAAGAGTCATTACCACAGGGGAACCTGGTAGTTCAACAAGCAGAAGATTAAACACTTAAGCATGTGGTCAGGTGCTAGAATGGGGAAATCAATCAACTCAGTATATGGTTGCATGGTCTGACAGTGATGGGGTAACCAAGGTTCAGAGAACACATCCTCTCACACAAACCAAAAAAGCAGATGTATAGACAAAAATGGTATCATCCACTGAGGCTCTTCTTGATCTCTGGTTTTGCTTGTCTGAATCAGAATTCTTACAGAATCTGACAACTCAATTCCACCTTTTATCAGCTCATGGGGGAAGAAAAATGGATTCTTGTTAGTTGCCTCTATTTATTTCCATTCAGATAGAAGGAAAGTATCCGCAAGTGAGACCTCTAAGGTTTGAGAAGCATCTTTTATAGCCAGGTATTTACAGTGCCTGAGAGTACAGTTGGAAGTACTTTCAGTGAGGTGCACTTTGTAGTGATCCTTACTAACAAACAGAGTGTTTCTGACATCGAGGTGGGGCAAAGCCTCCCCTCTGCCTAGGTATTTAAGTCCCTACCCATAGTCTGTCACTACAGTTTCAGAAACCTGAAGATTCTCCCTATCTTCAATTAGAAACAGGGTACTTCATATAAAACGTTTAATGACCCAGGTGGGGCAGAGACTTGAGGACAGAATCAGACATTAGAATAAATCATAACAGGGCTCCTTCCTTTTCCGTCTCCCTCCCTCTGCTCCTGTGGGAAAGGAGACTTCTCCCCATCTCCATTAAGTTTCAGAAGAAAAATGATGCGAACATATATCAGCACAATTAAGAACAGTACTAGAGTTTTGAAATATAACCCAAGGCACCAAGTCCCATAGTTTTGATTCAAAGGAAACATAATCAAAGTTTTGTTAAAGGAAAACTATCATTCTTTTACATGAAGCAGATGGAATTCTTAGTGTGAATTTGTTCCTTTGGTTGAGCAGAAGAATTTCATTTTCTAAATTCCATTCTAGGCTAGTCTGAAGCAGTGTCCCACTGGTACATGTTCATCAGAACTGCCATCATTTGAGAAGTTAATTCCAAACAAGAGGGAGAAGGAGTGGAGCCTCAACAGGCATTACAAACAGTTCTAGCCTGGTACTGTCCTCCCTGAAATGAGGAAATGATCCTCAGTCAGTTACCACCTGGAATCTGTGGAGTGTAACTTAATAGATGCGTGATTTCATCCTGGGGACCATGATTAGTAGGTGGACCTTCTAGTTGACAGGCAAAGGAAGGTCTCACTGGAGGGTGATATGAGGAATATTGTCAGGTGTCATTAGCAGGTCACAGAGCAGAAGGAGGTTTTACATGCCATCTAATACACTTGAAATATACAGCAGCTAAGGCTGCTAGGTTTTCAACTCCAGGAGTACATCACTGTCAGAGGAACATCCTCATCAGTCCAAGTGGCAAACAACACCAGAGCATTGAACTTTATACCTCAAGTGCAAGGGCTCTTAATTCTTCTTACTGCCCTGCTTCCAGCTCAGGAAGCCCATGCTGGTGTTTAAAGAACACAGTGCTCATCACAGTACACAATATCTAAGCAGCCATGTAGGTTTGACAATTGAGACTCAGATCCTCTGGAAAATCAGAATACCAATCTGGGCATCTTATATTTATAGGATGGACATGGAGCATTCTACCATTGTTAGGTACATCTCTCTTCCTTAAGTGCATGTATGCTAAGTCCTGAGCTGTGTCTTAGCTCCATTGCAATGAGAAAGATCATTAGATGTCATGAATGAAGTACATGACTAAACCAATAAAAGCATAAGGAACTTAAGAAAGGATCAAGATAGTCATCCATATTTTTACACCCAGATAACAACTCGTTAGAAGATGGAGTTAGAAATCCAGAGTTGAAATAGCTACACACAAAAATATAAACACAAATATCAGTTACTTTACAATTCATATGCAAAAATATACAAAGGCCATAATTTTCTGAGAAAAAAAAGAGGAATTGTCCATGATTCCTTGAGGGTGGGAGGACAGAAAGGAAGAGGAGAGTTACCCATTCTGAAAATGCCATGATTAAGCAATTCTAAATTCTCCTGGATAAAAGAGCAGAGGACATGGCACAGAAGAAAGGAGACCACACTTCCAAAACATGACGAAAAGATCACAGGTAGGTATGGAAATATAATGAACTGGAAATAAAGTAGCCTTTCTCATATATAGGGAAACAATGCTCCTCTTACAATTATCTAACAGTCATCAACTTGTTAGGGGTTAACAATTTCCTATTTCAGAAATTAAACATCTAGCCACCAAAGTATATTGGGAAACCTCAGGTAGATAACTCTGAATGAGAGTCAGTGATTTGGGAACTGTTTTAGAGGATGACTGTTAATCACATGGTTAAAGGAACTGGTAGGGGTGGGTGTGCCCTGCATCTTTGACTCAGGTACTATGAACAGTTTTATTGTCATGCCTCCCTTCTTGGTTCCACCTGTGTCTGCATATTCCTCCCTTGACTTTCAGGCCTAGAGGCCATAGTCTGCACCCAACTAATATCTACCTTTCTAATTTGCATCTTGGTAAAGGTGAACTAAAGTAAATTAAGTTAAAGAAATATAAATCACTTTCGATGACCTCAAGGGGTAAAGCTAGGCAGAGTGCACCTAGAAATTCTTTGACTGTCTTTTGATGAGACTGGTGGCAAGCAGCCATGATTTTTGAGCAAACAAGATTTATTGCAATGGAAGTTATTCCACAAAGAACAAACCATTCCGTGGGAAATGTTTATGGATAAGGCAGATAGAGTAAGATACACAACATTATTCTAAGAAAAATGCAGCAATTCCTAGTGTCTAGTGAAGTGGTCATCCTTCTGGTTTCAATTAGCAAAACAGTAACCCTTGAATAATACATGCATGACTGAAATCACTGTTTGGCTAATTTCAACGAACACAATGACATTTAATTCATGTTTTCTCAAATGACACAATTTCATTTCTTTAGTCTTTGCTTATGCACTTATTGATTCTGTATATGAAACAATCATATGTAGGGAGAGAAGAGGAAGGTGGGTAGGGCTGCGTATGTGTATTGGTTTTTACAACATTACCTGCAGATTCCATATAATATTCAGGCTTCTACAAGTATGACTACTTTGTAAAAATGGTCATTCTCTAAGACAAGGTAATTTTGGCTTCTATGCAAACATTTCACAGATATAATCTATTAATAATTCCTTACTGCACATGAAGTGTGCATGTTAAGCATATTCATGTAACTGCATAGCAGTTTCCACTAGCATAGCAGACATGAATAATAAATCCTGAAAATCAGTGTTACCACTGTGATTTCTTCAGTTTAAGTCTTCAAGAAGCTAAATTTAATATAATAATAGATGAGCTATTTTGGTAACAATGTATGTTTCCAAGAAACTGTTGTTACAAATTTACTATTTAAAAATGTTATACTCAAATATGAACCTTAATTAATAGTGATACTCTTAAGATAGCTTGCTATGCTCACAGATTCAATTTGAATGCTTTTATTGGGTGTATTTTATGTAAGCGCACCTTTTTATGTTCTCTTGAATTTTAGTCTGTTATCAACTCTTGAAAAATTATAAGATAAAGGCAATGGAACTTTCACCTGTATACTCTGTTCACTATCTTCATGACATAAGTGTGATAGGTAGTCATGACTGACTTTCAGACACCTAGGAACAGTAGTGTATGCTGCAAAGATTGCTTATTAATTACTAGTTCTGGATTATTATTATTTATAATAAATTTTATTCCTTATAGTACTCTAAAGAGCTCAGGATAATTTATGACTGTGACTGCTGAGCCATCAAGAGTGTAAGGACAAGAGGACAGAGTTTCTAGTGGTACACCTGCAACTCAAAGCTAGATTTTTTTCTACAAAGTTGCACAAATGGATGTCCTCTTTCAACATTCTTGACAACAACAAGACTGATAAGAGGACTAAAATAAACTCCTTCTTATATAAAGAAATCAATAGGCAGTCTTAAAAAATCAAGATTTGGGGGCTGGAGAGATGATTCAATGGTTATGAGCACATATTGTTTTTGTATGTTAAAATCTCAACACCCATAATGGGTAGCACACAACTCCCTAAAAACTGCAATTCCAGGGCCATCTGAGGAGGAATCTTTCCTCTAGTGACTCTTGTGCTCATGTGTACATACCCACACAGAGACCCCTGACACACACACACACACACACACACACACACACACACACACACACACACACTTTTAAATAATAATAAAAATGAATCAGGTATCTACTAATGTTTCACTCTTCTGTCTCTGGAACTTGAATACCCCATGTTAGCTGTTATTATTTGTTGAATATCCAGAAAGAGAAAAATCTATAAGTTTCCAGTCTGGAGCTTTGCTCAAAGAATGAGCTAAATATTATTTATTATCAACAACTACCTATG
This sequence comes from Onychomys torridus, assembly GCF_903995425.1. NCBI lineage: Eukaryota > Metazoa > Chordata > Mammalia > Rodentia > Cricetidae > Onychomys > Onychomys torridus. Next base: position 100,974,430 of record NC_050445.1, on the reverse strand, counting down.
TAGCTTCACAAGGTACCTCTGAAACAAGACCTGCCTTTCATAAAGAGTGGACTTTGGATATTTAAAGGTATGTTTACTAAGATCCTGTATCTCTGGATACCTCTCTGAGGACAGCCTTTCAACAACCTACAAAAAGCAACTTGCTTAGAGTCCTTCTTTTAAGGGCTCATCCTCTTATCTACATGAGGCATGTGCAGGAATTCTTTATCTAGAGCAGCAGTTTGTGTCCCTGTGCACAATCTAGGATAATATGTGGCATTTGTAGAAAGAGTTCACCTATTCTTTGACTTTAAACCACATCAACTAAATTAGAGTACCTGCTGGTGGTTCAAATGCATGAGCCCTTTACTTCCCAGGTGGTGTGGGTACACAGGCAGACTTATGATCCTATACTCTAGAAGATTACACAATTTAAGCCATTCAAGCACCTTTTATACATAGTCCTAGAAGACCTGTACAAAATCTACCAGAGATAAGACAAAAATCTTCTTATCTGAACATATGATTCTTTATACACATATATGTATTATCTATTGTGATATGATACCAAGTAAAGGTCATAAATTATGAATGCTTGTCATGGGTGACTGCATTTGGACATAGTTTTTTGAAAATGTTATTCATAGTATAAAATTTTTCACAATTTTAATTGGTGGTTGGAAAATTTACATGTTTGTTCAAGCCAGATGTTATCTTAATGGCCAAGCATTGACTTTTTGTTTGAGTGATAGATTGTGTGAAGACTTACATAATTTTTATGTTAAATCTTTGAACACATTTTTAAAGAATTGTATCAAATTATCATGACTGATTTATCTGCATAAATTCTCTAGCAAACATAATCTAACAAGATAATGAATTTTAAGTGGAAAATTATTGATCATTTGAGCATATAAGATCTGCTTATTTTCTCAAGAGAAAAAAAGCAACACATCAAAGGCCAGAGAATTATTCTACATGGTGAAGCTACACATTTTATTTTTAATAACAGTACAAGAACCATGTTGCCTGGATACCATCTTCATTTTGTACTCTGCTCTAAAAATGTCTCAGCAGCAAGAAGTTTTTTTGTAAGCTGATCATCTAAACTTATATAATCAAACATATATAACAATCCAAAGGGATTTATCCAAAATTATATTTTATTTTCTTTCTAATCACAGATTCTTCTACTGCTAAAAAGTTGAGGGAGGAAAACTAACAATAACATTTTGAAAGAAGGACTGATCAGATGCATGTCTAGAAAGGGCTTGAAGGAAAACCAAAACCTTATAGTAACATTGGTCATAAATGTATGAGCGAGCATATTTGGTCAAGGAGTTCCCTGAGATACTCTCAGCAATATGGGCTATCATCATAGCTCTTAGTGGCCCACTATAACTAGATGACAAGACTCTATTACTGAAGGTCAAATACTTCAGCTGCACAACATAAGGAAGTCTTGAACTGACCAGGAAGCTCTTCCCCTGATGAATAGTATTTCTTCATGCTGGAAAGCTGCTGGGGAAAAAGACACTGACAGTATTACCTATTACTGGATCCTGCATGATACAATATCAACCTACCAGGCAGATGTGCCTAATGGTGCAATACCTTCAAGAGTGTTTGTGGGAATAACAAACTGTTCTCTTGATAGGATTTGAGGCTGGTTCCATGGAGGAAAATTCAACCTTGATATGTGTGTTCAAAGTCTATGGGTATGAATGTCATATACAGCTTTCCTGAAAAAAAAAAGACTTTCACAAGTTGAAGCCAATTAAAATTTCCATCACAGAAGAATTCCTGAGACTTTTTCCCCTGTTGAGGAGCATCTAGTAGTTGATGATTGGTGGAGATAGGAGAGTTACTTTTCATTGGGGATGTGGCTACTGGTAGCTTACTCATGCTTCATGGATAACCTGACATCCATGGCCATATGAGCTTACATGACTAATTGATTTCTTTTTGTTGTTTTGTTTTTGTTTGTTTGTTTTTAGAGGACATGAAGTTGGAAGAGAGATACTTAGAGCTGAAATGGGAGGTAGATATCAAGATATATCATATGCACCTACGAAATTTTACAAAAATAAATCCATACTTTTTTAAAAAAGAAAAAAGTTTTCTGGATATATAGGAATAATTTTTAATTGATATTTTAAATATATTTTTTCGAGATCCTTGTGCACAGTTTTGAATGAATGTAATAGAGGTGAACACTTCCCAATCAAATCATCTTGCCTAGTAAGTTGAAGTAAGAAAGCTGAGGTCAATCTCAACCATCACTGCTTGGTTTTGTGTTTGTCTGTTTGTTTTTTGTCTTTTTAAATGCAATTGTAAATTTAAGACATGCAAATGACAAACACATGTTCCTCAAAGAAGACATTTGCTTGAGGTGAGAAGAACAGATCAATTAGATACAAAAGGAGAAGAGATAGAGGGTGCAAAGAATTTTGCAGTTCAGGGTTGTAGTCCATTTCCAAGACATTGCTGTGTCCCTTGCTCTTGAGTCTATAAGATATTATTTTGTTCTCAGAGTAAATACATCATTATATTTTGCCTTAAGAACACTGTATGTCTGTAGTAATGTTGGTCAGATACAAGTCTTGCTCTCAAGAAGACTGCTAAGAAGTGAGAGACAATTTTAATAGGTGGGAGAGAGGTTCCTGAGTTTTTATGGTTGTGATGATCCATATATACAAACATTTCTAAATCTCATCAAGATGGATTAATATGTGTTGGAGAGCAGTGACCTTCAAAGGCTTAAGATATGGTGTTGAATAAGGAGAAATTCTACTCAGTATTTGGTGTTGAGAGTGATAAAACTCAGGGTACAGACACTTAGTTCAGAGGTAGCTATGCCAGCTTTTCTTTCTGTACTTCACCTTGGTGTCTAAACAATGTGGTAACATTAAATAATAATGTCTTACCTCTGGTGTAACATTTCTCATAACAAAATATGGACATTATTGTTTGGACCACAGTCCTACTGATAACGTTCTTTCTCTCTGTGGAATATGCAGAGTGCCAGACAAGAGTTCAATGACAATCACAGGCATAGGCTGTACCTGTGATTACTCTCCAAATCAGTGAGATTATCAAGAGGAGATGCATTTCCATTTGAGTCAGCACAGGTGGCTTCTTTGTCACACAAATTTCAAGCATGTGTTGGATATAATCAGAAAATAGCTTGATAGAGTAATTAATTACAGCAGAGATTAATTAAATCAAGAGGTATTATGTTAGAGAGATTCTGAAAGCAGGATACATATTTCCTGTCACTGACATATTCACTGTTTGGTGAAAGGTAAGAAAATACAAATAAACATAGCAATGTAATGGCCATTCTGACCAATGTTTACTGAAGGATTTTTGTGTAATTTGTTTTATTAAGATTTTTCTATTCATACTGAAGGTGTTTTAAATGAGTATACTAGACTAAAATTATAAATGCAGCATTATAATTCTTACCAACTCACACTAGTTAGTTATTATTATTGCTATTTGGGGAATGAGGACATGAATGATCATAGCAGTACTGGGGAAGAACACACTTGTAGCACTGGAAGGGGATTTCACATTCATTGATTGACATGGTTATAGAAAATTTAATTTTTATTGTTTTGTGCAACATTTACAGTACTATGAAGTCATCATGCCTAGTCTTAGATCAGTATATTAGCATTCTATCAGGAAGCATATTTTCCCCCAAATTTATCACATAGCAATTATGGCCAGAATCTGGAAAGATGGCTCAGCTATTAAAAGCACATACTGTGATTTCAAAATACCAGAGCACCCACATCTGGTTGTTCTCAAGAACCAAAACTCCTGCTCCTGGAGATCCTGTGCCCTGAATCGGCTGACATCTGCACTCACACATACACATAGTCCCCACACAGATACACATTAAAAACAAATCTTTAATAAAACATGGAATGAGGGACAAAATATTTCATTTCTAGCCTGTTTACTTTAGAGCCCACACTACTCATTTTCTGTATGCAAAGTACTATAGGTAAAGAATTATTGAAAGACTTTAATAAAATAATAATTTAATATCTACTGAATCCTATTATTTCTATGTTAACCCATTTATCTGGGATAATGCATTTAAATGTTTTGGTAGCTGCAAAATAGATACTAATCTAAATTCTCTATGTTACAGATAAGTTAAAAGAGACACATATAGCACAGCGAATATGTCCAGGACTCAAGATTTGATTTTATGCCTGCAGAGATGGAGCCTTTCGATCTTAGCAAGAGCTGACGAAGTTAGGAGTGAAACAAGTTGAGTTGCAGAAAGATTCACAGGAAAATGGTGAAAATAAGGACTTGAAAGGGAGTAGACACTAAAATGTGGCTGTCTGATGTACAGTTTGGGGGACCTAGGTGATGATTCAAAGAGAGTTTAAGAGAATTAGTGAAACTAGAAAAATGGGATGGCTTTTGAATTCTTGATCTTGAGGTGATAGTTGAAGCACAATGGAAAATGCTCTAAGTGTGAAGCTGTAGTTTCAGAGACCAGATAAATGTCTTTGACACTTGGCACTAATGAAATAGATGAAAACTTCAAGGGGAGATATATTCAAAGAGGGCACCGTGTGTTGATGGGAGGAACTATGGGAACACTCATATCTGAGTATGTCAATGTAGAATTTGTAAGTGGAAGGCAGGGGACTAAATGCAAGAGAAGTGGTATGAAGGATAGTTTTAATTGTCAACTTGAAACAGTGTATACTCATCTTCAAAGAGAGTCTTGATGAGGAATATTATAGATAAGAGTGACCTGTGGTCATTACTATGGAGTATTAACTTGATTGCATAAATTGAGGTGAATGTGGGGGGCACTGTTTCATTGGCTGGGCCCTTACTAAATGAAAAGGAAAGAGAGAGCTGAGCACTGGCATGCATGTGTTGATTGATCTCTTCTGAATTCCAGTGGAATGTGAGCATTTCTCTCAAATTTCACTGCTGTGAGTTGCCCACTATGATGGACTATAACTGGAAATTGTGGGTTAGAAGAAACCCTTTCTGTCCTATGTGATTTTTGTCATGGTATTTTATCCCACAATGGGAAATAAAATGAATGCATGAAAAGCAGTGCATCAGAGCCTAGATTACAGAATGCCATGACTTGGTAATATCTGTGTTTGGCTTCAAGGGCATGTGACTTTGGGTAGTCATAGAGGGTCCCAGGTTTAAATGCTCACATTACTTTCTTGAAAACTACATTTTTTCCATTTCTTTAAGAATACATTTATTTGACTCTCTAAAAAGCCGGTGCTATTTTGCACAGGTCTCTCTACTCTCTCTTCTTCTCTTCTCCCCTTTCCTCACTCACGTGTGCTTCACACAGGCCTGTCACATTCACATTTCTATCCTCTTTAATAAAATCTCTTCTGTGGAAAAAAAAGAATACATTTATTTATTGTTTTTTATAATTTAATTTAATTTTACATATCAGCCATGGCTTCCCCTGTCCTCCCCACTCCTGTCCCCCCCCCCACCTTCCCCCCAGCCCACCCTCCATTCCCATCTCCTCCAGGGCAAAGACTCCTCTGGGGATTCAGCTCAACCTGGTAGATTCAGTTCAGGCAGGTCCAGTCCCCTCCTCCCAGGCTGAGCAAAGTGAAAACTACATTTTTTTAAAAATAATTCTTTGTGAAACCAACTTTCTTCTTTTTTTTTATTAAGAATTTTTAAATTCGTTTTACATACCAACCACAGATACCCATCTCTTCCCTCCTCCTGCCTCCTGCAACCATCCCCCTCCCAACCCATCTCCCATTCTCTCTTCCAAAAAGGTAAGGTAATGGGGAATCAGCAAAGCCTAGAACATTCAGTTGAGGCAGGTGCAGCCCCCTGCCCCTGCATCAAGACTGTGCAAAGCTTCCCACTATATGTAATGGGCTCCAAAATCTAGCTCATGCACCAGGGATGCATCCATCCTGATCCTACTGCCAGGGGGCCCTATAGGCAGGCAGACCAAACTACACAACTGTCTCATTTATGCAGATGGACTAGTCCCATGGAAATATTAAAGGAATTGCTCAACATCCTTAGTCATCATGGAAATACAAATCAAAACAACTCTGAAATACCATCTTACACATATCAGAATGGCCAAGATCAAAAACACTGATGAAAACTTACATTAGAGAAGATGTGGAGCAGGGGAACACTCATGCACTGTTGGTGGGAATTCAAACTTGTATAGCCACTTTGGAAATCAGTATGATGATTTCTCAGACAATTGGGAATCAATCTACCTCAATATCCAGCTCTACCACTCTTTGTCATATATCCAGGGAATACTCAACCATACCACAAGGAGACTTGCTCAACTATGATCATAGCAGCATTATTCATAATAGCCAGAACCAGGGAACTACATTTTAAATTAAATGTCCTTTCATTTTCCTTTTATTCATCCTAAACAACAGAGAAAGTTTGGGTATGATCTCAACAACTGCATTTTCAACTCCCCATCAAATGAGAAGACTCCTTTAAAAAAATAATCTAGCTGCAGTCTGGCACATTTTGCATATAAATCTCCCATCACAGATATTTGCCATGTGTTAGGGATAGCTTCTGGTATATAGAATCACATAGGTGCAATGAACAAAAATCAGCTTCTATATGGTTTTTGAGAATGCTTCTTAGTTACAATATTGAAGAAAACAAACCAATGTCCTTCCATGAGAAATATGATGTTCATATTGGGGCAGTAGTGATGCACGTCTGTAACCCAAGCACTTGGGAGGCAGAATCAAGTGAGTTCAATTTGAGTCCAGTCTGGTTTACAAAGCAAGTTTCAGGACAACTAGTATTGTTTCACAAAGAAACCCTGTCTTGGAAAAAGAAAAAAGAAAAAGAAAAAAAAATATGATGATGTGATGTTCATGATTTACTTTAAAATTTTCATTTCAGTGGACTGAGCTGTTCACTCACAACTTCTAGGAAAATGTTTAATGCATAGCAGGCACTCAGTAAATACTAATGAGCTGGAGAGTCTGAGTCACATACCCTAAGTGGTTTCTAAATTTCAGCAGAGTTATTTGTTATGATTTGACTATGAAATGACCTCTATAGGATAATGAATGAGATTGAATAGTTGGTCTTCACAGGGTGGTGCTGTTTTAAGAGGTTGTAAAGTCTTTGGGGTCTACCTGGCAGAAAGGAAGCACTTGGAGAAATCTTTAAAGAATATAATTGATTCTGTTTTTTTGTCTGCTCTTTCTGAATCCTGCTTATGGCCATGTGAACAAGACATTGCTCTATTCCCACAGCCACAGATCAAGATGCTATCCCTTACCTAACCCACCATATTAAACTGAAAGCTCTCTGAAATCATGATCTGAAAATAAGCCTTTTATCCACAAAACTGAACCTATCAGGTATTCTGTCATAGCAATAGCAATAAAAAAGTAGATTGTTCACAGTTAAAAATAATATTTAGGAGTCAAGCTTACCAGTTTAGGAATTCTAAGCATATAGTTATTACCAAAATATAACCTTGAAAAAATTTAAAGATAGTCATTATACATTTACTCAATCTTTTCACTTCTTCAAATTTATCTTAAACCATAAGATGAGAAATTCCCATAACTTGGGTCAGTGCGATATTGGTTATGTCTCACTTGTTTCAGTCTTTTTAAAGGGTCTTTTAAGTCTTATAAGGGTCACTCCACCCCAGCACTTTTCATCCAGTGTTGCTGCGATTCCTGTGGCTGGTGGCATTCCTAGACTTTTCCTGTGATATGTGAGTAGTACTACCACAAGAAATTTATATGCTACTACTCTCATTGATTAATAAAGAACTGACTGGCTGGTAGCCAGAAAGGAAGTATAGGTGGAAGAGCTGAACTGAGAATGATAGGAGGAAGAAGGACAGAGTCAGTGGAGATGCCAGGAGATGCAGAGGAAGCAAGATATATATGAAATGAAGTAACAAACTGTGAGTCACATGTTAGAATTTAAATAAAAATATGCTTCAATCTATGTTGTAAGAGTTAGCTAATAACAAGCCTGACCTATTGGCCAAGCATTTAAAATTAATATTAAGCCTCTGAGTAATTATTTGGGAGTGATGCCAGGACAAGAAAACTCTGCCTACATTTACAAACATTAATAAGTGTCTTGTGACAGACAAAACTGATTGGGGTCAAATGAGAGAATCATTGTTTAAAATAAGGCAACTCTTTTTGATGGCTTTAGGCAAATGAATAGTATTTACTTTATGGAATTGCACAATTTTCCTTTAAGCATGGAGAAAAATTAATGTAAAATATTTTCATTGTGAGACACAGGGTTCCTGGAGTTATGTACCAGTATTTAGTTGTCCAGAACAAGAGTCACCAAAATTTCATTAGAATCAACTTCCTGGGATGATGAGATTTATTTTTATCTTTAAAGTTTTCATTAATTTAGTTACTTATTAAACTCTTCATATTCTCTCCATTGTTTACAAGTGAAATGAAGACTTTTGGTAAATCCTAGACAAATGATATATTCACTGTGAAGATACATAATGAACATACAGGAAGTAAGGGAACTAAGTACATGGATACATTTTCTATGAATATGAATCAGAAAAGTTCCTGGGACACTCTGTTTCTTCCTTTCATCTCTGAAGGATTCATATCCCACAGCTCATGAGAAATGGGACACTATTGCATTAAAGGAAGTTTCTGTACTTTAATATATGAAGGATATTTATAATCACAAGGCACAATAATCAGGTTCAATAAGCAAGAGGCAGTTTGTTAGAATGAAGACTGTAGAATGAAGTGTCATCCCAGAGCATAGGTGGTTCTAAGGAAAAAGAGTGGAGCTATTGGCAATAGAAAATATTCCCCACAGTGCTGGTGCATTCCTCATGAACAAGGTCACTTACCTGAGTTCGTTTTGCACACACACACACACACACACACACACACACACACACACACACACACACACACACACACAATACACACACGACACACACGCACCCTACACGTATACACACATGTGCTTATACACAGTATGTGCGTACATATTCATGAGCCACTTTCATCTATAGCCTGAACCTTACTTTAGGTACTCATTCTACTGTGACTTTGTTAAAGGAATGTAATTTCTATTGACATTCTAAATACTTAAATTTAATCCCAAAAGTAAGTGTAGTTCTCAACGGTCATCAAAGATATATATTTTTCTCAATCGATAGAAAGCCACAACTGGTAATAAAGGAAATGGATGTCAGTGGGGTATCCAGCCCCAGTATGCACATCTACAATGCAACCTCCACACCTAAAACTCAGGGAGTATCAGGGAAGATGGGATGAAAAGACTGTAAGAGACAGAGGACCCAGGAGTCTGCTGTAAAATAGTGTTATCTAGACATTATAGGGAAGCTACATACATGAAACCTCAACAGTACAGCTGTCTAAACAAAACCTACACAATGGTAACATCAGTTGTCATGCCAAAGCAGATGAGATAGATCTCACAAGGCTCCACACCTAGATGAGGAGCCATAGGCAATTGATGTCTATTAAAAGCAGAAGAGTCAGTCTTCTACAGGGACAAGCTTCTTAATTGGTTATAGAACCACAAGTGGCCTTAGAGCATATGCATACAAGCAGCGATAAATGGATTCAGCAGGTTGTATTTATGTATTATATATTAATGCATAAATATATTTATATATGTATGTAACATAAGTAATTAAAAATAAGAGATTATGAATCTGAGAGGGAATACTGAACAGGGGTGAGTTGGAAGAAGAAGGAAGGATATAAGTGGATATAAACATAGTACTTATACATGAAATCACTGGAAATATTATAACGAAATATATGAGGTGCAGAAAAATAAGATGTTTCCAATACATTTTAATTGAAAATGTAGGAGATGAACATTTACTGATTTTAGAGTGGGAGGTCAGTGAGGATTTAATAGCTCTTTTTCATGGCTAGTAAATACTTTTATAAACCAAAGTGAAAATAAACACCCTGTAAGGTGCCATACATGTGTATCCTAGCCCTCAGGAGGCTGACCCAGGTTTACAGATTTCAAGGATAGCCAGAGATACATAGCAAAACTGTGTATCAAAAAATAATTACATAATTATTGATAAAATGCAAGTAGGTTAAAGAGAATTTTCCCTCTCTTAGGTTGACATTTTTAGTTTGTATGATTACAGTTTTATTTCATTTCAACTTATAAATAGAGAATATATTAAACTGAAGATATAATTATAAATTTCAAAAGGTAATTATTGATAAATTATTCATTTTATATCCAAATTCAGGATTACCTAGGTCTCAGAGGCAACTATGAGACAACTTTGCCTCAAAAGGTTCTTCCAAGGGATGAGAATCATGGTTCAAATGGAACCATGGAATCTTGGTGCTCATTTCTTGCACTTAATGATTAGAAACTAGAAGAAGCCTTGCTTTCTGGCACAGAACTAAATACTAGACACAGAAAAAGGAAATGATAAGTTCAAAACATTTTTAAATTGTAAATTTAATGTCAGAACAAACCACCATCTTATTTGCCACATGGAATTCAGGAGGGAGAAAGAGAGTATATGCAGTAGTTCAAATCTTATATTGACTCTATATTTCTTTGAAAAGTCATATACTTACAATTGGAGAAAGAATAAAATGTCCTAAAATGGGAACTGAATTGCAGCTCAGGAAGGATAGAATAAAAATGGGGATCATAACTTTGAATGACTTTAATGTCCAGATCACTCATTCTGAACATGCTTATTAGCAGGAAAAAATAGTCAGAAATTACTGAAAATCAGAAGAGTCAGAATAATGCTGTACAATCTCAGACAGAAGAATGTGGGAAACATACAGAGACAACCAAACCAAACTAGTGGGAAGACATGAACTGTGAACCAATAGCTGTGGAGCTCCAGTGGGACTGGACTAGGTCCTCTAAATAGGCAAGACAGTTATGTAGCTTGATCAGTTTAAGGGACCCCCTGGTGGTGGGATCAAGACTAGGGCACAAGTAGGCTTTTTGGAGCTCACTGCCTGTGATGGGACACCTTACACAGCCTTGGTGCAGCGGCTGAGGGTTGGACCTGCCTCAACTGAGTATATCAGGCTCTGCTGACTCCCCACGGGAGGCTTTGCCCTGGAGAACGTGGGAATTGGGCGTGGGATGGAGGAATGCTGGGGGTGGAAGGAGGGAGGAGAGGAGACCTTTGGTTGGTATGTAAAATGAACAGAAAATACCACCGTACACCTGTAAGAGTGGCTAAGATCAAAAACACAGAAGACAGCTTATGCTGGAGAGGATGTGGAGCAAGGGGAACTCTCCTCCACTGCTGGTGGGAATGCAAGCTTATACAGCCACTTTGGAAATCAATATGGTGCTTCCTTAGAAAATTGGGAATCCATCTCCCCCAAGACCCAGCTATAGCACTCTTGGGCATATACCCAAGGAATGCTCAATCATACCACAAGGGCATTTGCTCAGCTATGTTCATATCAGCATTGTTTGTAATAGCCATAACCTGGAAACAACCTAGATTCCCTTCAACTGAAGAATGGATAAAGAAAATATGGTACATATACACAATGGAGTACTACTCAGCAGAGAAAAATAATGACATCATAAGTTTTGCAGGCAAATGGATGGATCTAGAAAAAATCATCCTGAGTGAGGTAACCCAGACTTAGAAGGACAAACATGGTATGTACTCACTCATAGGAGGATACTAGATGTAAAACAAAGATGACTAGACTGCTAGACAACTCCAGGGAGGCTACCTAGAAAACAGGACCCTAGGAAAGACACAGGGATCACCCAATGACAGAGAAATGGATGAGATCTACATGAACAACCTGGACAACAGTGGGAGTAATGAAGGGCAAGGTTTGAGGGAAAGAAAGCTTAGGGGAGCAAGAAATCCTGGCTGGATCAAGAACAGAAAGGGAGAACAAGGAATAACAGACCATGATAGATGAAGACCACATGAGAACAGGAATAGGCAGAGTGCTGGAGAGGCCCCCTTAAATCCACAATGATACATCCTCTGTAGACTGCTGGCAATGGTTGAGAGAAAGCCTGAACTGACCTAGTCTGGTGATCAGATGGCCAAACACCCTACCAGTCGAGCTGGAATTCTCATCCAATAACTGATGGAAGTGGGTGCAAAGATCCTCAGCCAGGCCCCAGGTGGAGCTCCAGGTGTCCAATGGTCGAGAAAGAGGAGGGACTGTAAGAGTGTGAATTGTTGAGACCAAGATTGGAAAAAGCACAGGGACAAATAGCCAAATGAATAGAAGCACATGAATGATGAACCAAAGGCTGTGGAGCCCCCAGCTGGATCAGGCCCTTGCCATAAGTGAGACAATTGAATAGCTTGAACTGTTTGGGAGGCACCCAGGCAGTGGGACCCAGACCTGTCCTTAGTGCATGAGCTGGCTGTTTGGAACCTTGGGCTTAAACAGGGAGACTTTGCTCAACCTGGAAGGAGGGGACTGGACCTGCCTGTACTGAATCCACCAGGTTTAAATGAATCCCCAGGGGACTCTTGGCCCTGGAGGAGATGGGAATGGAGGGGAGGGGATGGGGGGAAGGTGGGGGTGGGCACGGGAGGGGAGAGGACAGGGGAACCCATGGCTGATGTGTAAAATTAAAACACAAATATAATAATAAAAATGCCCAAAATAAATAAAAATAAATTTAAAAAAGGAATAAAAAAGAAAGATGAAATATAGAAAAAAAACCCTGTTGTTCTTCAAAAAATTCCTGTGCATTACATGATTATCTAGGTGAGAGAAGGTGATCTTTTCACAATACTCTCCATGTACACAACCACTGAGCAGCAAGACATTAGCAATGGCATGCACAGCATCATTGTTGGAAGAGCCCTAACAGTGAGAGCAAGACTGTTTTCCATGAATGACAGAGTAGATGGACACACAGCAGTATATTTGTAGCCTGACATCTGCCAGCAATTACAATGAATGAACTAATGTTGACTACATCCCTTAAAATGACAGTTCACATCAAAACTAAACAGTAATCAAAACCACACAAAATCTGCTTTTATTCTACAAAAATAAAGTCCACAATACGATACTATTGCTTGGTAGCGTGGATTAGGAACAAAATCTCTGAGGATGACCAGAGACGCTAAGAGAGATGATGGCCTTACAAAAACAAGGTGACACAAAGTTTTTCTTTCAGTGATGAGGACAGTGATCTATAACTGTTTTTCCTATTTCCCTGGGATTACGTTCATTACATAGTTGGCTAGAAGCCCTTTTTTAAATTAGCCAGGAAGTGTCTGTGTATCTACCCTCTATACATAAACCATTGGGAATATTTACAGGTGCTTGAACTGGAAATTAAGGAGATTTAGTCATTGCAAAGCAAAAAGGTGATGAGGGTTAGAGGTCAGAGCACAGGTTTTGGAATTAGACATAGCTAGATACACATTCAGGTACTGTTTGTTTTTATAGTTTAATGGTCTTGGACATATTAGCTAAAATTTCTAAGATCAAGTTCATTTTGAAGATGTGTGTAATACTAATACTCTGTGTATTAATATTAAAATATTAAAGTCATTACAATACATAGACACAACATAGTAATGTCATAATAAATATTACATAAACTAATGTGGGAAATATAGTACGTGTGTGTGTGTGTGTGTGTGTGTGTGTGTGTGTGTGTGTGTGCTCAAAATAAGAAGAGAGATACGCATTACTGTGGCTACTAGTGCCATCTCCACTTTACCACAATCATTCAGAGGTCTTTACTAAATAAGTCATCTATTTAGTGATTTAGAATTAGGTCTCCTATTGCTAGAATATCTCTAGAAATATTCAACCAAGACCAAACTGCTATGGGAATTATCAAGATTTTAATCTAAATCTTGCTGAATAAAGACCTATTTAATAAACTTACTAAATCCCTACATGAATCAAAATTTGGAAGAGAACTAAACAGTGTGACAGGAGGCACATAACAATATGAAATAAATGAGAAGAAAATGAATCAAATGTGCATGCACATGAAATCATTCTGATTTGAAGTCTAATGCAAACAGAAAAAGTGACATACAACTTACTTGCCTGGATAATGAATGATTATAAAACAGGCATCTATGTCACCAACACCCAGTCTGAGAAATAGATTTATCCCTAGGAGTTCTTTCTACTCTATCAGCCTTGCTCATTTTTTAGGCTTTTTTTTTTTTTTTTTGATAATCTGTTCTATGATTGTCTTTGTCATTTAAGGGCGTAGAATTAACTGCTAAGCAAATACAGTATTTTTAATGTAATGCAAACAGAATAAAGCTGAATGTACTTTGTGATTTTTGCATTTTAGTCAATATTATGTCTTAGTATCAAGAGTAATTCTTAGGAATATACCCCATACTAGGTGATTAATTTTCATATTGATAGTTTACAAGATATAAATATTCCACTGTCATTATTCATTCTGTCTTGAGTAAACACTTTGCTGCCTGTGTTTGATTTGGACAAGGAGAATATTGTGAATCTTTCTGTTTATCTTTCAATGCATTTATATGTAGATTTGATAATATTCACAAAGTGATTATTTAAATTTTCCTACTTTCCACTGCTAACATATGATATAATTCATATAACTTAAACCTCTTCCTCTGACACCTCTTTACTTGACAATGTCAAAAAGATAGGATTCAATAAACTTTTTTGGGACTTTCAGTATACTGCTATTATCATTTATAAGTCTTTAGTGAAAGACACAATTTATACACTCTGAAAGCAGAGGTTACCAAACTATGACCTATAAGCCACATGTGAGGTTTGCCATCAGTTTCTTCTTTTCATTTAAAAATAGTAAGATAAGTTTATTTTATTTTCAGATCTTTTAGAAGCATTTCCTTTATTTTTGTAATTATAATATAATTGCATCACTTCCCCCTCCCCTTTCCTTCCTCCAAAACCCTCTTATATTTTTAAGTGATATACATGAACAGAAAAAATATACACATTGGATGCATTACCACTGCAGTGTTTTGGTGCATGTTCTGTTAGTGAACAGATCAACTTGAAGGAGGGTTGATTTATTTGGGGTCCTGGTTTTAGAGGTTTCAGTTGAAGGCTTGCTGCATCCATTTCTGTGGACATGTGGTGGAATACAACATCATGGATGCAGCAGATTATATCAGAGTATAGCAGCTCATTCCATAGTGGACAGAAGATAAACACAGGAAGGGAGGGAGGGAGAGAGGGAGGGAGGGAGGGAGGGAAGAGAAGGAAAGCAGAGGAAGCAGAAGAGGAAAAGAATGAGGAGGATCCAGAGGAAGGGGAAGAGGATAATGAGGGAGAAAATGGAGGAGAGAGAAAAAAGAGGAGGAAAAGGAACAGCATCAGCAACAGCTGAGGACAGGATCTCCCCTTCACAGTCATGTCCCACTGACCTACTAGCCCAACCTCTTCCTAGGTTCTAATCAGGCTATGAAACTACCAATGAATTAAGCTACTGATGAGGTTAGTATTCTCACAGTCCAATCACTTTCCAAAAGCATCACCAGATGAAAAACAAGATTTGATGGACATAGTCTCTTCTAGAGCCATTTCATATAAAAATCATAAAATGAATGTCTATTATGAATATTTCAAGTTACTTCAATGGTTCTAACTGAGCCTACTTTGCATGAGGTAAGTAAGTTTCAGCAGTGCATTTTGATGGCAAGTAAGTGGATTTCAAAATCTGATTAGTATGCTACATTAGTCACTTCTTATTGTGTGGTGGGATGCCAGGCAGAAATAATTTAAGGAAGAGAATTTTGAATTTGACTCTGTCTCAGAGGTTTTCAGTCTATAATGACAGAAACTCATTCCAGAGATCTCGGTCATTTACATGGGTCCTGGAGTTCCAAACTCAGATCTCACAATCACATGGCAAGCACTGATACCTCTGAATCATCTCCCCAGTCTTTAATCTATTTAGATCACATTTTATAATAGTTTTTCATCTATTTAGCTCACAAGACTCAGAGTTTTCATGTATCTATAAAACATCTCCATGCTACCTTCCTTCCACTCTCCTAGCTGCTTTGTTTGCAAAAGTGAACCAAGGGCCAGGTAGAAAGACAAACCAAACTGGCTGTCTATGCACCATGTTGAGTGCCCTTTCAAAGTCATACTAGCTGGTCTATTGTTAAAATGGCATTACTCTAGGTGAATTGAGTGTCAGAGCTGTGATTTGATTCTTGTTAGAAGGCAAGAGGATGGCCATGGGTGCCTCCTCAAGGAAAAAGAACTCTGAAACCTTATTTTAATTTTTTGAGCTCCATTAATTTGTGACAGAAATGCCAAAGTAAAATTTCATTTTATTTGATTTTAAAATGTGAGAGCAATTTCAAGGATACAAAATGTACATTCATCCATCATGCACCATGTTTTCCACTGAGTTCTTACACATAACATTAAAGGTTAAGGGGAGAAAAGACTTCTACTAGCCATTGTCAGCATCTAGCTTTTAAAGCATACCGGGTAAAACCTCTTAAACCATTTTTCAATGAAGTCCAGGAAGAGAAGGATACATAATTTCTTTAAGAGTTCATGCTTCCCTAAGAAACAGCATCACTCTGAAGTTTGAAGTTGGGGTCGGAGCAGTTTGACTCAGGTGTGTGTTACACTGATATCCAAGACTACACGTAAATGAAACAAACAACAACAACAAACAATCATGCACTTCGAGTGACTAAAATTCCCACTCAAGTTTCTTATCTTTTTTATTTTTATTTTTATTTTTTTTAGATAGGGTTTCTCCATGTAGTTTTGGTTTCTGTCCTAGATCTCACTCTGTAGAACAGGATGGCCTCCAACTCACCAACACACAGAGATCTGCCTGGCTCTGCCTCCCGAGTGCTGGGATTAAAGGCGTGCATCACTGCCGCCCTGGCAAGTTTATTTTCTTGACATCAGATCTTATGATCAGTGAGGACATCCAAGATATTGAGGTAGAATATTCATAAATCAAAATGGAAAATACCCACTAAAAAGTCTCTGAGGAATCTGAGGTTGTGTGCTGTAGCTTAGTTCCTGAGATTCACAGTCTTACCAAGCCCAAAGTCTGTTTCTTCAAGAGAACTAAGAGGACAGTGAAAGGATGAACATCACTGGTTGTGGCAATGGTGGTGACACTGGTTACTGCATGGAAAGGTCACGGTCAGAACAGATCCCAATCATACTTTTTATAACAATATTAGTAGAGAAAGGGGAAGAAGGCAAGCCAAGGCCTGGGTTGGAGGGAGCAGAGCAGAGCAGAGAGCAGAGAGGGAACAGAGACAGAGCAGAAAGAGAGAGAGGGTGGAGGTCCAGCATTTTAAGGTGGGTACATATTCATCTGTCCCCATTGATGATGTAAGACTCAAGACCCCAAGCTGAGCATGTGCTGGAGTGAGGGCAGGATCCTAACAGACACACCCAGTCAAATTTCAGTCAATGTTACTTTAGGCTTATGTAGTCTATACCTACACACACACACACACACACACACACACACACACACACACACACAAAGACATACTTAATTTTAGTTTTCAATTTCTATGTGTGTGGATACGTCTATATATAGAATGTGTGTGTGTGCGTGTTTGTGTGTGTGTGTGTGTGTGTGTGTGTGTGTGTGTGTGTGTGTGTGTGTGTTTCTGGGGATAAAACCCAAGGGCTCATGCATATGAGGTACAAGCTATACTAGTGAGCTACCTCTTCATCTCTCCACATCTTTTTTCATTTCCTTTTTCCTGTTTTTATTCATTAAGCTTCCATTGAATATTTCCTATGTTCTAGTCATTATTGGAGTGAGCTCAAATTTTAGTGAACAAAATAGGAAAATTTCTGCCTTGTGGTGTTTATAGTCTTCTTAATGAGTCATAGGTGGATTTTTTCCCTTATAATAGGATTCTGATTATTGGAGGAGAATTCCCAGAAAAGCTTTACAAAATAGAGCGAATATCCACACCATTGCAACCTGGTTCCATACAGTGGGAAGTTCCTTGGCATATCAGAAGAGAAAGCAACAAGAGGCAGAGGTTAGAAAGGAAGAAACAAGGTCACCTTATTTTTGTATTCAGCACAGACCTGTAGAAACAGAAAATTCATAGAGACTATCTCACACAACTTGGTGAAAAAGCATTCCCTTGGCACAGAAATTTCTTATTTCTATTTGATTAAGTAAAAGTACTATGGATCCCTAAGTGGGCCAAACTACAGCAGTAAGTGGGCCATAAGGGGGAGAAATGTTAAGGAAAGAAATAGCACAACGAGATACAAAAATGGCAATTATTATGGAGGAATTCAGAAGATGGTTCTTAAAAATGGCTCTTGGTTTTCCTTCTGTCTCACAGTGGATCTTAAATCACAAACTTTGAAATCAGTGAGATTTTGATGTAACCAATATATCAAAGTCCTAGAATAAAATGAACACATATGACATAAAATACTTGGAGGTTTAGTTTTCACAGTCTAGGAAGCCTATGTATCCTGAAATAAATGACCTCACACATACTTTCTGGCTCTAACATGTTTTAGCTATTCTTTCTTTTTCTTTTTAAAAGTTTTAGTATTTTGCATTTCATAAAATCTTTATCACAGGACATTTATATACTATCTTACATATTTTACAAGTTAGGCACAACTTCAGCAAGAAATGAATAATGAGCCACCCACAAAAGGAGGAACAAAAGAAAGAGTCTCATGTTGAAATTCCAAATGCTAAGTCCAGGTCTTTTGTACTACATAAAATCACAGCTTCAGGGAGGAAATAATAGACCTTCAAGGTAGGAAAGCATAGTGTCTGGGGTTTCCACAGGAGAATGGACAGGGTATTCCATGAAGGGTGTGTTTGAATTATATAGATTATTCTTTTGTAAAGGAATATGTATATATATAATTTAATTTTACATATCAGCCAAGGATTCCCTTCTCATCCCTCCTCCCATCCTCCAGCCTTGACCCCAATCCAGCCCCATTCCCAGCTCCTCCAAGGCAAGGTCTCCCCTGGGGATTAAGCTCAGCCTGGTTGATTCAGTTGAGGCAGGTCCAGTCTCCTCCTCCCTACTGAGCAAAATGTCTAGGCATAGGCTCTAGGTTCCAAAAAGCCAGCTCATGTACCAAGGACAGGTCTTGGACCCACTGTCTAGGGGCCTCCTATAATTGTATTGTGTTCCCCGAAATATTGTGCAGGCTAATAAACTTATCTGGGGTCAGAGAACAGGACAACAACAATATTAAACATGAGGATAGGCAGTGGTAGCACATGCCTTCACTTCTAGTATTCCAGAGGCCTGAAATCCATCTGTTCAAGAATATAGCCAAGCATGGTGACTCACGCCTTTAATCCCAGGGAGTGATGGTAGAAAACCAAAAGATATATAAGGCATGAGGACCAGAAAGTAGCAGCATTTGGCCAATTAAGCATTCAGGCTTTTGAGCAGCAGTTCAGCTGAGACCTATTTGGTTGAGGACACAGAAGCTCCCAGTCTGAGGAAACAGGATCAGCTGAGGAACTGGCAAGGTGAGTAAGCTGTGGCTTGTTCTGCTTCTCTGATCTTCTAGCATTCACTCCAATAACTGGCTTCAGGTTTGATTTTATTAATAAGTATCTTTAAGATTCCTGCTACAGATCAAGCTAATCAACTGTCTCACTAATCCAGAGGGCCTAATCCAGTTCCATGGGAACTCCTCAGCTATTGGTTCACAGTTCATGTGTTTCCACTAGTTTGGCTATTTGTCCCTGTGCTTTTTCCAATCATGGTCTCAATATCTCTTGCTCATATAACCCCTCCTCTCTCTCACCAATTGGACTCCTGGAGCTCCACCTGGGGCTTGGCCATGGATCTCTGCATCTGCTTCCATCAGTCACTGGATGAGGGTTCTATCATGACAGGGTATTCAGCCATCTGATCACCAGAGTAGGTCAGTTTGGGCTTTCTCTTGACCATTGCCAGTAATCTATTGTGTAGTTATCTATGTGGATTTCTGGGGACCTCTCTAGCACTCTGCTTCTTCCTATTCCCATGGGGTCTTCATTTATTTTGTCTTAATATGAATAAGGCATTCAAAATCAATAAAAACAGTAGCCTTTAAATTATAGCAATTCCATGATTTCAAGTCAGTTCACTAATCATTTTTTCTAGAACATTGAATTCAATGTATACCATGGAATTACATTACAGTTCCTATCAATACATTTTAAAATTCACAATTAATTATTTACTATGAATTTGCATGTGCGTGCATGCCTCGGTATCCATGTGGATGGAGGTTAAAGACAACAATTTGCTGAATTGCTTTTATCCTTCCACCATGCAGGTTGCAGATATTAAACTCAGGTCATCAAGTGTGGTGGCAAATGCCTTTACCTGTTGAGCCATTTGGTGGTCTAACTGTCAATACTTTTACTTTAAACATGAAGAAATGGCACCTCAAAGGGGTCATGTAATCCTTTGCATTAATGTGATCAGGTTTGTTGCCAGATATTTGATCACAGTGTGTGAAGATGTGTCTCTGTACTTCCTTGCCTGCCTAAGGCACTTTTTGATGGGTTTAACAAAGATCTGAATGGTCAATAGCCAAGCAGGAGAGGATAGGCAGGACTTCTGGGAAGAGATAGGAACTCTGAAAGAATTTAACATGGGGTATTTGCCAGCAAGACGTAGAGGAAGCCAGACATACAGTATGGAGGAGAGATAACAAGCCACATGGAGGAACATAGGTTAATATAAATGGGTCAATTTACATTATAGGAGTTAGTTGAGAACAAGTCTAAGCTAAGGCCTAGCTTTCAAAATTAATAATAAGTCTCTGTGTCATTATTTGGGAGCTGAGCATCCAAAGAAAAGCCTATAACACAGGTTCACTGGAGAACCAATTGATTTATCATTTTTTTCTTTCTCATGTTGAAGTTATCTCCATTTATATTTATACCTATATTTCTATCTATATTTATAGTTACACTTCAGGATGTCTAAGCATTGGCAGTGATTCAGCATTGTCTTCCTCAATGAGTCATAAACTCCTAAAACAAGCTTTGATGAGTTTCTGTCAACATGTCACCCATTTCTTTACTTGATACAGAACTTTGGCATCTATAAGTAAAAACTTAAAAGAGCGACTATAATGAAGAGTTGGAAGAATGAATGAATAATTGATAAACCATGAAAAAATAACATAGGTTTTGAAAAGAAAAGCCAAGATTTACTAACTGATCACAGAAATTCGAATAGTGTAAGCAAAAATTACAAAATGAAAGTCATAAAATATCATATTTTTAAGATTTAAATAATGAACTTTAAGAAGAAGCCTCATAAATAAAAGAATTAAACTAGGGAAGTAAATAGATGTAGTATCAAAATCGAGGTGGGATGAAATAAAATTGGGTCTCAGTCTTGCATTGGGCCAAACTAAGAGTGAAAAATTGATAAATGACATCGCCTTTTACATTTGCCTTCTGCTATCACAGAACGTCTCCTACTATCACTTCCATTTTTATTCACCTTATCTTATGACATCAAGATACACAGCCTTTCCTCATAGAAATTCTTAATTGAGATGTGGGTTTTAAGATGGAAAAGTAGCAACTTCCCTTAGGGTTACATACTTGAAAAAAAAATATACAGCAAAAAAAGTTTATCTGATTGAGCAGGTACAGCAAGGTACAGGAAATCCTTTGCCTCTATGGTGAATCTTTGTGAGCTATAACTGTGCCATGGACAAATTCCTGTGGGTCTGTTCAACTTTGGTACCATAAAGAACTGAATATATACAACATTAAATAGGTAGAATAAGACTGTATTCTTCCACTTGGATAGGCTTTCTGGGTTTGGGCCATTCAGTATATCTTAACTCATCTTGGCATGATATATTGAAACTAAATGATTCATCAATTTACAAAGCAGTGTTTTTCAATAGATGCCCTGTTAGAAGCAAGAGACAAAATGTCCAGGGGTGGAGAGATGTCCACAGGACCTTCCTGCAGCTGCACTCTTTCAACTACAGAAGGAAATACAGTATGGCAACCTTAGTTGATTTCTTCCTGTTACAAAACACCTTCCTAGAATAAAACACATTCTAAATAAAATGATACAAGCAGAGAACAAATTTCTTCTCCTTTTGTTCCATATGAAATTCATAGCCTTAGTAACACAATTATTTCAAAAGAATGTCAAAATGCTGAAGACTATATCTGAACTAGGTCATTCAAGTTATTTCTTGTATTTGTGAAAGGAACATTCTAGACTTTTCTGCACAATTTTTTACTCATCCTGAAATAGCAAAAGCATTTACTGCTGCACAAGTGAATACAGACCTCCTCCATTTCAAACAATTCCAACCTTCACCATTTCTGGTGAAATGGATATTGTTGGATTTGCATATCAGTTAGAGCTAGAGGGAAATAAAAGCTCATAGAAACAATGTACTTTTTTTTTCTTTCTTTTTTTTTTTTCCAGTATAATCTGTTAATGGAAAAGAAAATCAGGCAGGGAGGTTTGGAGGTAAGGAGCACTGGAAGATAAGAAGGAAGGCAGCAGGATCTGAAGATGTTCATAGGAGGCAAACGAGGAAGAAATGGTGCTCCATTCTCTATATATCACAATCCTAAACACAACCAAGAAATTGCCCACTTGAATTAGTAGTGACCAACAAGGATTTGGGACAACTTCATATTCCTAGATACAAAATGAATACATGAGAAATGTTCCTTAAATAAGTTTACTCTAAAAGTAAATCTCTACTAAGAGTACCTCCCTTATAAATTAACATTCTTGCATGATTCATAGCTGTATAAAACACTGAAAATACATGTATAAATATGTATAAATATTCTCACACTACTTTGTGATGTATAAGAAAGTACAGAAAAGTTTTACTAAAGAATGTTTAGGGAAAGAAAAGTTTTCTTATCAATATTGTAGGTTTAAGGTGTTGCATTTTATAGTTCTTAGGATGATGTTTGAAAACTCTGATCTTTAACAGCCTGAAATCATTGCATTATGTAGGTTTTATAAACACATTATTTTATGTCCCATGTAGGTTGCACTTTTGACCATTAATAAAAATCTCAAAGAATTGATTTGGAGGTTGACAAGATGGTATAACAGTTAAAAACACTTGCTGTTTTTGCAAAGGATTGGAGTTTGTTTCCCAACACCCAACTGCAGCTCACAACTGACTGTACTTCCAGCTCCATCTGTTCTTCTGACCTCCTGGGGCTCTCCTTGTTTATATACAAATACATACATACATATATATATATATATATATATATATATATATATATATATATAATTTTAAAATGAAATATATTAATTACACATATATATGTATGTGTGTGT
Source organism: Onychomys torridus (assembly GCF_903995425.1). Taxonomy (NCBI): domain Eukaryota; kingdom Metazoa; phylum Chordata; class Mammalia; order Rodentia; family Cricetidae; genus Onychomys; species Onychomys torridus. Next base: position 100,951,095 of record NC_050445.1, on the reverse strand, counting down.
GTGTGTGTGTGTGTGTGTGTGTGTGTATACACATGGGAGCAGGTGCCTAGAAATGGTACAGGATCCACTGGAGCTGGAATGAACAGGCATTGGTGAGCTGCCAAATGTGGGTCCTAGGAACCAAACTCAAGTTGTCTGAAAACCCAGTACTTGCTTTTAACTGCTGAACAATCCCTCTAGTTCCAAAGTTACTGCATTTAAAATGCCCAAAAGATATCTGAATGTGATATCAATATCAGTTCGATACAGTTCATTAAACATTAACATTTAAAAGTTTTGTTCATTTTGATTTTATTTGATTTTTAGCAACCAGAGAAATTTGATAATGAACCAGAGAGTATCTCTGTCAGCTACTGGAACAGCATTGTAACCAGACACAAGAATATTGTGTTTCTTAGTGGTACACTGGGGCAACACTGGGGTAAGGAACATGATACATGAGCCATAAGTTCATAAGCTCTAAAATAAAAAAGTCAGTTATGTGTGGAAAAACAGTGACAATTGTTGAAAGTATGTGCTGTCTACATGAGAACTGACTTTTCCCCCAACTTTTGAGTATGTATAAATTTTCATTAAAAATAAAAATTTCTGATATGGAGCATGGAGCAGATCTTAGGAATCTAATGCTCCCTTGTGTATAGGAACAAGAACTAAGCACCAAGCATTTATAAATACTGTAATTCCTCTCAAGTGTGATGAGAATCGCTGGTTTTGTGTTGAGCTGTTGGTAAGTCATTACCGTTGACACCCTGGCAATGATTATTTGGAATAATTAAAATTGTCTGGAGGTTGTCATTTGACAGATACTCTCCTTATGCCTCATAGCCTTGACTAGGCAGAAGCTGTCAGCAAAGTTTCCCCTTCATACACTGCCATCAGGACAGCTTGACTGTTGAGGACACTTAACATTCATTCACTCTGAAGACACTCAGTGTCTTCATCAGAGGCTCACTGTTTCAACCCTGGAAGACATACTCCCATCCTGGTCACTCCAGATTTCAGCCTTGTGAGTAAGATAATCTGTGATGAACTCAAGATGATCCTGCAGCCATTTTTTACCTTGGCTAGAATGAAGCCCTTCTCCTCATGGCCAAGTAGAAGGCTTGGAGTTGGTGAAACTGCAGTACTCATTTGCATGAAGGACTATATAATGAATGGTGCAAACACAGTAATTTGCATGCATGAATGCTTGTTACACTGTGTGATTAGTGCAAATAACTTGCCAGACCTCTGTCTGTAGGAGCAGGCTTGTCAATCACTTTTTAGCTCAGCTAGGAGACCTTCTCCTTTGCTGTCTCCTGGTGTTACAGTATTATTTTCAGTAAAATGGTCTTTTCTTGCCCACTTTTTTATCTCTG